>NW_026571018.1:13040300-13640300 GCF_026225935.1 Boleophthalmus pectinirostris
TAGTACAATGTAGTCATAAAACAACAACAACAACTCGAACGGGAGAATTAGGGAGTGTCCCACCAACCGACAAGTTAGTGAACAAATCTAGGTCTCCACGTCTTACAAATTATGAAAAATAAAAAAATAAAACCACAAAAAAAGAGAAACTGAGTGTCCAACTAACTGTTGAATGAGCAGACAAAAACAAATCTCCTAATGAAGACAGGGAAATGTTTCCTCCAGTGAGGGATTTCATTGTAAGTATAATTAAATAGATTTTAAGTTTTTTATTTTATTTTATAATTTTTTTTTTTTTTAGGTATTTTAAAAATAATATTAATGAGTTAGTTAACCCTCCTATGACCAGAGTGGAACCAGCTCAAAGTAAATTCAAGGCAAGGTGTACTATACAGGAAACTACAAATAAGCATCAGATTGACTTTTTTCTCAATTAGAATTTAGTCATTGAGCACATTTAGAGAATTTGTTCATGTTTTTGTTCTGTTACGTTTCCTACATAGTTTTCCTTCCCTTTCAACACACAAACAAACATGGCAAACAAACACAGCAAACGAGCGGGAATCGCACCAGCGACCCCACTACCTTCTCACCTCTAACCCACCTATGCCCAGAGTAGAATGCGAGGCGTAATATGCAGGACATCTGTGACATTGTAGCTTAAATTATATTTATCTATTACTATTTACTTACTGATCATGTTTAACTTCTTTTTTTTTTTGCTTATAAGACTTTTCAAGATTTTAGAAATCCTACATACTATTCCTTGCTTTCTCTCTTTTTTTTTTTTTTTTTTGAAACACACAAAAGATGAAAAATTATTTTGGCACACAAAGCTACTACTACTACTACTACTACTTAACACACAGCTGAGATAATAAATTGAAAAACTATGTACAAGAGATGAAATCGGCGGTGTTAAAGGTGGTAAATGTTGCCGAAATGATGTTACAAAGCCCAGAGTCTCACAGACGGAATTCAGTCATCGTCCGAGTCAGGGTATGGGGGCAGAGGGCGGAAGTACCACGAGAAACCTGCAGACGTCCCAGAAGATGTGGAGGGGACGGGCTCTGGGAACTGGAGGAAGGACGCGGCCTCTTGGAGCTGGGGTCTCCCTCTTCATCCGCATCTTCATCTCTGTGGCGCTTGAATCCACCGAGGAGCAGGACGTCCAGAGCAAGGCCCACAGGGGGAGGGCAAGGAGCAGGAATGGCAGGAGGGCGCAGGAAGCACAGCAGCGGGAGAAGACGGGCGATGCTCCTCTTCAACACCGGGACTGGGTGCAGGAGAAGGGCTCTCTGCTCGCTGCCAAGCAAAGGGGGTCGGAGGACGATCTCTCACATTCCGAGCTTGATGAGGACGGGCCGCCTGGCGCCAGTCGGCCCAGAACTCCTCCGGAGGGAAAACCTGGTCGTCATCTTCCCCCTCCACGTCAACAGCTTCATCTTCATCGCTGTCTTCCTCTGAGAGACTTGAGTAGCCAGAGTCAACGTCATCCAAGTCCTCCTCCTCTTCTTCACTCCAGTCCTCTTCCTCCTCCTCCTCTTCTTCACTCCAGTCCTCTTCCTCTTCACTGTCCTCCTCTTCCTCCTCTTCCTCTCGTCCAAGCACGTCCTCTCGCCGAAGAGGGGAGAAACGAGCAAGAACAAAAGGCATACTTACCTGCACCTCACCTGCGTCGTCCTCGCCTGGCGAGGAGCCGGCAGCAGGAGGGTCCCCTGGAGCGTCCCGTGGATCCAGAGTCACTGCAACATTTTACAACATTAACAAGTTGTTCCATACAAAGGTTTTCCTGATGTTGTGTCGATGGCACAAGGAGCCAGACAAATTTTTACACACAAGTCATTCTACAGAATTGTAAAAACAGGGAAAGACCAGAGCTGCTGGTCAGTGCAATATTTTAGCCTATAACTACTTTTTCCTTGGCTCATGTCCTGAATTACAGACTTACCAGCAAGGTTTTAGGTATAAATACAAGACTCTAAACACAGAGGTCTGTCTGGCTTCTCTTGCACAAGTCCACAGTGCATCTGCCAGTGTGCAGTGCACCTCAGTAATCCCATTCATCTCTAAAACTCAAGTAAAACTCAACCAAAACCTCATAACATGATCTCTTTCAATATAAAATGTACATCTCTGTAAATATTCTAGTGTAGAATCTTTGGCTGGGTGCCATCTTTTTTTTTTTTTTCAAAATGATCTAAAACACTGATGAATTTCGACACCTACAAACTAAACTGTCCTGTCAACCTCCAAGTGCTGTTACAGTTTAAATGTCCATCGATTTGAGCTACCCGAGGCAGAAGATTTGCAGCAGAATACCTATGTTAGATTATTGAATAGTTTGGATTTAATATTTGATTTTCTGGTCATCATTTTCATTCCATCTATTTTATTTTGCTTCCATGTGTAGAAAACATTGTAAATTTGTTTAGAAAGCTGCTGAATAAATAAAACTCAGTTGCATAGAATTGTCCCAGGATCACAAAGGTCAGTTATGCTATCTCTAGTGGATGCAGTATTTGGGAGAAGATAGTAGGACTGTCCAGATAAGCTACCTCGACCCATATTCATACAAACAAGTAAATAATGGTGATTCTACAGTGGGAGCATTATTCAATGGCTAAATTGGCCTGTCCATATGTGCTACTTTTAGTCGGAGCCCTATTTGATAGCATAATACAACTGTCGAATATTCATACGCATATTCATAAAGATGAGTTGAAATGTACATGACTTAAGTATAAGTGTGATCACCGTGTGCAAACAACGGCGACCCATAACAACGGCGGCCCATATCAACAGCGGCAGTTTTCCAGAAAATACTAATAACTTTTTACTTTGTACCCATACCAAGAAAAATAGGTCCCTTTTACCAGTTATTATTATAACCACAGTAAGTAATCGTCGATTGAAAGTCATAACCTCTCAAATGAAGCAGTTTCATATTCGACCTATGATACCATTTTACCCTAACCCGAGTAGAAATAGCCATGCGTGGATAAAATGGTGGACAACATGTAGCATTTAGTTCATTTTATCTATATTCACGAATATTTCAGTGATCTGTCTTACCTCCAGGGAAGAGGTCCAGGCGGGCAACAGGGCGAGCCATGGTTGAGTTAAATTGAGTTGCAAACCTTGAAACGAGTTAACAAAGTAGGATTAGAAAGTGTGCTGATGCCCAAAGTGTAGTTTTTTTTTTCAAGAAATATTGGTATTAAGGAATCTCAAAGTATATTTTACCAGCAGCAGCGATATTGCGTGAAATTTCTCACTCGAGTTCAAGTGAAAACAGACCGATTTAAAAGATGCAGCGCTTTATATAGTCCCCGCGCCTGTACGTTGCTATGGCGCCGACGCACGGACGTCTCTCTCACGTTCACCGGGTTTAGGAACAAAAAACTTTAACTTAACCTAAAGTGTAATCTTATCCGCGGTGTCGGCGGCAAGGTGGGGCATTTGAGGGCCGTGCCCCCCTAGCGGCCACTGGTGCCCCACCCCCCAGCACAGGCCGTTATTATTACTATTTAAAAATGATTTTGATTGGCGCATTTCACTTCGGGCTGAGGGCACAAACTTTACGATATCACAGTCTCTGTTTATTTAGTGTAGTGTGATTGGACAACTGTCCTGTCACTCACGTCAACCTGCTGCGTCAACTCGTAGCTGCTTCACGATTAGCGGCAGCTGCTACTTTAGCCTAAAGCTCCACACAGGAAATGGCGAGAACAGAGTCAAAGACACTGACAGACCCGCCGCCGGGACCCGGGACTGTCACTACCGGGACTGGGGCAGTTGCCGCCGGGGCCAGGGCAGTCGCTCGCTGCTCTACCCGCCTTTGCCCGCTCGTTTCTGGGTGTAAAAGTTTGACCTGAGCATAGCGCGCAGAGGCATAATTCTACCTGGTGTCCTGGTGCTGATATGGACTGACCGTAACTTTCACATTTAAGTGGGAAGTGGGATTAAGACTCATTTTACAACCATCTTGTGCACTCGGCTCCCGGACCTCGCGTCACGGACCAGTTTCATCTCTTCATATTGGACAATAGACTTTTGGAAACAGAACCAGTGGGACAGCGGACAGAGGAAACACTCTGCTTCAGTCTCTGGAGAAGGTAAGAGGCTGGTTTTCATTAGTTTGCGGCAAATCTGAACATGGAGCCTCACAGGAAAAGAGTGTTATAGTGTTAATAGTTAAATAGTATTATAATGTTAAGTGTTAATAGTTAATAGTGCGTAAATGAGCTCGCGGGTGCGATGGAGCTGCTCTGATTGTTCTGCCATGTGCTGTAGGAGCGGCATCTGTGTTCATGTTTTGATCGTAGCCTCTTATTGTAGTTTTTGCTGACGTTGTTGGGTCTGGGTGTGAGCAGTGTGTGTTACGTTGTGTTGTTCATTGTGCTCTGATCGATATTGTTCAGCCAATAGTAAACAAAATGTCTGTTTCTGGTATTTGTTATAATACTATAGACTATATATATAATACATATATTATTCATAATATATATTTATAATTTTGGCCTTGGTGCCCCTCCCAAAAATTATACCACCAGCTGCCACTGGTTCTGGTTTAATCCTGGTTTAGTCCCGGTCCCTCAAGCCTCAGGTCTCTATAGGACAGGACTGGACGGCGACTCGCGTACAACGCTCACTACAGCCCTGGTGCTGCCCGATGCGTGGCTGTTTCTTGCCCGATTACTTCTTTCAGCGATGTTGTTCAGAGGTGTTTTTGACGAGAGGCTGTTGTTTAATGTTTACAACCAGTGGCAGGCCTTATTGTTTTTTAATAAACCTCAACCTTTTATTATTGTCTTGTGTGCGTATCGTCTACCACACAGCCTCAACAACTATTGCAGCTAATAATAATAATTTTAATAAAATAATGATAAAAATAACAACAACACATAATTAGCCTAATACTGTTAAAGAAAAACGTGTTTGATAGCATTTCTGCTTTGTGTGACTCCACCGCGTTAAAATATTTCTCAACTAGCAGTGCCCCCCCTGCTGGTGACCCATGCCCCTCCAGTAGATGTGCTCTGACGCCGACTCTGTTGGACAGGTTGTATTCTCTTCTAAGTGCCTCTCAAACCTGGAACATCCTCCTATACTATACGTGAGCTGCCTACTCTCAGCTCCTTCTCTGCTCAACTTAAACCTATTGGACAGTCAGATCCGTCCACACAACTGAACTTAAACAGCACCTTTTGGACATGAGCCGGGGACTGCAATCATATTCGTGTATAGACCTGTAAATAGATGATAATCCTGTGCATGTGTAAGTATTAGAGTATAAGTCTAGTATAAGAGTACATTTCAATACTACTGTTGTATGAGTGTGTTTGAATGAGTGAGAGAAGCATGTGGGAGCAGGTATTGTCTGCTTGTGTCATGTTTTATGAATTGTGCGGATGAAGTGTCTGGCCTTGGTCTAGCAGGGAGATGGAAATTAGCTTTGGCTACAGTCCTCCATATTTACGAGTACATGTTTGTCTCTTTATTATACATTATCTTGTCTTTTAATATGCATTGTCCCTTTAATAAATAAATACAAATCCCTTTTATCTTTAGTTTCATCTCAAGGTGGAAAGAAAAGGTGAAAGAACTCATGTTTTTAGGTTCTTTTTTCAGACCAAGAGTTTGTTTTCATACCTGACAGTTTCAATTGCTCACCAGCGTTTTCCTCAGAGTGGTCATGTGATGTTGCTGTGACGTGTTCGATCAGTTGATTTATTCAGGTTTTGGCGCTGTTTTCCTACCGATGGAGGCAGAACGACAGCGCCATCTGCCGTCCGACTTCCTCAGGACGGTGTCTCAGGTGTGTGGGAGTACAAAAGCCCCCTCGTCCCGGTTTATCATCCTGTGGGCGAATTTTGGTTGCCTCTTTAATCCAGCGAGGGTGTTTGTTTTCCTCTGTCCCAGTGATGTTTGTTTCGTTCCAGTCCAACATCACTCGGAGGAAGACCGCTAGTGAGTAGCAGAAGCTGTCAAATATGAAAACAAACTCTTGGTCTGAAAAAAGAACCTAGAACCTCATTGGACTATTATGTGAAAGAACTCAGCCTAAATATGCCAGATTCGTGTGTTAAACATGTGTGAATGAAACAAAACACAACTCCAGCAGCACAACATAGTAGATCACAAAACAGTGTAATACAGGCCCCTTAAGTTTTTGTGGTTATTTGCTATTTTTAATGTTATTCGAGGATAATTTGCAACTTTGAAAGCTATTGCAAATCTGTTTATCAACATTTAGTATGCATAGGGTGACCAGGCATCCCTATTTTACCCAGGACAGTCCCAGCTTTGAGCCCTGTCCCAGCAGATTTATCCCAAACCAGTGATTTGTACCAGTTTTATACAAGAAACGTCCCAGTTTGTCCCTATTTTTGACCAAGGTGATCCCTGCCAAAAGGAAAGAGAAGCCTAAACTGTCATTTGTTTAGGTAAAAGATTAAAAAGCTGCTTAAAAATGACCAAAGCACGAAGAAAATGTGACTATACTGACTCACATGAGCGCCAAAACCCTAATAATATTCCATAATTACTCACTTGTTTTACTATTTTATTATTCTTATTCTTATTTATTAGTCTTTTATTTTGAAAATCTCATCACCCTAAGTATTATTAAGTATTATTATTAAGTATCATATGCATCTAGACCAGTGGTGTCCAAACATTTTTCATCAAGGGCCACATTTCTAAACACAGACGAAGCAGAGACTGATCGGGAGCCGTAGACTGATGCTCAGCGCAGTGAATAACTGAAATATGTGCAGGTTTAACACATTAAAATTAGCCATCGGTCCTTTATTTATGCTAAGATCCTTAAAACGAAAATCCTTAATATGAAATATGAGTTTATCAAGGTAGATTTTCAAAAAACTTACAGTAAAAAATATTTTTTTAATTGATGCAAGGTCATTTGGGCCAATTCACCAGGAAGTCTGACAGTCAAGAAAAATTTGTCTGAGGGCCACATTTGGCCCCTGGACCATAGTTTGGACATGCCTGCTCTAGACCATGGTTATCATATGCTACTGTAATCCACCACAGACCAGAAAAAATGCATTATTAAGACTATAGAGTACTTTTGTCAAGGGAAATAAAAGTTGTTTTCTCTATCTTCGAGCTAAAGTCCAACAGTGGAACGTGCTACCCTGACAGTTAAATCCACAGTTAAACGTCCCTTTCCCTGTGTAAACGCGGATCCAGTCGCTAAGTATTCCCTTGTACAGGTTTGTAATTAGCCGCCATAGTGAGGTGAGGGGTCTGGGTTTATTAAGGCAAACAGATGAAGTCTAAGTGTTCAGGCTTCCTTCTCCACAGTCATTATCTACGACAGGGGGTCATTCTGCCCACAGGCTAACAGGGACTATGAGAAGTGGACTTATATTGTCCTTATATGAACTTAGCTGGAGTTCTCATAGTTTCCTGAAATAAAGGCTTATAGTTGTGTGTAATGTGCAGTGTTGGGGAGAATGAAAAAGCACTTTGAAAATGTATTTAGTTACAAAATACTGAATACCTGAATGCCTAATAAAGTGTATTTTGTAACAGATTCCTTTACTTGGTCGAATCATAGTATCTTATTGATCTTTTTGAAACATTTGCCTGAAATGTTCCACATTATGGCATTAAGCTTGTCTATCTTGCATGGAAAAGAAATGTTGTACTTGTAAAACTTGCCTCCAGCTTTGGTTTAATGCTGGCAATCAAACCTGCTGCTAAAGCCAGTGGGAGTGACCTTTGGGGAAATGGCTCCCAGTTGATCTGTTATTAACAGTGTTGGGAGTAACGCGTTATAAAAGTAACAAATTACTGTAATGCATTGCTTTTTGCTGTAATGCAGTAATGTAAGGCATTACAGGGAAAAAATTTTTAATATTTTACTCGGTACAAATGTCAGTAATGTGCGTCACAATGCTTTTTTAACCTGGATTGAAGTGGTGGGTTTTTCTTCTTACAAATTCGCTAAAATCACCGCGATATCAGCAGCGGTGAAACACTGGAGACGCGCCCGCGTAGACGTCGGGTAACCGCGGGCGAAAGGACCGACACAGAAATCCGAGTTTCATGGGGCTAAACGCAGCTGATGCCCGATCACGCCTTGCAGACACCCTGTTCCACGGGCACAGGGTTCTCTCAGGGGCAGTAGATTCCAAGTTTCCAAGTTCTAGTCCAAGATTAGTCCTGGTTTGGTCCTGGTTTAGACCTGGTTTAGTCCCAGTTTCTATTTAGTCCTGGTTTCTGGTTTATCCTGGTTTAGACCCTAGTTTAGACCTGGTTCAGTTCTGGTTTAGACCTGGTTCAGTCCTAATTTAGTCCTGGATCAGTCCTGATTTAGTTCTAGTTTAGTCCTGGTTCAGTTCTGGTTTAGACCTGGTTTAGTCCTGGTTTAGTTCTAGTTTAGTCCTGGTTCAGTTCTAGTTTAGTCCTGGTTCAGTCCTGGTTTAGTTCTAGTCTAGTTTAGTCCTGGTTTCTGGTTCTGGTTAGTTCCTGGTTTAGTCCTGGTTTAGTCCTGGTTTAGTCCTGGTTCAGTCCTGGTTTAGTCCTGGTTCAGTCCTGGTTCAGTCCTGGTTTAGTCCTGGTTTAGTCCTGGTTTAGTCCTGGTTCAGTCCTGGTTTAGTCCTGGTTAATCCATACACGGCGCAAAAGTTCAGCATCTTCACAGTTCTTTTGGTGAGAGTAATTTAAAAGTGCTGTAATAGTCGTGTAATGTTTTACATTTTAAACACAGTAATATTGTAATGTTACTGTCCTTTCAAAGTAATTGGTTACAAGTAATAAATAACACATTACAGTTTTGAAGTAACTTGCCCAACAGTGACTGTAAATGTTCATATCTGGATTTAGGGACTAAATAGAGATTATAGATTTTAATAGATCCATGGCCCAGGTGCTCATATACCCTCCAATGAATCTGAAGTCCCAGAGTGAGGACAACCAGTGAGTTCAGCCCACTCTACAAGAAAAAAACTGTTACATTCTCTTAAACTACACAAATAGTTTGATCATATCACAAAAAGCATCTTAGGTCAAAGTCCACATTAAGTCTGTGAGGTGAATCTAGAACAGGGGTGTCAAACTAATTTTGGTCCGGGGGCTGTATCCATCCTACTTTGATCCCAAAAGGCCGGATCAAAAAACTGATGGCATATATACCCCAAAAATAGCGATAAGTTCAAATAATTGTGCAGAGAAACTCAAATCTATTACAGAAATCTTTTTTAAATGATGAACTCTTTCTTTTACAAAACATTATAATATTATGAACAACCTGAAACTTTAAGAAAAATGCAATTTCAACATAATGTTTAACATGAACTTGTATGCAAATAGGAGTAAGTCCATTTTTCTTGGAAAATCCTGCACTCGGCTCCACTTTTCTCATTTTGGACATTTTGTTGATGACGGTGTCACGGTCAACAGTCAAAACGATCGTCCTTTAAGAGAGTTTGGAAAGAGACAAGTACAGAGGCGCTGGAGACGCTGCTCTGCTAAGCGCCGCAGAAAATTACCAATATTTTAATAGAAAATAGAATTAAAATATTTTAGTAGAATATCAGCCGAGGGACAGATTAAAGGTCTTGGTCCCCGGGCCGTATGTTTGACACCTCTGATCTAGAAGGAGCACTTCCAGATTCACACCTCTAGCCTGATTCATCAGCCGGTTTCACTTTGTAGAAACCGTCTGACTTCGCAGTGTTAGAATTCGTTCGCTCGACAGTAGGTGGGTACTTTTTATCATTTAACCAATCGCTGCTAATTTGGTTCTAACATATGTAATGCGCCACTAACGGGGCAAACTGGTATATTAAGCTTTTCCCACATCCCGTAGGAAGAAAATAACGTCCTTCCCCTTGATAAAATTCTGTCATGGTTCATGTTTTGTAGTTGTTGTTTTTGCTTATTTTGGTGTATCTTTTCCTATAGTGTTGTGTGCCTTTGGTGTTTTATTTTGACATTAGTCGTGTCTGCTTGTAGTTTGAGTTTTACTTCCTGTCTGTTGATTGTTTGCCCCCGCGCTGATGTGTGTGTTACACCTGTATCTGTGTGCTTTATATACCCTGTGTTTTCCTCTGCCCTTGGTTGGTCCATTGTATTTGTGACTGTATTTGTCATTGTCAGTATCTTGTCTTGTCCTGTCATGTCAGTTTAGTTTCGAATTTTTGATTTTTTTGATTTATGGATTTTTAGACCTTTCATTGTTATTAAAGAACTTTTACAGCAGTCCTGCATTTTGGGTCCTCTCCTTTTTCCACGTGACAATTCACCAAACATTCTCATTGTTCCGGCTTATATGCTCGATCTCGGGAATCGTTGACAACACAGAATGTATGGCTCTTTGCTGATTGGCTGGTGCCTGAACTTGCACTTCTGGGGTTTTTATGGACTGTCTAGTGTATTTTGATTCTTGACCTAGTTGCTGGAGAGAATTGAAATTAAGCGGAGGAAGCCTGGCTACAGTTTTACCTGTTATATCTTAAGGACGAGACAGGATGATCGAAATTTACAAAATGAGAAGGACTTTAATAGCACAAATCAGCTCACCTGTAGTTCCAACAAATTCAGTTTCTTCTGGTCAGACTGTGTTAAAAAAAATAAAATTCTAACAAGCCTCAGACAGAGCAGTGCTTACACTTAGCATCACACCTCCAGGGAATTGATGACGTCAGCTTCACAGTATCAATTATGAATACAGTAGGCGTACTTTCACATTCAGAAATTCATGATATTTAAGTGTAAAAAACTGGCAATGTGTATTTGACTTAAACACTGGCCCTATCCTGCAATGAATATAAAAACAAAAACACTGGCCTACAAACTAAGCACAAGATCCACTGTAATTCAGATGTAAACTGAACATTTCTTTCATTCCAGATCTCAAAACCGCCTCTGACACTTCAGATTTGTATTTCATGTTTTATAGAAAAATCTGTGTTTGTAGAAAACTGGTGCTTTTGGGTTTGATTGATTTTGTCTGCACATTCGATAACAAGCGTTGGCACACACGGCGAAGTGATGCAGTTTAAAGATAGTTCAATAGCTGCTGTCGTGGAGCACTTTCAGATCTGGAATAGGAAAAGGGTCTGCGCAGGATACTGCAATCAAACAAACACAACTCCAGGTTTGTTTGAGATGAATAAGAAATGAATAAGAAAGGTGCAGTATGTAACTTTTCTGAGCCTCCAAGGAGATTATATTTTTTGCCTGGAATGCTACACAGTTTTTTGTTTTGTTTTTTTGTCACTTTATTTTTATTGGATTTATTTTTTTTTTTCCAGACACACAAGAAATGAATGAAAAGGAGCAGAAAGAAGAAAAAAATCTTATGTTATCTGCCCCCCTTTCCTTTTTCAAGACACCGATGGTCACTAAACATTCCATATCAGTTCAGGCACAATTACTGATCAACTGCAAACAGTAATCTTCACTATTATACACCACAACTTAGTTTTCTTTTTCATACATACACACTGCATTTGATTTTATATGTTTTTTAAATGTCATCATTGTACTTGATTCTTTTATTTCTTTGTCAAGAGTATTCCATAAGTGAACTCCATTCACAGAGATGCTTCGCTCCATAACCTTGGTTCTGAATCTAGGTTTTTTAAACAGGTAAGTTCCTATTAAATTGTAGTGGCTTGTTCTCTTCTCAAACAGTCTTTAAATATTTACAGGTAATACATTGCACTTTGCTTTATACATGACTTTGAGGATACTTAAGTCAACAATATCCTGCATTTTCAACACTTTAAGGTGAGCAAATATTGGGTTGGGTGGCTCTCTACAATGACTGTTGGTGATAATTCTTAAGTCCCTTTTTTGTAAAATAAATAAAGAGCCCCAAATTTCCACACAGTACATCAGATATGGGGGCCCGGTCAAGCAGAAGTAAACAGCAAGGCCAAAAATTCAAGTTAATGCATCTGATATAAAAATGTATTCAACAGATAGCATATGTACTCTAGTTTATGAAACTGTTTACCTTTTTTCTGTACCATTTTTGGTTCTAAAGTTACATACGTTTAAACAGACCATGTATGAAACATGGAATAAAAATTATTTCCCAAATTTCAAAGACCTGCAAATCATGTCAATAAATGGATGTATTTCATCATATCTTGTGTTATTTGATCTTTGAACTGTTGATGAAGGTACATGATTTTAAAAAAATAAATAAAAAATTAAAATGATAAAAATTAGCTTGGAAGGACTGACATATTTTATAGAAATAGTTACCTTTCATTTTGAAGTAATATTAAAGTATTCGGAAGAAAAAAGCTGACAAATTATGTAAAATCCTGCACCTTCTACTTGCTTGCACAATTTTCTTTCCATTATTTTTCCCTCCGTTACCATGACCTTTCTTAATAAAAAATCTCATTACTCAAAAAGTAAGAGATTGTAGCTAACACAAGCAAGTGGCGGACTCTGCACCTGGAAAGTTACATAGTATGTCTTTAAAGTCATACTGTGGAACATTCCTGGCAGGGCAATGGCGTATCCGTAGAAACAAGAAGGTGATGGAAACCCCAGCAGTGAAGCTTTAATAGTCTCATAGCTGGTGCATAAATTTAATAGAGGGCTAAAAAAAGAGGTTGTATTTTTTTTATTTTATTTTTTAATATCACATTATTTAAATTCTCCTTTTGGTTTGATTGGAGCATGTTGTTTTCGGTGATTTTATTTTGGTAATTACAGTGAATATTTGTGTTAAAGGTTGTATGGAGGATTTTTTTTTGTTTCAAATTGTCAATGATAGCATTATAGAGGTGCAGTAGCCTTGTAATTATGATGACCAAAAAAGAGAATAAAAATTCATCAACTCTGGACGTGGTGGGGCCAGATGAACATTTGCCAATAGATAATGACACTGCCTCGTTATCTGTTAGCTGACAGGCTGTCAATCAATCTCCCTACGTTTCTAGCGTAACTGACTTGCCTGCGCGCTGCCGTTACGTGGTTTGCGTACGCCTGTCACGCAGTCCACAGACGCAAGCCGCACAGACGCTGTTTACTCCACCAACGCAACAGTTCTTAGCGGCTTTTTTTGACCTATATCTTCCTTGCAGTTAGCACAAAGTTTGTTGCAATGGCGACAAGAATCCAGGAGCAGATAGCCGCAAAAGAAAGTCCGTTTTTGAGGTCGCTGAAAGAAGAAGACAAGGGGAAAAGCAGCGAAGCCAAACTAAGGTGATTCTTGAAGATTCATTCCAGCGATGGCGCAACTGAAGCAGACGCAGGGTCTAAAGACTGACGCACTGGTCGCCAAATTACTCCTGGACAGGAAACTTCTGCTTATTATGAAAACTTACTTTATTTCCAAGAGCTAGACAAACGTTTTTAAGGACACGAAAGCGATATCCTATGTCTGAAAACATAATTTTCAAGGCAAAGAAAGAGTCCGCTTGCTGCTGCGTGTTGTAGCTAGTTCATTCGCACTGAATCTCCGCGCAACCTTCTCTGCACCCCTTTCCTGCTCCTCTCCCCGCTGCCCGTTCCGCTCTTCCCCCTGCTCCTCACTTCTCCGGGCACGGAATCTCCGCGCACCGCTCCCCTCTCCTCTCCCCTCTCCTCTCTCCTCTCCTCTCTCCCTGCTCCGCTCTTCTCCCTGCTCCTCACTTCTCGTCCGCGCACGAAATGTCCGCACACCCCCTCCCCCCGCTCCTCACTTCTCCGTCTTGCCTAACCAACACTG
Source organism: Boleophthalmus pectinirostris (assembly GCF_026225935.1). Lineage (NCBI taxonomy): Eukaryota > Metazoa > Chordata > Actinopteri > Gobiiformes > Gobiidae > Boleophthalmus > Boleophthalmus pectinirostris. The sequence goes on from NW_026571018.1 coordinate 13,054,012, forward strand.
TAGTTAGTTGTTTACAAGTCATGTACAGCGCATCGACTGTAAACAAACCTGTTTCTGGCGTAAAGAGGAGGTGGGAGGACGCGTTTCTACGTAGGGAGCTGTAGGGGAGGGGGGGTGGTTTCACGCATGCGCAACATTTGAAAAAGGACAAACAGTCGCTGGATTTCTCGTTCCTTGGAAAATCCTCTATACAACCTTTAAGGCAGCAAAGAAGTTCCTGGTGTTTGGAGTTTTTTTTTTTTTTTCATTTTAAAGAGCTCGTATTATGCTATTTTTTTAAATTCTGATTTATGTTTTAATGTCGTTTCCTCCTCACAAAAAGACCTGTAGTTGTTTTGTTTCATTCACACAAGTTTAACTAGGGTTTAATTTACTAGGACTCGGTATCATTAAGAAGTTGCCGATACGATACATACCTTGATACATAGGCAACGATACGATACATATCTCGATACAGTGCACTTTTGATTCTACATGCTATATTTCAAAACAATTTGATACAGTTCAATAAAAAATAAAGGCTAAATCATGGCTCTGATATTAAATCCATTTCTTGTGCAAAGTTCATATAACATTTTAATCATCAAAACTGTGAAAATGTCAAATAAACGACAACAAAACTGTAGCTGCAACAAAATAATTTAGTAAAATTGACCAAAAAATACTCTTGGTGATATATCGATACAGCAGCTCACGATATTGATACTGTATCATCACATTAAACGATACGATATATTGATATTACGATATTTTCACACTTCTAGTATTTACATTTGGATGAGTTTGTCTCTCAAACAGAAAACATTGTTCCACCTTTTGATGTCTTTGGGTAATACAGGAAGTGCTCCACTGTGTTTTTAAACTCCACACACCTTCACTAGAATCATTTGGATGAATTCAGCCCTGGAATTGTCAATTTCTGCTGAACTAAAATAAAAAAGGAGCTGTTAAATTCAAAACAACTAGACATCACAAGGTGGAACAGAGCATTTTGAGGTCTGGAAATGTAAATAGACTAAACAGGGTTCCCACAGTCATGGAAATCCTGGAAAAGTCTTGGAAATTCAAAAAGGTAATTTTCCAGGCCTGGAAAAGGATGAGGATTGTGTAAATTCAAGGAAACTTTTAGAAAAGTTATGCAATTTTAATATCTCTTTCATGCAACTACAGTGTTCTGTTAAGTTCTCATTAGACTATTATGATTATTTCTGAACGGCTGTGCCTTTTGTTTAAAGAGACGACACGTCAGGTCATGAAAAAGTCAGGGAAAAGTTTTGAAATTTTCTCAGTGAAAGAGAGTGGGAACCCTGAATAAAGTGTGTGAATGAAACAAAACACAAGTCCGGGTCTGTTTTTGATGAGGTAACAACATTGTACCACATCTTAAAGCTCACAAAAGTACATTTTGGGTAAAATAGGACCTTTAAAGGAACTCTGAAGAGGTTTTTTAAAGTACAACAATCACAGGTGAGTGTGGCTGCTGCAAAGTGCTGGGATTTAGTTCGGTCTGATCATACTGCAGAAAAAAACACTAAGAATTTATCCAATCCAGTCCACTTTATTTCTATAGCACATTTCACAAACTGTTTCCAAAATGCTGCACAAATACATAAGAACAACAATAATAAGATGATAAAATAAACTACTAAAATAATACTAGTCTTAAAATAATAAAACCAGTAAAATAAAATAAAAACAAAATCATAGAATAGAACTAAATAAACCAATAAATAAATTAAATCAATAAAACCAATAAAAACACATAAAAATAAATAAAAAACACAGAGGACCACACAACTCACACAGTGTTAAAAACCAGAGAATAAAAGTGGGAATTTACTACTAATACGAAATAAATAAACACTGACTTCTAAAAATTATTGTTCCATTTATAATATATTAAATGATATAGTAATTATCATGACAGGTCTATGTATAATTAAACATAAAGAGCCAATCTCAAACGACTCTTTGACACAAAACAATCCAAAAAATGCAAGTACACACAAATATTTTTATAAAAAAATTTTTATTGATTGATTTTAAATATATTTTAGATATTATTATGCATGGATGGACCAGATATATTGTTTTTGGTTTTGGTTCTGCAGTTCACCCCAAAAAATCTTCAATATTCCCTGGTGTGAATTTTCAAAGTGCCTAATTATTTTGGTGTTTTATATCCGTGCCATCCATTTAAGCATAATAAATTAAGAAGCCAATCATTAAGTTAAGAATTTAGTTGAGCCCAAGGTCTTAAGGGCCCCTCTTCAAATTAAGATAATTTAGAGGGGGGCCCGTGTCAGGCTTCTCTCCTCGGGACCCCAAAATTCTGTTTAAGTTGGGGTTTGGGGGAGAAGGGGGTTCTGATTGGATTAGTAGACCGGCCCGGACACCAAGTAGGAGCTGAGAGGACCTTTGTGTATTAAGTTACTGCAAAAGATCGCACTCAGTCCTGACCGTGCCCGAACAGTCTTGGGATCGGCGAAAAAGCTGCGGAGTTGGTGGGTGAGGTTTTTCTTCACTGTGGCCTCGAAGAAATCCGTGTTAGTGTCTGAAAAGAGAGCAGACACAGACCGGATCTCTCTGAGCAGGCTTTTAGCAGCTGCTTTCCCGATTTTCTTGAGATCTTTCACCCTGAGCTGTTTGTCCTCTGGGATCTCAATCTCATTCTCTAGGTTTTGGAGTCTCTGTACAAGCGCCTCTTGTTGGTTGTCATCAGGAAGGCACGTGAGTTTCTGAACCAGTTTTTTGATCAGTGCTCTGATCATGGTGTGAGTGGCATCGGGGAGGGTTTTCACATTGGATCCCGCGCTTGGTTCAGTTGGCTCGTCTGGTTCAGTAGAGGCCTTCGTTGCTTGGACTTCCTCTATTTGGATGGGTTCAAGCTGACTTCCCTCACACTGGATCTCCTCTAGTTGGATGGGCTCAAGTTGGACATTTTCTATTTCTTGCTCGACTAGTTTGGTCTCGGAATCCTCAACTTCACTGACGGCATCTGCGGTGAATCCCTGAGGAGTTACAAGAGGTTCAGGGGTGGAGGCCAGAGAAACTGTAAGCTCCTCTGATGGTTGGATAGTGTCTTCTGCTGACCTTTTAGACTCAGAAGACACTTCCTCTGGAGTTGAGGGCTGCTGAATCACTAAAGGTTCGGTGATCTCTTCTGGCAGAACAGCCTCAGAGGGACTTGTCGTCTCCTCCACTCCTGTAAACCCGCTGTCATTAACGTCTAGAGGAACAAAGATCTCTCTCGTATGACAGACTCCACTGCTGCAACCTCAGGAGGTGGGGACACATCCAGAGATACGTTCTGTTGGGCCGCAGGAGGCTCTGGTGCAGTCTGGTCCCCTTCTGGGCTTGTGACGTCTGGGCAGTCTGTGACCAGTTCTGGTGTTGGCACTGGTGGGACAGACTCCACTTCTGAGGTGATGGGACAGCTGTCCTGAGGAGCTGGAACCTGAACTGGTCTAGGGTCCTGAGCTTCGTCACGTTCCTGGACTGGCTCTGGTGCCTGGTTTAGTCCTGGTTCCCGGGCTGCCAGTCTAAAGGCTTTGGCAGGATCCTGTTGTTCTCTTCTGAACTTCCGTTGCTGTTCTTCAACGTGCAGCTTGAACTCTTGCTCCTCATGCGGCTGCATTTTTGGATTATGAAGTGCCATCAGCTCTTCGAACCCCATCATGTGCAGCATTTTTTCTGCTGCCAGAACTTTCGCTCTCTGTTTGCTGGAGCCCTGAGCCCGGCACGACATTTGAAAGAGAAGTGCTCGTGTTTATTGTTTTGATGTTTTTAGATTTGATGTTTTAGGGTTTTCTTCTGAGAGGAATTAACTACTACTCTAAGACTACAGCTTTGAGCGTGGCTAATTTTACAGGAATGTTGGTACAATGTGGCTCATCTGAGTGCTGGCAAAGGGAAGCTTGTACACTGAGTTAACATCACTGCAAGTCACCAGTGGAGAAATGTCACTGAGTTTGTGACCAGAGCAGAGAAACAAAACTCAACTCCAGGTCTGTTTATGAAAAGATAACAGCATTATAACATGACTTAAAGCTCACAAGAGTCAGTTTTTTTGCGTAATCTTGGACCTTTAACTAAAGACACAAATGGTCCAAAAATGCATTATTCTCACATTAACTAAAATTAAAAAGGTTTAAGCTGTTATAATTACTGCTATGGGACTATTAAAGCTGGATTATGTAACTTTCCATGGAGATGTCACTACTTTGCCAATAATGTTACCTCTCTACATTATATTTATTCAATTACAGGTGTTTTTATTGCTCAAAAATGCAATGGGAAAAACATGCATTCTCTCCTCAGATCCGACATGTAAGCTCTAGCAAGTTTAATGCCATACTGTGGGACATTCTAGTAAAAGCAATAGCATCTCCATGGAGATGAGCACTTGGCTGGACCATCTACAAGTAAAAGTTACACCCACTGGTATTAAACAGTAAAAAAATGCACCCTTTTTTTAAGTTTACATTTTTTTTTTTTAGTCCTGGATTATAATAGCAAAGATAATTGGTTAATAATGATAATTTATTTCAGGAAATCATGTCTAGAGGAAAAGCAAACAACCTTTTTTTTTGCTTTTTTGCCTTCAAACATTTAAAAACCGAAATGTACAAAACCCCAAAAGCAGTTTAAAATCTCCCATCAAATCCCATTATAATGAAATCTCAATCTTAAAGGTCCATTGTGTAACTTTTCTGGTGGAGTGCCTGTTGAACGCTTTTCTCCATGGAGATGTTATCGTTTTTTTCTGGGATGTTTCACAGTATGGCATTAAACCTTTTGTATCTCCACGGAAACCAACGGGTCAGATCTGTGGAGAGGCGACACTGCTCAAGTCAAAATGCCTGTTTTTCTATTTTTTTTTAGCTCTAAAACCACGTGTAATTGAATAAATGTAAAGTAAAGCTGTTTTAAATAAGTGTAGTGCCTTTAATAAGACGATATCATGCAAAATGGACTTTTTGGTGCTTTCTACCATGTTTGTTATAATGTTCCCTCATCAAAAACATGCCCTAAGAGGTTTCATGTGTATAGAGAAATACAATAAATATCACCAGAGAACCAGATTAACTATAACCCTCAATTATACGAAGTGTCTGTGTATGTTTATTTATATACTAATGAATAGTAATGTGTACCAAAAGATTTAAGTAGGTATTTTTTCCTGCACCGTAAATAGTTCTGCCGTCTTGTGTCCTGTTCAAAATGTTAATAGGATTAGGCAAAATAAGTGTTAAAACTTCAGCCTAAACCCCTTCGGTCTGTAGAATAACTTTAGTGACATGCATAATTTCTGTATTAAATCATTGAAATATGGTTAATGATTATGTAAATTGACCAAAGAAAAAGTAAACTAACTATGTCATCCATGCATGTTTGAGTAATCTTGTGATCTCTCCTGGGCCTCCTTGGAACCCTCCTAACAGCATCATTTTGTCTCATGCTCAGCCCAAAATCCTGTGCCACCCATGCTCACACTCGTTTTCTCTATAAATATACAAAAGCATGACACAAAACGATACACTACAACTTCACAAACCTGGTGCAATTGGTAGTAGTAAGTTCATTAGCAACACACACACCGAATGCGTAGGGATGATGCTTTGAAGAGGGCGCCTAGGGAGAGGGTCTCAGAGTGTCAAAAACCAAACAGAACCTAATTAAATATATTAACACATTCTTTTCAGCGAATATAACATTTTCAAAACAATAAAAGGTAACATGGTGATCTAAATATGCTTATGTGTTAGCAGTTAATACACCATTACTGCCCGACAAAGGCAGAATGCCGTAACATCATGCTTGGTCAAAAATTAGTTCATGTCATTTTGGGGGTATTTGAGACCTCCTTTATTATGTGAATAAATATTGTGAAAAATATTGAGCTCAAAATTGACCTTTGACCCTTATTTGGCAGTTCCTGTACTCTGTTTTTGTATCATGAGCCAAAAATAAGGAGTCGTGCAAAGGCAAAAGGCAGTAACTTTTTGTTGTTTTAATTGTGATTTAGTTAAGAAATATATTTTATTTTAAAATCCAACCTCTTGCCTCCTTTTTGTTGCGGCCTTGGCACAGGGTCTTAACACATTAAAATAAATAAACCTTTGTAGTCAAATATATTTAAATGTAGTTAATATGATTAACTGAGAGTCAGGAGCAGGACCACGCCTCAGCCGCCCTCTCCTCACCAGCGAACCACAACTCACCTCGACCATGCCTCTAATTTTTCAGAAGCCTATATGTAGCAGCCTTTCCCATCATCCCAGTGTGTCTTGGCTAACTCGACCCCACCCTCCCATCCCCTATTTTGTCTTTCAGTCATAAGACCCCTACAGGGGGGTCCCGTTCTGGCTGGGCCAATAGCAGATTGAGATGGAGCCCCCACCCATAGCCTCAACCCAGCCATCTCTGCCCCGCTTCGTACATTATCAATAAACTTCTTTGCACTATGTTGTTGTTGGCATGGTCCAAGCTAGTGAAATTATCTTTAATGTGAAAGTATTTTGTGTATTTATTCATACTGTATATACTATACTGCAATGTCACTTGTCTGTCAAACTGTTCAACTGTGTAAGTGCAAGATCCTGATCAGCACTAAACAGGAAATGCAAAGTTTTTCCATATCATTTCAAACAAACACCATGATGACTAGGCCTTGGTGAGGTTTTCTTATAATGGATGGAAGTCTGTCAGTCACTGCCTTTTGCTTTTGCATGACTCCTTATTTTTGGCTCATGATACAAAGGCAGAGAACAGGAACTGACATTATAGCAACTAGTTATCAAATTTTGCGAGCCCTATCTAATATACTTTTGTCTGGACAAAACAGAAACTTTGAAGTCATTTTTCTCAGTTTCACACTCTGGAGATTTAAGGTCTTTTGTCTTTGTAGGGCAGCATATATTGTTGAAGTAGTCATTGCTAAACCTTCCTTTACTGCCCCTTTGCATCAGTTTAAATCAAAAATCACCCAGAGCAGTGTATTGTATTCATGATGACAAGCAAACCTCTCCTTTGAATGTAGAGTATGTGACTGTTAGCAGCAGGAAAGTCATCTGGAGTGAGACTCTTCGAATACAAAACTCAGCTTTACTTCATCAAACATCCAGAGAAGTTATAAATCACAACACATCCTTCAACAAATACAAAATAGAAAAAAAAACTTTTGCAGATCTATCATTTCTATACAGTATAAATTTCAGTCAGTAAGTTTGCACAGACTAAGCAACTCAGCTGTCAATTCAATGTCAATTTGTACCACAGGTTAATTTAGGGGCAAAATATTTTTAATTGAATACAAAATTAAGACAAAACTTAAAGGTGCACCGCGTAACATTTTCTAGTGGTGCTTGTTGCCATGGAGATATTACTGTATGAATTGTATGAAATAAACTTAAGGGTTAGGTTAAGGCTCAGATCTATGGAGAATTCATGTTATTGAGCATTTGTAATTGAGCAAATGCAAGGAAGATATGTTTAACGCCCTACTGCGGAACATTCCAGGCAAAGCAATAATGCCACGGTGACAAATAGCGGACCCTCCACCTTAGAAGTTACACACTGCACCTTTAACATCATCTTTCTAAAGTCTAAATGATCAAAGTTATCAAATAAAACTAAAACTAATATTCAGGGACATTACAAAAATTAGTTCCAAAAGTTCTTTAAATAACATTCGTAAAATCTGTTGCATATTTACACCTCAGCAGAAACAACGGGGAAAAATATCTCTAGTAGGAATTTTTACTAATAAATCCTGTGAAACAAATAAAATATGAGCCAACTTCTGGGAGTGTAACTTGGATCCTAATGACTGCCTTCGTCTGGTGCTCTCTCTCTCTCTCTGCGTGTTACTGGCCCTTTAAAAAAAACAGTGGGTGAGAATTTCCCAGGGGAAGGAAGTCATTATGCTTTGCTCTAATGAGAGGAAACGGAAATAAAACTTTACAAACTCCACAAGTTATTTGAAGGATGCGAAAAGGACTGCCCTGAGAAGTGGAGAGTCAAATCTAAACTATCTCTCAAAATCCCATGTTTATTTATTATTCACATTGATACTTCGCAGAGACGTCACCAGGGATCTTCAGTTACCATGGCGACGCGATGCACACATACATTAGCAGTTTTTAGTCTGGAAACTCAAGAAAATATACAAAAGTGACATAAACAGCACCTTTTTAGGAGCCTGTGATCAGTACGAATGTTCATGGTTCTGAATCCGTGTATCATTCGTTCACTCGTTTTTTCAAAATAAAACCAAAAATAAGAAAACAAAACAAAAAAACAAACAAAAACACAACTATTTTCTTCATTATTTGTCTCCTAAACCAAAATGAAAACGTTTCTGTGACTTAAACTGCAATGCTGGAGTTTTGGGCCGCATATAAACTGAACCAGGACTAAAACAGGACTGGTTATTGGTTTTATTTTGAAAAATGAATGAACGAATAATACACGGATTGTCCTGTTTAGGTGTTTGATTTTCAATAAGGTGAGAGTGACAAACTGGAAAACTTTTGGCTACTGCTGCTAGTTTGTGCCTGTAATGTTTTTTTTGTTATTTGAGACTTGTTTAGCAGCACAAAATCACTTCCAACTAAATCAGTTCTTTTTGGTCAGATTTTGTTGAATCAAAGCTCAGATGAAAGTGTAACAAAGCCTCAGACAGAGCAGAGCCTACAGTTAGCATCACATCCCCAGGAAATGCAAAGTATTAATTTATAAATTTCACTTGTGATTAACGGCGAAGTACACTACCAGTCAAAAGTTTGGACACACCTTCTCATTAAATCCTTTTTTGTTTTTGTTTACCACTTTCAATATTGCAGCTTCATACAGAAAACATCAAATATATGAAGCAAGATACAGCATCTATTAATCAAAATCAACTTTCCCCTCACCATTTACCCACTTGAAGTTGTATTTGAATGATTTGTGGATGTTTGTGTGACCTTTAATCACTGAAAAAACAGATCTGATTGGATGTCCGTGTTTGACCCTGGCTCCAGGCGCAGCGGAGGGTGTGGTGACCGGACTGATCTCCCTTTGTATAAAAAATACTGAGCGATATCATTCTGGATTTGTCAGGCGACTGCATTCCACATGTGTTCACTCACAGATTTGACGATTTCAGTGAGAATCTACAGTGTTATATAGCAGGGATGGGCAATTATTTTTCCATGGGGCCACATGAGAAACAGAAAATACTGTGGAGCGCCGGGCCAAAATGCTCAATTCTGCATAATATTAATTGTATTTCTTTATAAAAAGCAGTAAATAGCATTGTTTTGACGAGCTGGTAAGACTACACTGGAAAAAACTATATCTAGGTAAGTTAAAATGGCTTAAAGAACATTTTACTTTATTTGAGTCGATTCAACTTGACAAGTAAAATCCTTTCTTCTTCTTAGTTTAAGCGTAGCAAGATGTATTTTCATATTTTAAGTACAAAAAGTATTTGTGTCAAGTGAAATTTACTCAAATCATGATCAAACTTTCTTAATTCAAGTCATCTCAGCTTGACTAGATTTTGTTTTTTGCAGTGTGATAAGAGTTTGTTATGACTAAGCAATAAAAAAGTGAGGCTGCCTTAAAAAAATAATTAAAAAAACACCTCTGAATTAAAAGCAATGCAGCTTTAGTCCAGGCATGAGGTAAAATTATAAAATATGTTTATTTTGTATTTCCAAATGAGCTTAAACGGGCTGGTTAGAGTCAAAAAAAAAAAAAAAGGGCAGTATGTGGCCCCGGAGCTGAACAATGCCCAGGTCTGTGGTATATAGCCATGAAAATAAACATTGCCTGAAAAAGTGTGTCCTAAACACAGACTGTATAAAAGTGGACTAAAGGAGTGTGTCTGGCTCCAGTCAAATGAAGCTCATGAGGCAAGCAGTTACAAGAGAGAATGTGGAGTCGAGTTCCATATTAGGAATAGAAATGTATAAACAAACTAAATAATAATGAACATCAGGATCATGTAGCCTGATTCATCAACCGGTTTCACTTTGTGGAAACCATCTGTCCGTTTATTTAACCAATCGCTGCTATTGGTAGTGACATATGTAATGCGCCCCTAACAGAGCTAACTGGTATATTAAGCTTTTCCCAAATCCCGTAGGAAGAAGGGCAATAACATCTTTCCCCTTGTTAAAATTCACAAAAAAATCTCTTTGTTCCGACTTTAAATCCTCGATCTCGGGAATCGTTGCCAACACAGAATGTATGGCTTTGTCTACATCCATCTCGATCACTTTGTTTACTGTTGCGCTGCACCACAAACGGACCCAGTCATGGCTTCACAGCTCTTCGCTGATTGAAGGGTGCAAGGTCTACAAATTCGATTCCTGACCTAGTCACTGGAGAGAAATGAAATGGAGCGGAGGCACTAGGTGGCGCCAGCCTGGCTAAGGATCATGTGGAGTGGGTTAACTTTTTAAGATGAAAATTACAAGGCTCAGTGCAGCAGTTACTGAGAGAAGGGTGAATTTTTTTTTTTTTATGTGTAAAGTCAATTGGAGCCGGAGTCGATGGATCGGAAAGCGCCTCCATCTTCACTTCCTATACTCGAGCAGGTTAGCTATGTCCATTTATATTTAAGGTCTATGGTCCAAACTTTTGCCTGGTAGTGCAGCTTTACTTATTCTTCTTTATAAATTCTTTCACTTGTGATTGATGGTTATGTATGTCTGTATTCCAGTCTTAACAGTCAAATGGTTTGTTGTAGTGGTTCTTGTAGTTTTCCTCCATTTCCTCCATCCACACAGTTTTCCAGTCCCAAGCAGGGTCAAAGTCGCCAAAGGAGTCGCCCTCTAGGTGATAGGAGGGGTACAGCACGCTGAGAGGGGAGGCGGGCGGGGAGAAATCTGAAAAAGTAAAATGGTCAAATGTAAGTTTCAAATGGATTTACATGGATTTTTAAAGCAGCCTGACTAAATGTATATGAAATAGTTTAACAATAAAACTAGTGGAATTAAAAACATCACAAAAGAGTCACATTTAATTTAAAAGGCTCATATTATGCCATTTTCTGCTCTATGTTATAATGTTGTTTCCGCATCACAAACATACCTGGAGTTGTGTTTTGTTTCATTCACACGTTTAACACACAAATCCTGCATATTTAGGCTAAGTTCTTCTTCTCAAATAGAAAGAAAGTGCTCCACTGTGTTTTGAAACTCCATACACCTTCACTAGAATCATTTGGATCATTTCAGCCCTGGTGGTGGACGTTTTAAGACGATAAAAGTTCAAACATACAGAATATCTCAGTCTATCTCCATTATTAACAACACCCAGAACTGCTTTACAAGAAAAACAAATTTGGAAAGCGCTTTGATCAACTTGTCTGTCACGAAAACTATCCTACAAAAACAAAAAAAATGCCAATTTAAATTATGTTTTTTATCCTGACAGCAATTTTCAAAGCCCTTCCAAAGTGTCTGAGAAGTCGTTTATAATTTATGATCGGGCAAGACAGTCAATTAACAGCGGTGCATAAAACAAGATCTGGTATCTTTTAGCTTCGAGCAGACGAAGGCTACTTTTTTTCACTTCTTACCAATGTCAAAGTGAGTTTAATTTGATTTATAGTCCAGAGGCAGAAGAGGAGGACATTGTAGCCTAATATTTACAGACAGTATGAAATGAATGGATGTCTTAAGGTGGACTGAGAGCGTCTCGAGTGAGTGATGAGGTGACAGTGACAAAGGAAAAGCGTGAGTCATACAGAACCACTTCATTTTCCTGAAAGGTCTTAAGTAATTGTGCAGCGCCGCCTTAAAAACTCTGAAGGATTTTGTGCTAAAACAGTTTCTATGTTAAATACACACCATAAATCTAATTGTTATTTGATTTACAGAGTAATCAGATTATGAACAAATGTTACAGAACAGTTACATCTGATGTGAGCAGTCTGATTTATTTCTGTTGATACTTTGCAGTGACATCATGCTGCGCAGTGTTGGGAAGGTTACGTTTAAAATGTATTCCCCTACAGATTACAGATTACATACCCCAAAATGTAGTTTGTAACATAATCCATTAAATTACTTAAAGTGAGTAACGTAATCTGAATACTTTGGATTACTTGATTTGCTGTAGAGAAGCAAAGACTAGGATATTTTCACAGAAGATGTTTTGTCTGCTAAAAGAAAATAAAAAAGCCCAGACTTTACTTAACCATATTAAAAATATTATTGATAGAAGAGGAGGAGACATGGTCCACACAGCATGATTTAGTCCTGGTAAATCCTGTTTTAGTCCTGTTTTAGTCCTGGTTTAGTCCTGGTTTAGTCCTGGTTTAGTCCTGGTTTAGTCCTGGTTTAGTTCTGGTGTAGACCTGGTGTAGACCTGGTTTTGATTTGGTTTAGATTTGGTTTAGACCTGGTTTAGTCCTGGTTTAGACCTGGTTTAGACCTGGTTTAGACCTGGTTTAGACCTGGTTTTAGTCCTGGTTTAGTCCTGGTTTTAGTCCTTTTTAGTCCTGGTTTTATTCCTGGTTTAACCCAGAATGTTAAAACGGGAAAATACCGCAAAGTGTAAAAAAAAAAAAAAATTGATTTAACAGTTGATTTATGGATGTGATACTAAAAGTCTTTGTTAAACCATTTTTTGTGCAAAGTTCATATGAAACATACACATTTTAATCATCAAAACAGTGAAAATGTCAAATGTGTTGCAAAAACGAGTTTCCTTCCTTTAAACAAGCAAAAAAACTGTAGCGCTGAAAACAAAATAATTTAATAAAATTTACCAAAAAATACTCGTGGTGATACTTTGTTACAGCAGCACCTGATATCGATACTGTATCATCATTAGGGGTCTGTAAAAATATCATAATATCGGTATATTGTATCATTTAATGTGATAATACAGTATCGGTATTGTGTTCTGCTGTATTGATATATCACCAAAAGTATTTTTTGGTGTATTTACAGTGCTACAGTTGCTTGTTTAGAGAAAGGAAACTCGTTTATTCAACACATTTGACATTTTCACTGTTTTGATGATTAAAATATTTGTGTTTCATTAGAATTTTGCACAAAAAGTGGTTTAACAAACACTTTTAGTATCACAGCTATCATTTAGCCATTATTTTTATTGAACCAAATTGAATCCATTTGAAATATATCGTACTGAACTGAAAGTGCACTGTATTAAGATATTGTATCGTATCATGCCCTATGTTTCAAAGTATGTATCTCATCGTCAACTTCTTAATGATACTCAGCCCTAATCATCACATTAAACGATACGATATATCAATATTTTATTATTTTTGCACACCTCTACTTATGACTGTAATTTTATTTGAGAGGGACTTCTTTAACAGCACAAATTAGCTCACCTGTTATAGATCAGTTTTTTATGGTCAAACTGTTACTTGAGTTAGATCATAATAAAAGAGTTTTTTTTTTTTTAAATACAAAGCTTCAGAGAGAGCAGTGCCTCCAGTTAGCTTCAAATCACAGGGAATATTAATGACATCTGCTGCAAAGTATTAATTTGTTCACACCCACGCAGGTTTTGACAAGGAAAGGTGTACAAAAAAGTGTGTGCCACTGTGTCAATATTAAAGATTGAAAGAGTTATTTAATATGAATTGTATTTTGTCTTCCAAATACAACAGTTACTCTAAAAATCTATTGATTAACAGCCACATATTTGAAAATCAGATTTCTCTTGTGCAGGTAAACACAAAAATCAGATCTAATTATTGGGTTATTCTAGTTATCAGATTGTAGTAGGACTAAGGTAAACAGGTCAAAAGAGAGAAACTTGAATGTCTTCTATTGTACAGGAGGTGAATACACAGTACAGTTGTATGGATGTGCAGCGTGACGAGAGCATGGGCAGAGAGCACCATCTAGTGGCCGTATGCAACAGCACCACTCCCACAAATGCAACTGTACATTTCTAGTTGTATGAAAAGCATTATAATCTAGCAGTCACCAAATGGTTGAAAATCATATTGATCAGTGCTTATTGGTTAAAGAAGGAAAAGAAATATACCAAAATGAACTTCACTAAATCCGTAATAAACATTAATGCGTATTGATGTGTACAACTACATCTTGAAACTGTTAAAAAAGTCCCTCTCAAACAACATTTAATTAGTCACTCTGTCTTTTTTGTTGAAAATCAAATGAGTAAATGTGACCATGAAATCTTGTATTGATCACACACTCCTGAAAATGTTTAGTTTAAATCCATTTAGTATTTTTTTCTTGAGTTTTCAGACAATCTTAAAACTTATTTGACAGTGTTTCCTTATGTGTGCATTGTGTCTCCAAGGTAACTGATGAACATTCCTCCAATACACAATAGGGGTGTGCAAAAATACTGAAATATCGATATTGTATCATTTAATGTGATTATACAGTATTGATATCATGGGCTGCTGTATCGATATATCACCAAGAGTATTTTTTGGTATATTTTATTTAAATTATTTTGTTACAGCGCTACAGTTTTGTTGCTTGTTCAGAGGAAGGAAACTCATTTATGCAACACATTTGGCATTTTTATTGCTTTGATGATTAAAATGTTTGTGTTTCATATGAACTTTGCAGAAGAAGTGATTTAACGAAGACTTTTAGTATCACAGCCATGAATTAGCCTTTATTTTTATTGAATCGATTTGAAATATAGCATATCGAATCGAAAGTGCGCTGTATCGAGATATGTATCGTATTGTGGCCTGTGTATCAAAGTATGTATTGTATCAGCAAATTCTGAATGATGCCCCCAGGATACCTGAGCCATGTATCATATTGAACCGTGATGGACCCTATGGGCTTTTAAAAAATTATTCATCTAAAACACTTTTCTCCTCCTCACCTGATAGCGATGCTCCACTCATGCTCTCCGCGGCGGCCGCCACAGCGAGCAGGCGGGCGAAGTGTGCGCTGTCTGTGGTGTAGCAGCTGTCCACAGAGCTGATCAGACTGGTGCGAGCGCTGGTCAGGTCCCGGCCCATGTCCCTGTCCATCATGGAGCTCCAGGTGTTCCACAGAGAGCTGTCCCATTCACTGTAGCAGGAGGAGGGAGAGCTCTGCACCCGCGAGCGTCTCAAGCCAACAGGGGGCGCCTCCGAGTGACCCAGGGTGGAGTACAGGTCCGGCTGAGAGGAGATGGTGCTGCTGAGGAAGCCCAGGCTGTGGGGGAGGGGCTGGGGGAGGGAGGGTCTCTGCTCTGGGAGGAGGCTGAGGAGAGGAGGAGGATGTTTGGGTATTAATAAAAAAAATAATCAACTAATGAACTCCTACCTGTCCAATAATAATGAATATTTGGAATTTGGCAACAACACTGTGTGAGTTTCTATTAAAGCACACTTATTCTGCAAAATCAACTTTTCAGAGCTTTTAACCATGTTATAGCTGTTTCCCTTTCTTATTTATCCTCTCAAAGTTGTATTTGGAGTGATTTGTGTATGTTGCCATAATTTCAAAACGCCATATTGTTTACGCCACTACCCATACATACCCACTGCTCTGCAATTTTATAACACAGTCAGTGAACGTGCGTCTTTTATTAAATTGTTTTAGATGAATATTGTGATTTAATATGTGCAAATTATAACATAATGATCCACGGGTGATTATTACTATATAGAGAACACAAGTACAATGGGCCTTCTTTAAAGGTGGTCTATTGTGAAAATGAAAATATAAGTAAAATCTAGAAACATTATTTTCATAATTCAGCATCAGTGATAATTTTTTGAGACATTATAGCTGGAAAAGTTCGGGGTACGTGATCTGACTAAACTAAACTTAGTAGGTTTACATTGTCTTAAATATGCACTATGTCACTTTTCTGGAGTAGGATCCACCACCAGCGTGTCTCCATGAAAATGTTATTGCGTTACTTGTCCCATAATGTTCCACAGTTCAGCCAGTGATATCACCAGGTCGAGGGCAAATGAATACCTTCCTTCCATATGATGTGTTGTTTTTACCTGCACCTCTCGGGTTTGGGGCTGATCTCCAGGTACTGCGTGGCCTCCTGCGTTGTCCTGGTGACGGGGTCTGGGTGGGGGGCGGTGCAGTACGAGGCGGTGGACTGGCGGCTGTAGTTGGAGACGTTGGTGTTTGGTTTTATGAGGCCGCGGGTCACAGGAGGAGTGTTCACAGACTGAAGCGAGCCCATGTCTCCTGTGAGCTTCGTGGAGTGACTGGAGCTGGAACACAGAGGCAATGTTTGTTATTACACTCTTATTTAAACAAATGTCAAACTACGGCTGCAACCTACAACTATTTTAGTGGTTGATTAGTTTACCAAGATCAAGATGAAGACTTTAAAGGACCCATATCACACAATTTTTCTGATCTACTGCACATCTAAGGCCATTTCTGAAGAGGAACAGGGTGAGAGTGATGTCACCTAATCTGAACCAAATTGAACACCTTTGGGGAATTCTGAAGAGACAAGTTGAGTATCACTCTCCATCCAACATCCAGTCTCCGAAAGAGGTCATTGCTGAATAATGGAAAAAGACTGATTTTGCCAGATGTTGCCAACTTGTTCATTCGATGCCTAGAAGACTTGAAGCCGTCATTAAAAATAATGGAGGCCAAACAAAGTACTAGATGTAGTAGTTTTTGTTGTAGGGTGTAATCATTTTTGCACCATCCTAATTTCCCTAAAACTGAACATTATGTAATCTAAGTTATATTATTAACCTTACTTTTTTGTAAGGCTGTGCAACTAATCGAATTTTGATTGAAATTTCGATTTGTGTGTCAAACGATCTCCAAACTCATATAATCGAGTTGAAAGGATAAAGCTTAACAAAGTTTATTTTGGGATTTTTTTTTTTATATAAAATAAGTATATTTATTTTATTTTTTAAATATAGAGATTGTAGAACAGCTGAATATATAGTTTATTTTGGATACATTTATGTTTTTCTATGCCTTATTTCATGTTCAAATGTACAGTATATTTTATTCATTTTATGTTTTATACATCGCAAAACTGCACCAAGGTACATAGTATTTGTAGCCTATATTTATTTTCAACTTGAAAGTTTTGCATAAATTATCAATAACAAAGTGTATTTTTGAGAGTGAGAAATGCTCAGTAAATGAAATAATCAAGATACTAATGTTTTCCATAATCGAGCAGCCCTAGTTTTTTGTACTAAGTTCTGCAGATGCTGTATTGTACTTAGTCTGTGCACATTTTGCAAATATTTTTTGTGTTCAGTATTTTTATTTTTATTTTTTTTTATGTAAAGTCAATGGGAGTCAGAATCTAGTATTTTTTGTAGGCAGAATAATAAAGGATTACTTAAACATGTCAATGAAACAAAACACAACTCCATGTTTGTTTTTGAGGAGGTAACAGCGTTCTAACACAGATTAAAGCTCACAAGTGTCAATTCTGTGTAATATAGGACCTTTGAAAGTCGGAAAGAAGCAAAAAAAGAATCATGAAAAATTAAGATAGAATCAATATGAGGAAAAACAAACATGATTCATTTTTTGCCAATATCTTCGAGTCCTAACCCACAGAAAGATAGTTTTAGGGGATTTTCTATTCATATTAAAGTCCCAGTCTTTTGAAAATGCAGCACTGTACATTGTTGGGGAATGAGCGGATGGGGCAGATGTTGATTTGGTGCTTAGCCTTGCCTCTCTAACCTTACATCCTGATGGCACACACACAGCATCCTGTTGAACTGTCTGTTTAAAACATGAAACAATGACATTCAGTTCCCAAAGGAAGGATATTTACTTTATGTAAGGAACAGGAAATTATAATGTCTACTTCAAAAACAGCCTCTGACCAGGTGGTGACTGCCCTACATCTGTGTAATATTAATTTAAACAAAGATTATAATGTGTAAATTGAAATCCCAACTCCTGTATGATTAGAATAAATAAAAAAATATAAATAAAAAGCATTCTAAGGAAGCAGTAGGAAGCAAAAAGTTGAAGAGAAAGTACGTATTTCAATCAGCCAACCCAAGAAATAAATCTGCTTTCCGATCACACTCTAAAATGAAATAAAAATGTCACTGGCTTGTCTCCAGGGAAATGTTATTGCTTTGCCTGGAAATAATCCACAGTACGGTAAAAAAACAAAACAAATCTATCTCTACAGAAATCAACAGTTCGTGCCACCCATAAAAAATACATGCAAGATACCGTAGATAGTTTAATGCCATACTGTGGGACAAAACAATCTCCATGGAAACAGGCAGCCACCAAAAAGTTACACAATTAAACGTACCCTTCGTCTGAGGAGAGGCTGCGGGTCTCTGTTGTGTTCTCGATGGGCAGAGGAGGAGGAGGCGGCAGCATGTCCACCAGGTGCAGCGAAGCAGTGTAATGTAACAGGCGAGGGCAAGGGGGCGCTCTCACTGGGTCTGAGTGTTCACCTGAACATCAACAACAAGATATTGAAGGAGTAGTGTGTAGCATGCACTTTTACAGGTACTACAAGTACAATCACTACTGAACCTGATAACCTGCATATAAAGGAAACACACAAGTTTTTGTTTTTCATTCTCGGTATCTGAACAGGGCAAGTCTCATGTGAATTCCAGAATTCTGTCACTGAGCTGAAGCAGCTGCACTAGCACAGATTCATGATTGACTGAAGGAGCTGGGGTTTAGTTAGTGATGGTTCAGATCAGAGAAAGTCTTTATAGCTTTAAACCAACTGGATTTCAGCATCAAATCTGGCAACCAAAATGAGAGAGGAGACTCATTCTGCTTTCTGGTCAGGCCAAGGAGAGACTTAGCCAGGCTGGCGCCACCTAGTGCATCCGCTCAATTTAATTTCTCTCCAGCGACTAGATCAGGAATCAGAATACACTAGACGGTTTGCAAGAACCCCCGAAGTTGTAGACTTCCAATCAGACCGGCCAATCAGTGAAGAGCTGAACCAGCCCGAGTTGCGACAGCAGACGGCATACACTATCCTCCTTTGGACTTCCTTTGTCAAATACAAACTTAGCATTTTTTATTGCCCCTTTAATTTGCAAGTTCATCTTGCAGAGACAACACTGAGAGTTTCGGTGCATTACATAAGTCACGACCAAACAGCAGCGATTGGTTAAATTACAAAAGCACCTGCCTATCGTCAACCGAACGAATCCTAAAGCTGTGAGGGCAGACGGTTTCCACAAAGTGAAAACAGCTGATGAATCAGGAGAGACCAGCCCCTTTACAGTAAGAATACACGTTAATTAAGGTACTTCTAAGAAATACAAACACATGTAATTGCACCTTTAAACTGAAAAAGTACAAGTACAAACTATTTACAAGAACAGGGAAGCATACAGAAAGGGAAAACTAATGTAATGCACTAAACTGTATAATATCTATTTATTATTACTGTAATAAACCAATTTATAAAGCCAATATTGCCATTATTAGTTACATAATACAAGTGTAAAACTGTCCTTACTGTGCTTGGCTGCTGGCCCTTGGCTCTGTCTCTGTTTGTAGGCGTCAGAGGAACAGATTTCAGCCTTAGAGGAGAGCAGAGGGACACTGTTCACTGCCTGCAGGTCTGTGAGAAACAGCACAAACAAATGGAAATATTTATTTTCTTAATAATTCAAATTTACATATTATTTATTCAGGATATTTTGGTGTAAGCCATGTGTAGTTATGAAAACAGTGGTACAAATCCAATGAAAATAAAATGACAATCATACACATTGGTTTGTCATAAAATCTTTTAATTTATTATTCATAATATTGCCCTTAAACACACACAAAAAATGCTTATGTTAAAGAGAAGTCAGGCTATTCAGGATTTTTTTTTAATACTTTTGAACATTTAAGATCCTGACAGGTATATTTTGGGTTGGAACTTTCCATTTCTATTTTCCAAAACAAAAACATGCACAATAGGTAAAATCCACCAGTTAAAGCAGATCTGTTCTCCCTGCTCCTAATGTTAAGGTGAAGCTTTTTTGTCACCAGATTGAAAATTTGTCCTCTGCATTTGACCCTTTCTTTAATGTCGCAGGGACAGTCAGACACTCATCTCCAGATCTTGAGCCAGTCTTGGTCAGGACTTAGCTGGGGTTTGGGTCAAATGGGTCAAATGCAGAGGATAGATTTCTTTACAGGTGGCAATAAATTGCACCTTACTTAGCACCCTCGGCTGGAAGCAGTTAAGGGCCGTTTCACTGAGGCTTAAAAATTCAAGATGTGTCTTAAATGGAAAACAACAGATGGGGCCTATTTACAATGTGTGTGGACTTGCCCAAAAATCTCCAAAATCTGGTTGTGTAAAACTAAATTATTATTTTTGGCATGAAAATGTGAGCTATTTAACTGGATAAATGAGAAACGCCAACTGTCACCCAGTGGTATGAAGACATTTTTGGTGGTATAAAGACATTTTTAGAGTTTTACCCAAGTTTTACCCAAGGAAAAAACTCAAAAAAATCAAAAGGTTATGATATTTTTATGCAACTCTGGCTTAAAAATTTTACTACTAGCAAAGTATCAAAATATAAGTAATTATCAGTGTGACCCAAGACTCTAGGTATGTTTTTAGTTTAGTTTAGTTAAGTTACCCTGTTATAACATGCTTAAAAACTTTAAAATTGCACCTTGCTTGCTGTGGTTGACCCCCATCCTCGGCTGTGGGCGTATACCCTGTTTCCATGGTAACGCCTCACGGGTACAGATCGGCGAGCCCTTGGAGACGGGCTGGGTGAAGATCTTGATCGTCTCCGTGCCCTGGTCGCTGTGGTGATTGTGGGGCATTTTGGGACATTTTCCGGGGCTGTTAAAGGTTTTTAAATTTCTGCCGCTCAAATCCACGTAAAAAGTTCCGTAAACGCCACAGCTGTCCGTTACTATGGGAACAGAGTCGGCGCTGGTGGAGTCTTTCGAGGAGGAGGCAGGGAGACCTAAAAAAGAAATAAAACAGAAAAGTCCAGGTCAGCAAACATCATTTTAAAAAGGCACTGTACCTGATATTTACCATCTTAAAAAACAGAAGTAGTTCATTTGAAACAGTATCCTAATTATTAATGTTGTAGTCAAGAAAGACCGTTCTAATCGAGACCAAGAACTATCAGAGACCACAGGATCCCAAGACCAGGACAAGACCAAGACCTCAGAGAGTCGAGACCGAGACAAGACCAAGACATTTAAAAGGTCGAAACTGAGACACGACCGAGACCACAGCCCCTCGAGACCAAACCAAGACCATCTTTGTCATTTCCTACATTTATTTCTATTTCAGTACATATATACACATATATGTTTTTTTTTATAAATCTATCTCCATTTGATCTAGTTAATGTTCATTTAGGCTTAAAATAGGCCAAGCAAACTGTGCTGTACTTAAATGCCCCTTTTCGTGACATTTACAGTTACATTATCTTACTAATTTTGCACTGATATTTAGCAGCCTCTGCACATTCACCGGTAGCCAGGCTGGTGCCACCTAGTGCCTCCATTCAATTTCATTTCTTTCCAGCGACTAGGTCAGGAATCAGAACACCCCGGAAGTGCAAGTTCGGACACCAGCCAATCAGCGAAGAGTGATATATTCTGTGTTGCCAACGATTCCCGAGATCAAGGATTTAAAGCTGGAATAAAGAGAATGTTTGGTGAATTTAATCAAGGGGAAAGATGTTATTGCCCTTCTTCCTACGGGATTTGGGAAAAGCTTAATATACCAGTTAGCCCCGTTAGTGGTACATTACATACGTCATGACGAAATAGCAGCAATTGGTTAAATGATAAAAAGTACCCACCTACTGTCGAGCAAACAAAATCTAAGGCTGCGAGGTCAGACAGTTTATACGAAGTAAAATCGGCTGATGAATCAGACTAATTCACCAGCCATAATGAAATACGAAATACGAGTGTCAGACCTTGAGTCGGAGACAAGATCAAGGCCAAGCAACATCAAGACCGAGACAAGATCGAGTGCAAATGCGTTTGAGTTCAAGACGAGAACAAGACCAAGAAAAAAGTGGTCTCGAGGCTGGTCTCAAGTACTACGACACTACTAATTATACATTGTGATGAGTTTCTAAGGCTATTTCCCAACATTCAGAGGGCTGAGACAAGTTTTTTGATCACAGTAATTACAACTGCAACTGCAACTTTATGTATAACGCACATTAAAAACCAACATGAACTGCTACAGAAAATAACTATTTAAAACAATAAAAACATCAGAATCTAAATGAAAAACAAATCTGGTAAAATGTCAACATCTCAAACTGTGTCAAAGTGCATTTTTAAAGAAGAGATTTAAAAAGAAGTACAGATGAGGCCTGTTTTCTTTGCCCAGAAGGAGGGTCTTAGGACAGGGGATCATTTGCTTGTTTTTCTATGAATGTTGGTTTAGTCTGTTGGACTTTCTAACTTTCTTTTGGTTAAATCATTGATCTTGTTTAGCCCTAGGAGCAGACAGTTGTTGTGATTTTAGGCTTTACAAAAACAAACTGAACTGAAAACTGACATTAAACTCAAAACTCTTTGTTAAAATTCAGCTTTACTCACTGGCACTTTTGAGTTTTGGGTTCTTCTGGCTCTGGGCCCACAGGTCTTGGTATTCATTAAAGTGTCCCTGTCTCCATCCTCCTGCGATCCACGGAGAGTCTGGGGCTGCCATTCTGAACAAAACAACAACAAAATATTAAAATAAAAATATAAATTTAAATATTTATAACTGTATAACAAATTTACCAGTTTAAAATTCAGTTTCGGTTTTATTTACCTGTGTTTTATTATTAAATCTTCGCCAGCTAGTCTATGTAAACCTGTGAGGAAAAAAACAAACAACAATAATTTGCATTTAACAAACCAGAAATGATAAAGAATTACATGTGGATATATATATAAAAAAAAATGTTATACTGGAGATATAATGAACAAATAGAATAAAGACTCTATTGTCTATTATGAAAAATTAAAAAAAAATACTGAAATGTCTAGTGTAATCCAACTTGCAAACATTTCTACACGTTTGTGGTTAACTTTATCTCTATTCTTATTTTGTGGTAGAACAACCTTAACCAGGCAATTTAGTACATTTCTGTTTATTTTTAGTACATATCTGATTGTCTAAATATTATTATAAAGATAATACAAAAACACAACAATAACATAAATCAAGGTATTAACTTCCTGTCAGTATTATGAACCTGCCTTTGCGTTTGCCGTGCATAGGTATGAGCTGGCCCGTCCTGCTGTGTCGTCTGTACAGGCACACAGCTGCAAGCATGAGGATACACCACAAGAGGGCGCCAATGCTGCCGATCACCACAGGGTCACGGAGCAGAGCGAGGACTGAACGAGCTTCTTTTGTGTTCTTTTCCTCATTTTCAGCAGAACGTCCAACAGGGGGGTCTAAAGACAAATGGAAAGTAAATATGAAGGGTATAGAAAGGCTGACAAAATGTTCACTTAGAAGTTAGCATGGAAATTAAGTTCTGTTCACAGAAACATCATGAAAATATTAGGACTAAGCAAAGACTATTCTTGGAACTAAACCTGGACTAGAACAGTACTAAACCAGGTCTACATTAAGACTAAACTGAGTTCAAACCCAAGTCAAACAAGGATTAGTGTGAATGTACCATTAGCTGCAGTCTAGAAAATAAAACATTTTTAAATAATTATAGAAATGTTGAGTATGCCACTTATTTTTAGAAAACAACCTCAAAGTTGCAATAGAGAATTCTTGCAGTTTAAGATATGAAATGTTCTTGTGGTCTATCAGATAAAATGCAAATATACTGTTATGATTGTTTCTCAAACTTTGGTACTGTGGCGGGGGCCAGAGTCCTGCACCAGGTCAGATGCACTATGCACCTTGTTCGGTACCAGGTCGGTACTATTTGCGAGTACCCAACAGTTTGCATTGGGTACCCACAAATAGTTGCTGAAACTGGCAGGTTTTAATGTTCTGGAAGTTTACGGGCAGGTATGCAGGCGGGTAGTGATTATACACAGGCAGGTCAGGTGAATTAAATGAAAGACGAACGGGAGAAAAATACCTGACATGCATCCAGGACGTCCGTTGCCCTGGAAACAAATGCCATTTCCCATCTTTTCCTGGAATGATGGACCAGGCTGAGAGTGACTTTAGTGTATTTATTGCATAAAACCCATCAGCGGAAGTGATCAGCTTGGCAGCTGCGCTCCTGGTTTACTCCTGGTTTAGACCTGGTTAAGTCCTGGCGATCAGCTCTACAGTTATGGCGTGTATATATTTATAATCCGCTAATGACACGGCATAGGTTCAGTCCTGGTTTAGTCCTGGTTTAGTCCTGGACTATTGGGCCGTCAGACTAATGGGCATGGGCGGGTAACGGGTGGAATGTTAAGGATAGGGGCAGGTGCAGATTTAACTCTGATATAATCACAGGTTAACAGGCAGGCGTGATGCTGTACTGCGTGGGTGCGGTCGGGTGCGGGTCTTCAAAAATGGGCCCATGCAGGACTCTGGCGGGGCCCTCTGCAGCTTGGTTACTTGTTTTTTACTTTGTTTATCATTATTTAGAACTATTTTATCTGTAGTTTAGTCATAAATGAGCAGCTTAATTACTGTGTCTGAGTAAAGTTGTACACATTTGGGATAGTTGACTCACTGATGACAAAGCCCTGGGGGTCACTGAGCACGCCAACCCCCGCCCCGTTCACCGCGGCGATGCTGACCCAGTACTTGGTCCCAGCTCTGAGGCCTGAGATCTGCAGTTGGTGTCGGCTGCTGTCCACGGTCCAGTTCTGGTACTGCTGCTGCTCTGAGTCCACACACCAAACCTACAACAGGAAAGAGCTTACAAACATGCTTCAACAAACAGAGGGGATTTCACAATCAGGATGTAAAGTAAAAGTAAGAAATTAAATAAGGAAGTAAAAAATAATCCCAATCATGTTGGTTGTTGTAAAGCCAAACATCATTGCACTGGACAATGCTTTTTCACATTAAAAACCATAAACAGTCTATACTAAAAACAAACACAATATCTTGGCAAATTAATTTATTATACAATTTATTTATTAATTTGTCCAGAGACACAAACTTTTGCCTATTAATCTTCATTAATAGAAAAACTCAGGGAAACTTTATGGTTGTCCTGCATTAAATGTTTGGCAAAGACTGAGGCACTGAATTAATCTCTTGTCTTTCTTCTTGTTTTTAATGTTTAGATAAACCTAACAGAGTCCTGCAAGGGTCCATTTTTGGAGACCCACACCCGCACAGTACAGCACCACATCCAACCGTAAATCCGTGATTATATATTATATATATTATACAGTTAAACCCACAGCCACCCAGACCCATTAACATTCCACCCGTTACCCGCTTGTGCCCGTGATAAATCACACACAAATTAAAAGCTTTCTAACTGAAGCACCCATCAGAATATGAACTGAAAAGTTACAACTTCAAGACGCAGCTCAACTGAGGAGAAGAAACCTGATCAAGATGCCGGACTTTTGTGCCACACATGCCACGGACTGAACCAGGACTAATCCAGGACTAATCCAGGACTGAACCAGGAGGACTAAACTAGGACTGAACTATGACTAAAACCGGACTAAAACAGGACTCACTGTCGGGACGGCCTCGGAGGTGCGCCCGCGTAGACTGTCGAGTGACCGCAGGCAAAAGGGCAGGCGCAGAGCTCTGTGTCTCACGGAGGTAAGTGCAGCTGTCGCGTGATCGCGCTTTGCGGACACCCTGCTCCGCGGGCTCAGGGTTCTCAGTCCTGGTTTAGAGCTCGTTTAGATTGGGTTTACTCCTGGTTTAGTCCTGACCCACCCGTGTCTAATTACTACCCGCCAGAACGTTAAAACCCGCCCGTTTCAGCAACTATTTGCCCGTACCCGTCACTGTTTATTTGTTTGTGTACAGCACTTTGGTTGACTGTGTGGCTTTAAAGTGCTCTAGAAATAAAGCTGAATTGAATAAATTGGTTTGCAAGTAAAAGTAGGTAAACAAGGTAAAAGTTTCACCTGATAACCCTGTATGATTCCATTGTGTGTGTCGTGTGGCGGGGCCGTCCAGCTCAGACTGACTGTGTTATTCTGCTCATGGTTCACAGTGAGAGACACGTCCAACGGAGACGCACTGGGCACTGTCACAAAAAAGAAACACATGACCAGTGTAATGATGCATATTAAATTATCAGCTTATGTTTGATTAAACATTTATCAGTTTATCGCTATGATATCCATCTGGAGTTTCTGATTACTCAACCAATTTAAGAAAAAAGAATATTTAAGAAAATCCTTTATTTATTCATTTATAATTCATTCATAACTGTATTTAGTTATTTCTCACAGGAGGGGAAAATTACTGCTACTTTTCAATTTGCTCACAAGGAAAAAATATACCTTATACCTTGAAACAAACTATAAATACTGTATTATTGTTATAGCTGAAGCCGGACCTGTCTCTGGGACTCTGAGGTGGCGTGTGTTGCTCTCTCTCCCGTACAGGTTGTTCCCAAACGGTCGCACTTTAAACTCATATTTGAATCCTCTTTTCAGTGGTCCGATCTGAGCCTGGAACCCGGGCATCAGGACCTTCTTGGCCGCCCAATCAGAGGAGGCGGGCAGAAGAGAGCGATAGAGAACCTCAAACCCGTCCAAGAAGTGAGGCTGAGAGGAGAAGGACTGCAACTGAGGGAGAAAAAAACATAAAAATATGATACAGACAGGGCTGAAACCAACTATTATTTTAGTTTAATTAGTGATTATTGTTGCCATTAGTCGACTAGTCAAGCCATTATTTCTATTGTAAGTTGAGACTTAAAGGGCCCATATTTTGTTATTTTATTATCTATGTTATAAGGTTGTTTCCTCATCAAAAATATACTTGGGATGTAATGATATCCAAATCTCTCAGATATGCATATGCAATCTATCACCATATGCATCTCACGGTATGATATCTATTGCGATATTTTGGAGAGGCTATTATAATTGTAGATGGACACTTTTTTTGCTTTTAAAATACCTTGACAAGATTTTGGTGTGAATTATTTCTGTCATAATCCAAAAAATTTAAGTAAAAAACCATATTTCTTCATGTTGTTTGCACTGAAATGAATCATGGGATATGTAGTTCTCTTTGTTTATCAGCTCTTACTACTATAAAACCATGCATTTAAGCAAAGGAGCTTATAATTCGATATATTGTGACAGCTCTCAATTTTATTGTGAGACTTTTGACAATACGATATCACAATACTTTGGTTGTTACATCCTGCTTTGTGTTGCATTTTTTTGTATGAAAAGCACTCTATAAATAAAGTTTGATTGATTAATCCCTACTTAGAGAATATAATGTGGTAATACAGGAAGCGCTCCACTGTGTTTTTAAACTCCATACACCTTCACTAGAATCATTTAGATAAGTTCAACCCTTGCAAAGATAAATAAGGTAGCTGTTAACTTGAAAACTACATGACGTAGTAGCAAACTTTTAACATGGCTTAAAGCTCACAAAGAGTCAATTTTGTATAATATAGGACTTTTCAAAACTGAATGTATGAATGTTGTGTTATGGTTAGAGCTCTCACCCTCCATTGCACGAGGGACTTGTTGGATCCAGCGGCCAGAATGGACACACTCTCCAGGATGACGCGCAGAGACGACAGCTCCTTATGGAAGTCCTTCAGTGTGGAGTTTGTGGGCTCTGGTGCCAAATAACCTTCATGGGAGAACAAAAATAATAAATTCAACATCAAAGAGGCACTAAGTAAGTCTTCTTGTGGAGTTTCAGCCATCTGTTTGTCTAAATGGAGGTTTGTATTGATATTTATATTGACATCAGCAGCAAAGTATCAAAATAAAACAACATCAAACACAGAACCATAGAAAAGGTGGTTGGGTTCTACTTCAGAGCACTGTTTGATAATTTAATGAGAAATTCAACTACATTTTAAAGAGTTGAAGTCAAATACCTTGTACAGTGAGCTGTGCACTGGCAGTGACCACCCCAGCGTCGTTGACAGCGGTGCAGGTGTACCTCCCTGCGTCCTGGGCCGTCACGTAGTGGATCTGAAGGCTCTGTTCAGGGTTCACCAAGTATCTGTGGAAAAAAAAAAAGAGACATCTGTAAATTGGTGGTTCTGATCTGGTAAAATGCAATAATGTCATTCAAGAGTCTGTTTTCTCTATTAATTATATTACATTTTTAAAATAAATATTGAGAAAAGACACACATAAGTTAAACCTGATCATTTCTTTTAGGGTTCTTTTACACTTCTCATGGTTTAAGCCTTGTGTAGTCCAGGATTAGTTGCAGGTTTAGTCCTAGTTTAGTCACAATCTTGATGAAGTGTGAACCCATCTTTAAGAATTAGATTCTGAACACTATTTTACAGCAAAAGTTTGCAACGAAATATTAACAATACTATTTTATTTACTAACATCTCCGTTACATATTGTAGATGTATTGAAAGTTCAATACATCTACAGTTTGTTTTTTTTTGCAAAATTAGGATGTTAAGTTTATCGTCTAGAATTTGAAATTACAGTATAAAGAGCTGAGTAAAAAGAAACTGAGCAGAAATAACTAGTCTAATCTTCCAAACAACAGTATAAAGTCATATTTCTGTATTTTTCTAGTCAATATTATGGTCCCCAACCTCAACCTCAAAGCACACAGGCACATTTTATCACAATCCTGATGCATTGTTAAAATAAAAGCTACATAAAAACAGCCACATAATGAACATAATGGCCCAGACAGAGTACCTTCCATTGGGCAGAGGCCCCTGGTCCCTGCTCCACATAACGACAGGTGCAGGGTCTCCTTTGGCCTGACAGGTGAAGTGGGCCGACTCTCCCATCCTCACAGAGACGTTCTGAGGCCTCTGCAGCAGCACTGGCTTCTCTACAACAAAACACAGAACACTACTTTATTTATGGGTGTATTTGTCAGGGACCACGCACATCAGTGTAGGGCTGCAACAAACAAGTATTTCATTATAAAACAGTCAGATTTTTTTAAAATTAGTGATCAGAGAAAGATTTTGATCAGTGAAGATTTTGTAAAGACATTTTTATCATCAAACTTTTATTATAGACTCTTGGTCCAGAGTTAAAAAAGCCACACAACAAACAAACAAACAAACCAAATAATAGTTGGAATATGTGTGTAAAGATTTTCTAGGGATATAATAACTGAAATATCATGAAAGTTTTCACAATAATATCGTGGACCATCACAATATATCAAATTACAAGTCTCTTTGCTTAAATTAAGCGTTTGGTGCAGCTATAGCCAAAACAAAAGACAGAGGGAACTACATAGACCATGATCCTTTGCTCCATTTCAGTGTAGACTACAAGAAGAAATAACAGTTCTAAGCACTTTTAAGTCTTAGTTCTTTGGATTAAGTCTTGTCAAGGCATTTTAAGAGGAAAAAATAGCATAGTAACAGTTTTGTTAGCTCCACAAAATATCGCAATAAATATAGTAGTAATAATACTGTAATTATACTGTAAGATGTATATCGAGAAAATATCGTACCGAGAGATTTGGATATCGTTACATCTCTAATCGTGAGCCTCACCACCATATCGTGAGCTTTCCCACGATATCGCAATAAATATCGTAACCTGAAGTTCATACCATGATGATACTGTATCGTGAGACTTGGATATCGTTACACCCCTACTATTTTCTGATCTATAATGTTTCCTCATCAAAAACACACCCCATGTTTTCTTTCGTTTCATTCACAAATGTTTAAAACACAAATCCTGCATATTTAGGCTTTTTCGCTTAAACAGAAAACTCACTCCACCGTCTGATGTCATGTGGTAATCCAGGAAGTGCTTCACTATGTTTTTAAACCTATACTGCATTAATATTTGCCCCTGAATTGCCCATCTGTTAACTTGAAAATTACAGGTTCATGACATCACAAGGTGGAACAGAGCATTTTGAGCTTAACCTAATAAGAAAAGATCACGCAGACATGTTGTAATGAACAGAAGCCACAGTTATAGTAGTTCAGTTTGTTTTTACTATGGACCATGAGTCTGCAATAAAAACATTATTTATTTATTGTCAAACTTTAGTCTTACCAAGCACAGTGAGGCGGGCGGCCCTGCTCTCTCTCACTCCCACTGTGTTACTGGCCACGCACACGTACGCCCCCGAGTGGCTCCTGTCTGCAGGGGCGATGATGAGCTTTCCACTCAGCTCCTGCACACGAGCAAAGACCATCAACACTGAATCAAACACCAACAGATTACTAAACACATACAAATAACTACTTTCACTCATGGTTGGACAGAGCATCACAGAATATGAATGCTTAATTTAACCAGGACAGCCTTTTGAGGGACTAATTAATCAAAGTTTAATCAGATACATTAAATTGCCTTTAGTTCTTAATTGTCAATTACAGCATGGACTTTATAACTGAGAGGACTACAGCCAGAAATCTGTCAGTAAAAGCTCATGGTTTGGAGCAGAGTATTCAGGTATTTCCAAAAAAAAGCATAATTAAAAAATCGAAAACGTAAATAATCTGAAAGTATGGGGGCAAGAAATGTTAATGTTCAAATGACTTAAAGTTGTTGAACAATTAACGGTGCACTATGCAACTTTTCTGGGAAAGGGGGCTGCCCAATGTTTGTCTCTATGGAGATGTTATTGCTTTGTTTAGAAAGTTCCAGTATGCTATTAAATTTATCTTTCTTTACGAGGATAATTAGTTAATGCCAACAGACTGAGTTACAGATCAGATTTGTGGACAGAGGACCCCATTCACAATAAGAATGCATGTTTTTCAATGTTTTTTTTTTTTGAGTAATAAAAACACCTGTAATTGAATAAATGCAAGATAGATAAGTTTATTGTCATACTGTGGAACATTTCAGGCCAAACTATAACATCGGACCTTACCAGAAAGTTGCACAGTGCACTTTTAAAGCTTTTGTGTCTTGAATGCTCATCGAACAAGAGTATTTTTATTTCAAAATAATATCACTAAGGTAGATGTGAATAGTATGGTGTGAGAAAACTGCTCTAAAGTTATTCAGCTAAACGTAACCGAGTAAATGTAAGTCAAAACTATCCAACCCTGAGGAATTTTTGACCAAAAAACTGAAACAATCCACTCTTTTAGCTCTTGTTCTTACAGTGTAGTGCTGGTCGGTCTTGTTGATAGGCAGACCGTCTCTCCTCCAGTACACATTGGGCTCGGGGTGACCCTGAGGAGGGCCACAGTTCAGAACAGCCACCTCTCCCTCCGCCACCACCACGTCACTGGGCTGCACGCTGAACTCCTCCTGCAACGCTGGAACAGAGATTCATATTAGAGTGGATGTGACCAAACTCTGGATGAAATAGCAAACAAGTGACAATACGATTTTGTTCTCCTTGTTCACCTGTAGCATTGTTCAGAGCTTTACTAAAAAAAGTAATGTCACTAAAACTCACAAATTTCTAGTTTCTTAAAGGTCATATATTATTGGCTCGTCAGTTTTAAGCCACGTTAGACTGTTTTTAACTCAACAAAAACATACACTACCAGTCAAAAGTTTTATAACACCCCAATTTTTCATTTTTTTACTGTTTATTGTTTACTGTTGACCAAAATGTTTTCTAAACTTTTGATTCATGAAAGTGTCCACCTTTGGCAGATATAACAGCTGAACACACTCGTTCATTTTACAACAAAAATATTCTTCAGAAAGTTCTTCCCAAGTCTGTTGCAGAAGTTTCCACA
The DNA here is from genome assembly GCF_026225935.1 of Boleophthalmus pectinirostris. Lineage (NCBI taxonomy): Eukaryota > Metazoa > Chordata > Actinopteri > Gobiiformes > Gobiidae > Boleophthalmus > Boleophthalmus pectinirostris. The sequence continues at coordinate 13,085,732 of NW_026571018.1, forward strand.
AATGTGTGACACTTGTAGGTTTCTTGGCTTTCACTCTTCTGTCCAGTTCATCCCAAAACCAGCTCGATGGGGTTTAAGGCTGGAGACTGTGCTGGCCACCATGTTTTCCAGCTCACCATCTTGTTCCTTTTTCCTGAGCTTGGACTTGTGTTTTGTTATCTTTATTTTTAACCTCTGTTTGTTCAGTTCTTACCTTTGTATCATTTCAAGCTCTTCATTGGACTTGCACGACTTGAATTGCAATAAACAACTGGGAAAGATTAGGGTGTTCTAAAACTTTTGACCGGTAGTGTACCTACAGTTGTGTTTCGTTTCATTCACACATGTTTGAGTAATCCTTTATTATTAGTCTGTCTACATCTCCAAATATCAAAATGCTCTGTTCCACCTTGTGATGTTATGAAGCTTTTATTCAGTAGAGATCAGCAATTCCAGGTCTGAAATCATCCAAATGATTCTAGTGAATGTGCATAGGGTTTAAAAACACAATGGAGCACTTCCTGTATAATCACATGACATCACAAGGTGGAACAGAGTGTTGTGTGATTGAAACAAAACAGAATTCCAGGTATGTTTGTGATGAGGAAACAGAATTATAACATAAGACCAGATCAGAATAAGACCAACAAGTAAGAACGTGCCTGAAGTACTAAAACCGTTTGGTGCCTTGAATTTGTGTGAGTATACTCCAAGCCCATGTCCATGGCTCTAGGCCCTGTGTGCTCAGACTGACTGGGGGTCTGACAGATCAACAGTGAGCGTCTGTGGTCAATTAACACCAGAGTTAGACCTCCTCCTGTTCATAAACACTGGGACTGCAGCCTCTGTAAACACCTCCTGTAGAGCTCTCCATGTCAATATCAACTGATTCTTTCATTGTTTGTTTTTTTCACCTGAGAAAAAGATAAACAAAAAAAATGCAGTAACTAGAAAACATAATACCTTTACTTTGAGGTTGAGGTTTAGAGATTTTAAATTTAATAAAATGTCTTATTTTAGTCATAATTTAGTCCTGTTTTGATCACAGTATAGTTTTTACATATTGATTTGAGCAAAGTTTGAAAAGTAAACAAAGATATTTACATTTGCGACAGTGGATTTCAATAACATCACTGTAATGTAGAGTTCAGGGTAGAATGCCTAAAAGCGACTATTATTGACAAAATGTATTTTCACAGCAGTAACAGTGCAACAAGTGAAAAATTATGCAATGCGGTCTTTCCGCCTTGTAAAAAGTCTGATCTCATTAAAACTCAGAATGTGATGTGTGCGTGAGTGCTGGTGGTGGCCGATGGTGCAGATTGGTAGCCTCATTTATGCCAGTTTGCCTCAGGGCAGCTGTGACTATTGACTACTTGGGGTGAAATGGTACATGTATGTATGCCGAACCGTTTCGGTACGGGATGTTCGGTTTGGTGCGGGGCAGTGGTCGAGTGAATTTGCGCAATTTGTGTGTGTTTACATTCCACCACTACATGTGCAGCTCCACATAGACGGCTCAGCTCTTTAATATTCAAGAGGGAACTCGTCTGTGACTGGAGTGGCAGTGTTTCCTGCAGCACTTTATAGTTAGGGCGGCCGCCTTGAAAACAATTGCTCCCTGACCTAACTACATCCCTCCAAACAATTCTCACAAAACTACAGTTGTCTCGCCCCGGTCCTCAATTTCGCCTTTCACCAGCATGGAATCTACGAATCTCTGAGTGTCATGAAAGGCAGTGGATTATTATTATTATTAGAAGAACATTAAAATGGAAACAAATCAGCAGCAGCGGCAGAGCTGCTCGGGTCATTATACATTTATCACACTTTACTGTCAGAGTACTCTGGAATAAACACTAAATTTCGTATTAAACTGAAAATTCCATGTGTGACGACAGAATCCTGTATTAACGTCTGTGGGGTTTTAATTGCTAACATACAACATATAAAATTGTTGTTTGTTTTGAAAATGCTATATTTACCAAAAACAAATAAAAAGTAGATTTTGCATAATAAAACATTTGAACAAATATTTTTATCATATCACACAGCCCTATTCTGCAGTATACCATAGATATAAAAACAAAAAGCAGCAACTCTACTACCCCAGCATCAAACTCACCTGCTATATACAGCGATGCATTTCTGCTGATGGCTTTCCCCACACTGTTGGTAGCCACACACGTGTAGACCCCCTCGTGAGTCAGACCCCTCTTCACACTGAGGAAGAAGATGCTGCCCTCGGACAGGATGATGGGCTGGAGGTGATTGTCCCCCAGCTCCGAGTGCACAGGGATCCCGTCATGGAGCCACTCTATGCTGGGTTTGGGGTTCCCGTCTGCCCGGCAGGAGAGAGTGGCAGGGCTACCCAGTCGGACCACCAGGTCTGAGGGGTGGTGCACGATACGGGGTGGGCTCTCCTCCGCTCGCACTCTAAAGCCTAAAGGAGACACACGGGTAATGGTGTTGTTAGAAAAGAATGATTCTACGGAAATATAAAAAGTTAAAACCATACTTCAAAACATTCTCCATGGAGATAGACATGTTTTGTGCAATACTGTGGAGTATTACTACTAAAGCAGCGGTTTTCAATAGGTGAGGCCCCTGAGCCACTGGGGAGGCACTACACACATGCAAAGAAAAAATAACGGTCCACATCTGTACACATCTGCAGCAGCACTGATATCAGTAACTGTGCGTGCATGTACTAGCTGTAAAATTATGTCACCATTCTGACAGCCTACTCATTGGAACGCCACCTTTTTGCCTTGTATATGCGGCTTGGATTGCTCCTCCCCCCGTATGCCATGTCTTCTCACGGACCATGTCTTCTCACGTACGCTTAATCAGGACTAAAACCAGGTCTAAACCAGGTCTAAACCAGGACTAAAGCAGGACTAAACCAGGACTAAACCAGGACTAAAACCAGGTCTAAACAAGGTCTAAACCAGACTAAAATCAGGACTAAAACAAGGTCTAAATCAGGATTTAACTAGGACTAAACCATACCATGCGGAGGGTCTAAACCAGGTCTAAACCAGGAAACAAGCAGGTGAAGACCCTCCTCTAGGCCAAACAGTTTAAGAGTCAAGTTTGTGGAGTCACGAGCCTGCTTAATGTTTAGAGCAGTGGGCATTGTTAATTGCTAAGAGATGAAGCCATTTAAATAAGGCTAAAAACTAAAGTTGCTTGTTCAAATGAGCATCTAATTTAGAAACTGTATTATTAATGATCTGAAGTATCTTTTTGACAACCTAGATATATTTTGGCTTCAAGTTACAACCCTGTGTATTTTTGGTCATGTATCCCGCCCTTACCGTTTTGCTATTGTTTATTATTTTACCTTGGCCCTAAGCCTGAGCAGTCAAGGTTCATTTGGGCAGCGACAGAAACACTATCCACAAACATCAGGCTCCCCTCCCAACAAACACGGTGTATTTGCAGCAGAGGTTGAGGAATGCCTTTGTTTGGACTTCCTCAGAGCTCGGATGGTCAAACTCAAGGAAACCAGGAGAGAGAGTCCAGCTTCCTGCAGGATGGAAATCTGAAGCTCTACGGAGTCAAACCCACATCCTCTATGTGACAATGGAGCCACTTCTGGGGATTTCAACCGGCACATTTTTATCAAGGAAATCTAATCTGTTCTTCAAAAAGGCTTAAATATTATGTTGATGTTTTGAAATAAGTGAAAGTTTGTTTTATGTAGTCAACTCTTGTTTCTCTCATTTCCGTTTTAAAAGTTCAAATCAGGTAGACAACTTCACAAGAAATCCACAAAATACCCACCAAATACTAGTCCATGGGTCAGAATGATGAAAAGTTAGGGCTGTTGTCATAGCAATTAACAATCCAAAACAAAATATTATAGCAAAATCGTACCATATAAGAAGAAGAAACCCACAAACGGATACCAAAAAAGTACTGAAGCTATACAGTATATTAATTTTAACAAGTATCAATACTAAAAGAAATGATACATACATTGACCTATATTGGAACTTATCAGAAATTATAAGACACGTGTCAAAAAATGTGTTAAAAAAACATTAAATTGTTTGAAAAAAGGTTTTTATTATCACTGTGGTATTAAAAGTATATCAAGTCCTTTCCTTAGTATAGAAATCAAGGTTAATAGATTTTTTATTACTTATTTTTTAAATTTTAACATTTATATAATTATGCCTTATTTGACACCAGTCTCTTGTCTCTTATCTTTATTGCAACTTAGTTAGAATTTATTATTACTATTTATATTTTTTATTCTTTGTTATTATAATATATTGTGATGTGTGAGCTACTGTGTTTAAATAATTTCCCTTGTGGATCAATAAAGTTTGTCTAAATTTAAGGTTGAAATTTGGATTGATTTTAGAAATAGTATTGAAACTGGATATTCCTGACTCTGACCAGGGACTTATTATTATAAATAGTAGGACCAGATTGTGAAACTGAAGAAAATATTATTAAATATTATTTTAGTGAAAATCCTATACAGCTGTGTTTCTCAAACTGTGGTAAATATACACGATTAAAGTTTTTGTCTTTGTGTTATTCATTATTTAGAACTTCCTTAAGCATGTTGGGCTAATATTAGACTTGATTTAGCCCTAATTTAGACAGGTTTAGATTTGATTGTACTCTGAAAGCATAAAACACAAATTTGATTATTATTAGAACTACTTTGCAATTAGTATCTTCACTTTAAAGGTCCTATATTATGCAGAATTGACACTTGTTAGATTTATGCCATGTTATAATGTGGTCTTCTCCTCAAAAACATATCTGGAGTTGTGTTTTGTTTCATTCACACATGTTTGTAACCCTTTATTATTTGTCTGTCTGCATCCCCAAAGCTCAAAATGCTCTGTTCCACCTTGTAATGTCACATAATTGTAGTTTTTAATTCACCAACTACTTTTTACCTTTTGTTCAGTAGAGATTGACAATTCCTGGGCTGAAATCATCCAAATATTTCTACTGAAAGTGTGTGGAATGAGAGAACACAGAGAGAAGAAGCCTATATATGCAGGATTTGTGCGTTAAACATGCGTGAAATGAAACAATATACAACTCCAAGTATGTTTATGATGAGGAAACAACATTATAACATACTGTAGATCAGAAAACAGCGCAATACTAGCTGTTTATTTGCAGTTAAAATGTGAAATAAAAACCAATAATCCTGACTAAATCTTATATAAACTCCCTTTGACCCCTAAAACTATCACATATCTTGGCGGTTTCCATGGGCAGGGGCTAAAACAAAGGCCAGAGCTCCTTGAGAACTCCATTCATTTAGTGGAGCAGGAAATACCGACATTACAGCAAACAATAGTCTATTTAACCACCATTGTCAAACTGTCTTTTCACATTTAAAATCTGTTGAAATACTCCAACCACAACATCTATTGAGACACAATCAAATGTTCTTCTTATTGATTTGATTTGGAGCCAGAAATCTTACAGTCATTGTGCTATTCAAATTATTCTTTTGTAATTATTTTATAAAGAACAGACTGAGAAAGTTTTGTAAAGTGTGCAATAATTCAGCAAACATATGGACTAAACTTCAACAAACCAAGTCAAAACCAAAACTATAAGGAAAATCAGAATAAAGAAACCAAAATACGTGCTAAAACAGGTCTAAACCAGGATTGAACCAGCATTAAACCAAACAGGGATTAAATTTAACACAAACCAGGACTGGACTAGGACTAAAAATGGACTAAAACAGGTCTAAGCGAAATCAGAAGTAGCTCAATTTATGGAGTAAACAATGTCATGTATAATAATAATAATAATAGCCCTGATTGCCATGCGGTCACGTCACGTTATAAACCATAAAATTTGTTGTGGAATTAAAAATAAAATAGTTTAAGTGATGCTGTAGTAACAATATCTAATATCTATCAATAGAAACGAATCTCAATTTATATTTTCAAACATTTGCAAACTCACCGGACTGAAATCCCCACGCCAAAAGCAAGAAACCAAAAACCAACTCGGTCATTTTTCCGCAGTGATGAAATAAACTTGTGCAAACTGACAGTCTAATCTAGTTACAAATAAAACAAAACGCTTTCAATGTCTCTGAAAGATGTATTGATATCCACACAGCTGTCTATAAAACAAAAAAGAGTCATCATTAAAGCTAAAGTGAAGCCTAAACTTTAGTAAAACTCCAGAGTGAAGTGAGTGTCCGCCCGGTTCATACTGCCCCGCGACACGAGCGCACAGGTGGCGCACGGGCCAGACACTTCCTCTTAACTTGCCTTTCAAAATAAAAGTGCTTAGTTTGAGTAACATTGTTCTAACAGTTAGATTTATTAGTTATTAGTTATTATTTTAGTTAGAATCTAACTAAAATAATTAATAAAAAATATATATATACTGTGCCCTGGTGCTGTCCGATGCGTGGCTATTTCTAGTTCAGAGGTGTTTTTGACGAGAGGCTGTTGTTTAATGTTTACAACCAGTGGCAGGACTTATTGTTTTTTAATAAACCCCAACCTTTTATTATTGTCTTGTGTGCCTATCGTCTACCACACAGCCTCAACAACTATTGCAGCTAATAATAATAATAATAATTTAATATAATAATGATTATAATAACAACACATAATTAGCCTAATACTGTTAAAGAAAAACGTGTTTGATAGCATTTTTGCTGTGTATGACTCCATCGCGTTAAAATATTTCTCAAATGGCAGTGCGCCCCCTGCTGGTGACCCATGCCCCTCCAGTAGATGTGCTCTGACGCCGACTCTGACAATTAAGAATGCGAACATACACGCTGAGCGAATTTTGGAATGAATGAGCTATAGTTTGCAGTTTAATCGAGGCTCCTTAGTTTGTTTGCTGTATGATTGTTCTAAAATCTAAAATCAATCGGCGGATGGCGGCGGGTGCGGTTTTGAAAACCTTCGGTGCAAAATGGACAGCGGGCGGATGATGAGTTTTGTGTCGCGGTTGCGGATGAAAAAATAGCCCATCCGCGCATCTCTACTACATAGGTCTCCATAAAACAGTTGATAGTCATGGTCAGTTTTGTGTGTGTGTGTGTAAAGTATCTTTGGGGGCAGAAAATGTCTGTGAAAAGCGCTATATAAATAAAAACTTACTTACAAAAACATACATCCTTACTCAGAGTGGGCTTGCATCTCCACAAACCTGACACAACTTTGGCCTCCTCTTGCATGTTTCCTTTAAAATTGTGTTCCTTTTGCTATAATATTCCACAGAATGGCCTAAAAAAATACAATCTGTCACCATGGATAATGTTCCGAAGTATGGTTTTAACTTTCTAATTCCATGGAATCATTCAGTTCACTTACCACACCCGGAATGTTACATACTATCACTTTAATTGTTGAGTAATTTGACATCACGTTGGATTGGAAGGGGAAGAATACATATTGTGCTTTTAGTGTGAAACTGTAACACATGTAGACCATAATTTTTTTCATTGTTGCTCAGAATATTAATGTAAAACAGCTTAACAGCATAAGGTCAACTGACTTCCTGTTGAATATTTCAGAGTTAATGCCTCTTTTGGCATTTCACTGTAGCAGGCAGCTGATTTTATTATAGAAAAATGAGAACTTAAACCTCAAAAGTAGGGCAATATAGAACATCTCAAACATGTATGAAACAGTGTAACTATAAATTGAGTAAGCTAATGCATAAAGCATAAAGGATAAAGCACTGTTATAATTAGTAAAAGATGATTTTACATAGTATTTCCTATTTAACCTGATGACACAGTTTTGTCTGTGGGCCTAAATCAGTTGTAAAAAGGGAGCAATTAATGATTAAAGGGCCCATATTGCACTATTTTACTTTTGTGTAGTTGTGTTTTGTTTCATTCACACATGTTTAACATATAAAACCTGAAAATTTAGGTAATTTAGGTAGGGGCCATTAGCTGAAAACACTCTGTTCCACCTTGTGATGTCATGTGGTAATGCAGGAAGTACACCACTGTGTTTTTAAACTCCATACACCTTCACTAGAATCATTTAGATAATTTCAGACCTACAATTGCCACTTTCTACTGAACAAAAGGTAAAAGGCAGCTGCTGAATTGAAAACTACCATTATGTGACATCACAAGGTGGAATGAGCATTTTGAGCTTTGGAGATGCAGACAGACTAATAAGAAAGTTTTGATGAAACAAAACACAATTCAAAGTATGTTTTTAAGGAGATGACAACATTATAACATGGCATAAATAGATCTGATGTTACTCTGAAAGCATAAAACATACATTTTAGGATCATTAGAACTACTTTGCTTTCCTTTAAAGTGAAGATATTAATTGCAAAGTAGTTCTAATGATACTAAAATGTATGCTTTATGCTTTCAGAGTACCATCAGATCTAAATTTCTGGTCAAAATTAGACCTAAATCAAGGCTAAAATGAGACTAAATCATGCTTAAGGAAGTTCCAAATGATGAGTAACACAAAGACAAAAACTTTAATAGTAGCGTCATACAGGAAGTGCTCCACTGTGCTTTACATCCCCATATACTGTACCATCGGTAGAATCATTGGGATCATTTCAGCCCTAGAATTGCCAATCTCCACTTAACAAAATCTAAAAGATAGCTATTAACTTAAAATCTAACGCTTCAGAGCATTTTGAGATTTGGAGATGTAGACAGTCTAACAATAAAGTGTTACTCAAACATGTGTAAAATGAAACAAAACACAATTCCAGATATGTTTTGGATGAGGAAATGGCATTATAACACAACTTAAAGTTCACAAGAGTCAAATTTGTGTAATATAGGACTTTTAAAGAAACACAAAAAACGTCAAACATCAAAATCCCAACCTACTGAATCCAAAATATCTTACATATATAACAGAAGTGTCTCATGCCCATTCCCATGAAGCAGGAAGTCAAAGTTTCCCCTGCTCCTATGGACAATGGGAGGAAATTATGTAGCCGTCATGTACATTAGGGCAATTAGTAAACCAGCTGGACTCCTTGTTTAATAGTTCAGACTTTTACCATCCATAAAAAGAGAGTCAATCATTCTAAATCTAAAGATGTCTCCCTCTTCAGAGAAAACCAGGCCGACCCACAGCTAAGTGAACTATACTGCCAGTTCATTCGCTCCAAAGGGAAGCATAAATTAACTATTGTTTATTGAACTGAGCTTTGTGGCACTCCGAAAGACCCTGGGCTAAGTGATGGAAGTTTTTATTGATCCAGCAACCCGGTGTTGATGGCCCCAGCATCGGGCAGCATTCAAACCCCAACAAAAGGTTTAGAAAGGAAGAAGGATGAGACTGGGCCAAACACAAGCTCTGGGAATGTCGCGGAGAAGAGAGGAGAGACGGAAAGGTCAGGGGAAGTGTTGGAGTGGAGTTGCGGAGGAGGGCGGAGGAGTGGATGGATGGATGGAGGAAAAAAGAGAGGGAGAAAAGAAAGAATGTGTCAGCGTCAGTGAGGAATGGGATAAAAAGTGACTTGGAGTAAATTTGGGAGCGTTTGGGAAAGTTGTCAACAATAAGTGTCAGCGTGAATGGATCTGTGAGCGCTTTGAAGAGAGGAAGGCTGCTGCTTGGGATTCTGGACGTGTCTGAGTTTGTTTGATGCAAGCTGAGAAAATTAGGGGGAATAAAATAAAAATAAAATAAAGTAAAGTATTTTTGTTTATCAAATGTGGTACAGTTAGTGTTCGTGTCTGAAACATTACACACAGAAATGATAAAACGATGTATGATTATGACGTTATTACTTAAGTTAAACTAGGACTGTAAGTTTCCACTAAGAAAATTAATATGCACAAGTATTCACAAATGTAAGACAATCCATAAAAATATAATCTTTTCTCAGTATAGAAGAGAGCTATAAGGATGCTGTACACTTTATTTATTTCATTATTATTCTCAACCATTTGCTGTGTCTCATATGTAAATTTGGATCTTTCTGAATGTTTTTATTTTGAGATGTGTGTGACTTTATAATGCATATGCAGGAAGAATACTAAAAAATTATTCTACATGCATAACATGGGGGTGGGAATAAATAAATATAACTTCATCCCACTTCCTTCAGAGCAAAGAGACTTTAGTTTAAGTACATTTATTTAAAAAAAGTACATTAAGTAGGTTGTATACGTGATACATTCAAAGATGTATTATTATTTTGTTTAAGTCTCTCTATTTCTTTATTTCCTTTCTTGAACAAGTATGAAAAATTAGCCATACTTGAAATAACAAATCATAATCATTCTAAAATATTACCAGAAAAACTAGAATTAAACCTGATGTATATTTATATGTACTCACTCTTTTCTGAAGATTATTTAATAGTCCATAACTTCTTAACTTCTTATTACTTTGCAATGAATTTCAACTATGTCACATCAAACAAATTAAATCACTAAATCACTGATGCAATTAAAGAAAAATGTGTTAAAATTCATGATTAAATTAAATCATGAAATCATAATTTTCATTTTCCAAGTGCACTTTTGGATTAGGTTAGATAAGCAATTCTCAAATTCTCGTTTAGACTGAAATCCTTCACATTGTAGCTTTAAAATTGACAACATTTATCAGATATGTTTTATGTTACATTATATAGTAATATTAAATGATAAGTGAGCATAATAGCCACAAAATTGGACTCAACAGCAACATTTAACACATTTAAGTACATAGCAGTCATTCAAGAAAGTACTCAAGTATTTGGGAAGCTTCTACTTGCATAAGAGTAAGCGCAACTGTCAGGATGCAATATCAAATCTATAATTTTATATTGAAGGACAAGACATGAATTAATTAACATGTATTTTCAAAGAATAGACACACAAATGAGAAAAAAAACTCATCTGAAGGAGCAGTGCAAGAGACGCAAATGTTCAAATCATTTCATAATGTCAACTTGAAGCTTTTGTCATTTGTAGACTTACTCACAGTGGGAAAAGTAACCAAAACTTTTCAAGTAAGAGGACTGTTACACTGTTTAATATAATACTCAAATAGGAGTCAAAGTTTGGAGTCTAAAATCCACTCTGAGAAGTACAATTTAACTTTTTCTCAGCTATAATAACAAACCAACTCACCTTTTTTCCTGTGCGCCTTGCCTCTGTGCGCTGTCTGCTTGTCTCCTGCACCGTGATGGAGCTGATCCTTCACTTTGCTCTTCACAGCCTGGATCCTGGAGCTCCAATCCAGCCCTGATTCCTCTGGGCCTCTGCTCTGGACCACCATAATCTCCACTGTCCAGACCCCCACCCAAGTCACCCACACCAACCACTCTCCCATCCGCATCTTCACTCTTCAACTCCCTGGGCGCTTCTACTTTTGCTCCATACTTCTAAAACAATCTAAGAATCTCTAAACTAAAATAATTGGGTTTCTTCATCATGGTTTGGTCCTCCTCCTCCTCTTCGTACTAATTGCGACTCAGCGCTAGTCTCGGGGTAAGTTTGGTGGTAACAATGATCCGAAAAACAAGTTGGGGACCACATGCTGTGCGCGTAGAGAGGGAGAGGGGTCCGAGGGGTCCGAGGGGTGCTGTCTCAACAACATCTGTGCCATTCATTCCACATGGGACCACGGAGCTTTGAAACAGGGCTGCAGTCTGGAGGAGGGAGAAGAGAGGAGCTGCTGGGGGGTAAAAGGGGAGGTTACTCACGGGGGCCTGCTTTCTCAAGTCAAGCCGCTTTCATTAATCAGATCTAGACAAGTGAGTGATGGAATTTACGTGTTTTAAGTTTGTTTACTAGTGTGTAAATGACTAATGTGTATATAAAGTTTAAAAATTGTATTAACTTTTTCATTCAAACAGTATCACTTTTTGTATTCAGTGATTAAAGATCCTATGTTACAAAATTGACACTTGTGAGCTTTAAGCCATGATGCCAGGGCTAAAACCATTCAAATTATCCTAGTGAAAGTGGAGCATTTTAAGTAATCCTGTAGGTGGAGCAAAGTGTTTTTTGTTTGAGAGAATAACTCCTAACCAGGCTGGCACCACATAGTGCCTCTGCTCAATTTCATTTCTCTGCAACGACTAGGTCAGGAATCAAAATACACTAGACGGTTCGCAAAAACACCAGAAGTGCAAGTTCGGGCACCAGCCAATCAGCAAAGAACCATATATTCAGAGTCGTGAACACTTCCCAAGATCGAGGATTTAAAGCCGGAATAAAGCGAATGTTTGGTGAAATTCATCAAGGGGAAAGACGTTATTGCCCTTCTTCCTATGGGATTTGGGAAAAGCTTAATATACCAGTTAGCCCTGTTAGTGGCGCATTACATACGTCACAACCGAACATCAGAGATTGGTTAAATGATAAAAAGTACCTGCTTACCGTCGAGCGAACGAATTCTAACCCTGCGAAGTGAAACTGTCTGATGAATCAGGCTAAATACTAATATGCAGGTTTTATGTGTTAAACATGTGTGACTGAAAAAAAACACGACCCCAGGAATGTTTTTGAAGCAGAAATTACCTTATAACACAGCGTAATATTGACCCTTTAATTACTAAGGCAGCTGTCCTATTTTCTCTTCTTTCCTATTTGAAACCCATGGAAAGGTTGTGTTTACATTCTACACTTTAATCAGATTGATGGAGAACAGGGGCTTGTGTAACTCTACGAGAGGGTGTAAGTATTTTTACACCTTTCTAAATACCACCACAAGTTATTTCAACTATTGTGCTGACAGAGACTTTGAACTTTGTGCCAGTTTTTGTTCTATCTATAGTGTTTTAAAGGTCCTATATTACGCAAAATTGACTCTTGACCAGGTTATAATGCTGTTGCCTCCACACCCAGAGTTGTGTTTTGTTTCTAAAATGTTGAATAAACTACAACGATGAAATTATCTCTGCTGGATCTTGCTGTTGAGTTCAGTGATAGAGGAATTTAGCTTGAAAAAAACAGAGAGATATAGAGATATAATTCAAACCATTTTAGAGTTGCATTGTCTTTGTAATTGTGTTTCTGCAATCAACTATTTCTATGTATGAAATGTGTTCAAATCTGTGAAAAAAAAGGGTCTATTTATGCGTGGTCTGCAGATCCATGTTTTAGAATATGAATTTCACCAATAAAGGAAACTGTGTCGCTGTATACATTCTAAACTAGACTACTAATATTCCTTTACATATAATAAATAATTGGGTCTTAATGATGAGTTCCCATGAACAGAAACAAATAAATTATCTTCAGCATCTTTAAGCACACTTGGATCTTTTGACCATCACCAGCTTTAAAAACACGAAAGGCCAAACACAAAGCCTCTGTTCTCTCCCACTGTCTCCCTTTAATGTGACACTTCCCCCTCCTCTCCCTCACTCTTCCCCCTCCCTCCCTCTGCCTCCCACCGGTCCAGAACCAGGCAAATTTGTAGCTGCTTGTCTGCACAGTATGAAGCCCCATGCATCATCTTGGCTTCTGCTGCGGAGAGCTCAGAGAAAGTGACAACTCAACCCTGACCGAAGTCCTGCTCAGAAATCAGACACAGAGGAGAGGGTTTAGAGAAGAAGAGACTGTGGTAAACAAAAGTCATGGAGTTCAACGGGTATTTTTAGGTGTGAAAGTGTGGATTGTGTGAACTCGACTGCAAACTAGTGTATAAAATGTACATGAGTAGTACAATTTTGTATAATGATACTTTTGATTTGACAAATTTGAGAAAATGTAAGTGCAAATATGTCATTTTTAAAAGTTTTATTCTGCAAAATAGACTTAGCTGTTTTCTCTTTTCCTCATTTACCAGCGAAGTTGTATTTAGAGTGATCCGTGCATGTTTGAGTCATCTTTAATCACTTATTTTCAAGACGACATACTGCAGATTAACCCCCGTTTTCACCACCACCGGCACACGCCCACTGCTCTTTACTTACTTCACTCTCCAATTTTATTTTCATAACTGGTGATACATGTAGGTAGGCAAAGAAAAAAAAAATCTCACAAGTGTGATCTACAGCTACCCATCTGAGTTGCCGAGTGTTTGGGCACCTCATTTTTCTAACATGGAAGTCTTTTTAGATGAATATTGTGTTTTAAAATGTGCAAATTCTAACAGAATGATTCATGGGTGTCATAGATTCTAACTATAGAGCAGACACAAGCGCAATATGTGTTTTTCAGTTGAGTTTTGGCCACCTATTTGTCTCATGGATATGTTATTACCAGAAATGTTCTACAGTATGGCATTAAATTTATCTACCTTACATTTATTCAAATACAGGTGTTTTAATTGCTAAACAACAAATAGAACAGAAAAATATTGTTACTGTAAGCATGGTCACATTTGACACGATATCTCCATGGAGATTGAGAAGTGCAGTAATGATGCACTATGTAACTTTTCTAGTGAGGGGGTCCACACCTCGCCAGATTCATCAGCCGGTTTCAGTTTGTGGAATCCGTCTGATCTCGCAGCATTGGGATTCGTTTGCTCGACAGTAGGCGGGTACTTTTTTTTATTTAACCAATTGCTGCTATTTGGTTGTGATGTAAGTAAAGCGCCAAATCCTTTAGGAAAAGGGGCAATCACGTCTTTCCCCTTGATAAATTTCAGAAAACATTCTCTTTGTTCCGGCTTTAAATCCTCGATCTCTGGAATCGTTGCCAACACAGAATGTCTGTCTTCATCTACATCCATCTCAACCACTTTGTTTACTGTTGTGTTGTACCACAAAAGGGACCCAGACATGCGCTGGAGTTTGACGTCATGGCTTCACAGCTCTTCGCTGATTGGCCGGTGCGCGGTCTACAACTTCCGGCGTTCCTGCCAGCCGTCGAGTGTATTCTTATTCCTGACCTAGTTACTGGAGAGAAATGAAATTGAGTGGAGGTTCTAGGTGGCGCCAGCCTGGCTAGTCCATACCTGCCTGTCTCCAAGGAGATAATATTGCTTTAATATCTCATAATATAGAGTTTATCTTATTTATCAAACATTTCTCCGATTACAAGTGCTACTGAAAACATGCATTCTTACTGTGAGCTGGGTGACCTCTCCACAGATCTGACCCATAACTTGGTCTGGTAGCTTCTCCTGTTTGGCTAGGGTGACCAAATTTTCAAAATTCTAGTTGGTTGTTATAAATAAATTTGTGAAAACAGGATGTAAGATTGTGCATTCTTGTGTCAGTCATAATCTAAGGGACTTCTGTTGCTGCATTTTTTTATATTTTTTTTTGCTTTATGGTTATTCACAAACATGTTTTTCTGTATTTTTGGCTAAAAAATGACTTTATGTTCCTCTTTATGTTTGGCGGGGATCAGATTAGTCAAAATAGTGATAGTCCTGTTTTAGTCCTGGTTTAGAGTTGATGTGGTCCTGGTTTAGACCTGGTGTAGATCAAATTGGTCAAAAATAGGGACACCTGAGATATTTTTTGTATAAAACTGGACTGGTTTTAAATAAATCTGATGGGACAGGGGACACAGGGCTCAAAACTGGGATTGTCCCGGGTAAACAGGAAAGTCTGGTCACCCTACGCTTGACTCCACAGTCACAAATTTAATGCCATACTGCTGAACATTACAGGCAAAGCAAAGACCTCTCCAAATTTCCATATTGAACTTTTCACTTGTCTTTATCAGAGTCCATGGGCACAGCGGGTGTTTGACTTGAATAGCAGAAGCAGCAGGTGCACCTTCTCATGCTAACTACACAAACCACTCTGCTAATAACAGAGAAGTGGACAGCACGAGTCACAGTCACAGTCACAGTGCGTTAGCCCGATACAAAACCGCACAGATCAATAGCAGCACACAGGGCTATTTCACACCACGTTAAGATTGACACCAAACAGATGACAGGATCCAGCAGTCCCAGAAGTCTTCATTTAGGTGTAACTATTGTGTAAAAGCAGCCACTGAACAGCTCACTCCAGTACGCACATATAAAGGTGATTAGTACTGTATATTGTAATATTATATAAAGAATTTAGACTTAGACAAAATAGCATCTTGACAGTTTTGCAAAAAAATCTGAAGCACAGACTGCATTGGCGTAAAACAATAATTTATCTTTACAGCAAGCATAGGGTGACCTATTTACCGGGGACAGTCCCAGTTTTGAGCCCTGTGTCCCCTGTCCCAGCAGATTGATCCAAAACCATTGATTTGTCCCAGTTTTATACAAGAAATGTCCCAGGTGTCCCTATTTTTAACCAATCTGGTCCCTGCTTTCGATAAAATATAGAAAGCTGCTTAAAAATGACCAAAACACAAAGAAAATGTGACTATACAGACTCAAATGTTAGTCATGAATGGGCCAAGTGCAGAACAATTTTCTTTTTCTCTTTATTATTAACAACCATCCCAAACCAAACCGTGATGTCCCAGATTTTTTATTTTTTTTGGACATCTGGTTGCCCTAAGTTTAGAGCACTGTGTCCCCTGTCCCAGCAGATTTATCTAAAACCAGTGATTTGTCCCAGATTGATAAAAGAAATGTCCCAAGTGTCTCTATTTTGACCAATTTGATACCTGCCAACAGTCGAGAGAGGCATAAATTGACAATTGTTTAGATAAAACACAGAAAATACCCTTAAAAATAACCAAAACACAAAGAAAATGTGACTATACAGACTCAAATGTTAGTCATGAATGGGTTGAGTACAGAACCATTTTCTTTGATGACATTTTATAATTTTATTATAAACCAGAGATGTTGTAGTTTTTTTTTTAGTTTTTATTTATTTTGGACATCTGGTTGTCCTAAGTTAAGAGCCTTGTGTCCCATGTCCCAGCAGATTTATCCAAACCAGTGATTTGTCCCAGTTTTATACAAGAAATGTCCCAGGTGTCCCTATTTTGGATAAATCTGACCCCTGCCAACAATAAAGAGAGGCATAAATTGTCATTTGTTTACGTAAAATGCAAAAAAGCTGCTTAGAAATTACCAAAACACAAAGAAAATGTGAATATACTGACTTAAATGTTAGTCATGAATGAGCCGAGTGCAACAGTTTTCTTTAATTATGCACTCGTTTCACAATTTTATTATTACCAACCATCCCAAACCAGGGACATCCCAGTTTTTTTTATTTTATTTTGGACATCCAGTCGCCCTAAGATAAGAGCCCTGTGTCCCCCGTCCCAGCAGATTTATTCAAAACCAGTGATTTGTCCCAGTTTTATACAAGAAATGTCCCAGGTGTCCCTATTTTTGACCATTTTGATACCTGCTAACAGTAAAGACAGGCATAAATAGTCATTTGTTTCAGTAAAATACAGAAAAGCTGCTTAAAAATGACCAAAACACAAACACAAATGACTCACATGTTTGTCAAGAACGGGTCAGGTGCATAACAATTTTCTTTCATTATGCACTTGTTTTACAATTTTCCCGCTCCGGGGAGTGTCACCGTTTTTATTTTGAAAGTCTGGTCACTGTAAACAGGTATTATCCCAACAAATGAAGTCAGAGTTAGAGAATCATCAAAACCTCACTTGAAAATGAAAGATTCAGGGCATAGGTGTAACAATAAGATATTGCTGCTTACTCAAAATATACATATTGTTTTGATTTGTTAAATGCAGTGGAAGTAAAGCAAGATTTAAATCTCTGTGTAATTCACGGGGATTTGTTTATACCCTTTTACGCAAAACATCTTAATCCAAATCATATCCTATTGAGGACTTGTATCCATTCTGACCACCCATGTTCAACTATTGTGAAGTCCAATCATCTCTCCAGCTCTGTGGGACCAGGATCCCCGTGGGGCAGATCCGTGGCCCACAATGGGGTGTCATGTCCGGGCAGGGAAAGGCCAGTGCGCGGGGTCACCTCCAGTCTGCTCCTTCATCCCCCCGCTCTGGGCCATTTCTACCCCACGAAAGTGTGAGGTAAAGAGGCCAGGGCCGTGTTACGATTACTGGGTTAAGGTTTGGCCCCTCTCCCCCTCCTGGTGGCACCCCCAGATCTGGAGACAAAAGCACATAATGAAGCACAACCAGGAAGTGGAGTGAAAAAGGAACTCTTGGCTGTGTATCGGAATACTTGGTTACTACGGAAATGAGGCAGTTTATTATCATGTAGCGTAACCAGGAGGAAAACATCTCGCTGTTGGAAGAATGTGGGACAATGTTATAGTTTATAACACGACATAAAGGCAAAAACAATTGTTAACACTTTGGTAATTAAAATTCTAACAAAATGAAGTTGCCACAATAAATAAAATAAAATAAAATGTTTTTGCATGTGTATTTATCATCTTAATTCTTTCAGTTCATTCAATTTGAGAACTTTTACTTAATCAAAGGCAACATTGTCTGGTTTTCAATTGTTAATCGCAAAGGCAGTGGTTAAATTTTAATCATTTTGAAACCGATAGATAATCTTAGGACCAGAATAAGTTACCAAAACTCAAAATACGTGAGGCAATCGACGGCCTCAATTATTTTAAGTTGATGAACTTAAAAATCACCATCTTTCAGAACTTAAAAGGTTGGATGGTTTGCTTCTTGTACCTTTGTACCTGAATTAAAAGTGCTCATTTAGCTCAACTCAGATATTTGCAGTTAAGATGACTCAGTTTTCTGTTAAGGCAACTCAATTATTCTCATTTATTATTGCAATTTATTTATTATTTTAGATTTTAGTACTTATTTGGTAAAGCGCTTTGAAATTGTATTGTATTTTAGCATGTACTATATAAGTAAAGTTTATTTTAAAATCAACCCCATTTAACAGGACTTTATTCTCAACGTTTAATTACTTAATCTTACTAAGTTGTTCCTCATCTATGTTTTTAAGTTACGCTCACTTATACACACAAAAATTCCCTTTAATCAAAAAATATTGGTTAAAATTACTCAAAAAGAAGAACATGTTACAGCAACTTCACATAATTAAGTTTGTAGGATTATTTCTAAAACTTTGAGTACACACAACTTAATATATTTAATTTCTTTGAACACTCGGGTTTACAGTGCAGTGCCAAAACCTGTGGCTGGGTTAAAGTATATAATATTTTAGAAAATTTGTAAATTCTATGTTCAAAAATAGGATATGTTTTAAAAGTTTTGCTTTTATACACCTCAATGTGGTATTTGCCAAAGTTTATTTATTCTTAGAAGAATCTATTTAAGAACTATTAATTCATCTGGCACTCACAAAGTAGACACCTATAAATCGACAATTTAAAAAAATCTATAATAATACAATACAATTTTCTCCTTAGAACCTCTTGTATATAGCTGTGAGATATATTTAGTGTTGGGAAGGTTACTTTTAAAATGTATTCCCATACAAATTACAGATTACACACACCAAAATGTAGTTTGTAATGTAATTCATTAAATTACTCAAGGTGAGTAACGTAATCTGAATACTTTGGATTACTTGATTTGCTGTAGAGAAGCAAAGACTAGGAAATCATAACATGAGATGTTTTGTCTGCTAAAAGAAAATAAAAAACTCAAACTTTACTTAACCGTATTAAAAATATTATTGATAGAAGAGGAGAAGACATGTCCACACAGCATGGTTTAGTCCTGGTTTAGATCTGGTTTAGTCCTGTTTTAGTCCTGTTTTAGTCCTGTTTTAGACCTGGTTTAGACCTGGTTTAGACCTGGTTTAGACCTGGTTTAGACCTGGTTTAGACCTGGTTTAGTTTCCGGCAATGAGTGGAATTACAGAAAAAAAATAAAAGAAAAGAAGGAGCGGGGATATAGCCCAAAATGTGAAAACAGGAAAATACCTCTTTGTAATTCATTTATTTCAACAAAGTAACTGTAATCCAATTACCACTCACTGAAACAGTAACTGTAACTGAATACAGTTACTCATAATTTGTACTCTGATTAAATAACTCCAGTACATGTAATCTGTTACTCCCCAACACTGGATATATTTTTATTACTAATTTTTTTTTTTTTTTTTTTTATCTTTACTTGCATATTTATGCCTTATTTGAAACCAGTCTCTTGCTATTTTTGCTATACCATTTGTATTGTTGCACTTTGTTATTATATTTATTGTGATGTGTGAGCTACTGTGTCCAAATAATTTCCGTTGTGGATCAATAAAGTTTGTCTAAAAAATAACTCCAATACAGAAAGATAAATCATGTGTATTGTCTTACTAATTACACATTGTAGCTGATCACACGTTATATTCACAAACCTAAATCGATTGATACTAAAATGTGGATACTTCAATGAGCACTCTTCAAATTTGTATTTACCAAACTCGGTGAAAGGACTGCAAACATTGGCTGTGGTTGATTTAACCCGAACTGAATCACATTCTTTGGGGATAAGTGCACCGACTTTGGCTTGAAATCTCCTGAATAGTTTTCCTGGGCCGTGTAAGAGCGCTGGGTGGGTCTGCTATCCATATCACAAACAGGAGGCTGAGGATGGAGCTGTAGGGCACCAGTTCTGCTTCACTGCCTCTCAATGCTCCATCCACCAACCAGAAGCACTCCCCAACCCCTTTTTTTCTTCGTTTTTTAAGAAAGGGGGGGTAGATTTTGCAAAACTAGGCATCCTAAGTTTTGAAATGCCCTCGCCTGGTCGCGTCTTTTTGCCCCAACCCGCCCCCCGTGAGTTCTTTCTATGTCCAGCTGGCTCCAATACAAAGAACCGCGCTCCCAATGCTCCCAATGATGTGCAAGACCCCCACTGCTTTGTTCGGCTCATTTTCCCACTCCCGAGAGACAAGGTTCAGTAGCAGAGATGAAAATGAGGAAGGAACGGAGGGATGGATGGAGTTTTAAGAAGGTAAAGAGGAAGAGATGGTGAGAAAGCAGTTAGGGAGAGATGTTAGATCTTCTGGACTTGAAGGAAAACCGCTAAAAGTGAAGATTATATGGCAAAGAAGAATAGTTCGGTGACCTTGAAATGTGCAGTTAGAAGCAAGAACATTTTAAGTGTTTTGGAAATGGGAAATTCGCCTGGCAGAAGTTGGACTGACTACAAAGGGAAAAAGTTAGAAGATTTTTACAGTTTAAAATTCTAGTTTGGTTTTTATAAAAGTTAAGAATAGGCAACTGATTATTAAACTCTAAGGGCAAGTTTGGCCAACTTGGATGTGAGTTTGAAAGATATCAGACAAAGACACGGAAATTGTGAAATGTGTAAATAACCATGAGTTTTAATCAGACAAAAGTTATGAATCTTTCTTTTATCAACTGTTAATTGAAGAAAATAAAAAGGTGCACGAAGCTAGAAAGAAGGTTACAGGTTCAACTCCAAGATTGCTCAGGCCTTTCTGTGTGGAGGTTGCATGTTCTCCCTGTGCTTGGGTGGGCTTCCTAGAGACACTCCAGTTTTGTCCATCAACTAGAATCATGCACAAGTAAAATGTTCCAGCTAATGTAATCTAAACCTAACCAAAGACTAGCTCAAGATCTAAAGATGGGTCAAGTCCTGCAGGTGCTGTATTGATTGGTCAAATGCAGAGTGAAAAAAAAATCTTATGGGGACAATAAAGTACCTATAGTATCGTAATAGAACCTTAAAGTAACTACTGCAGTCTGATTCCAACTCCTACTGTTGGTATTTTGCAGTGACATCGCGCTGTGGGTGTTTTTCATGTGTGTTTATAGTGGGTTGATCATCATGGTCATCCTATTCCATCGTGATTCTGTGCAAATGTATTTAAACAACATATTTTTAGGAGTCTGTGGTCAATACGAGCCTTCATGGAGTTTGATTTTCTTTTCTTTTTTTTGTCATTCACTTTTTATTGGGTTTTTATCAGATATAAAAGACATTCATTAACAAAAGTACAACATCCAAACAGTAACAATAAAACAAAACAAAACAGTGGGAATAAGGTATACAGACATAACAAGGTCATACAAAATCAAGTCTTTTTGCTGATACATACTTTAACCATTTTGACTAATAGGTTTCAAATATATCACTTTCTAGCTTCAGCTTAAATGTAATCCTTTCCATTTTAAAAATATTATACAAAATATTATACACCAAATCAATAAATTAAGTTTTTGTAGATGTTTCCTGTCTAAGCCATTTCCAAGTTATTCCTTTTCTTGGCAGCCACCAATAATACTATCATCAAGTATAAGTCTGCTTTTGAGAGGTGCAATAAAACTAAATCGCCAAAAGACATTATATTAAAATTATATTGTATCTCCCTTTTAAAGACCACCTCCACATGGACTCATCTTCAGAATGGAGCCACAGAGGGACAACTCCAAAAAATGTGAAAATGATTAGCTTTAGATGATTGATTTTCAATAAAAAGTGAGAGAGACTAAATGAAACTGTTGGATGACACCAACTTGGTTGTGACTAATGTTATTTGAGATGGACTTGTTTAACAGCATGAAACAGCTCATCTGTTGCATTTCCTAACAAGTCATCTCTTTCTGATCCGATTGTGTTAAAACAAAGCTCAGATTAAAGTCTAACTTGAGTAACAGAGCTTCAGACACAGCAGTGGCTTCAGTGAGCTTCACAGCCCCAGGAAATGTTGATGACATGAGCTGATCAATAGTTGTGTGGTGGAGAGTGATTGGAAGTGGCTGGAGAGGTCATTCATGGCACACAATATGACTATGAGTCTGCCACATTTCTACCACACCGTAAAAGTTTTTGTCAACTCTTAAATACAAAACTACAACAGTACCAAATACTCAGTAGCAAGAGCTTTTAGTAAATTAACACAATGTCCAATTACTGTGGAAACATCAGAGTAGCCACAGCCCCTTTCAGTCCAGAGTCCAATCTCCACCTTCTCTTCAGCTCTTCCAGCCAGGTTCTGATCCTGTTTTGCGGTAATCACGCGGTCAATTACAGCCAACAAGTCCCCGGCGGGTTTTGGGGACTCCCCGGGCACGCCCCCCTCCCCGGACACGCCCCTGCCTCCCCTCCTCCTCCTCCTCTTCGTCTGTCCCAGGCCGGTGTGAAATCATGCATCGGATTGTTGTGACCAAATGGAGACCACGTTATGGAGATGTGGGCCGGAACTAATAGGATTGGTTTTGATTCATTAGATACTCTTTCATCGTCCTGGTTGGAATTCCACTCCATGTCTCCTCGGGCTTCACACTTCCAAAACAGAGGTGGGACGTGAGGGGAGGCGGAGGGAGGGAGAAGGGGGTCGGAGATTATAACTTCATATGGAGTCAACATGGAAGTGCATCGTGGTTAGGGATGTAACAATAACCAAAATATCGTGATATCATTTAATCAAAGTCTCATAATAATATCATGGGCTGTCACAATATATCGAATCACAAGTTCCTTTGCTTAAATGTATGGTTTCATAATAGCAACATCTTATAAACATGGAGAACTACATATCCCATGATTCATTTCGGTGCAGACAACATGAAGAAATATGTTTTTATTTGAATTCTTGGGATTATCATGGAAATAATTCACACCAAAATCTTGTCAATGTATTTTAAAAGCAAAAAAGTGTCCCATCTACGATTATATCAGCCTCTTCAAAATATCACAATAAATATCGTACCGTGAGATGCATATCGTGATAATATCGTACCGAGAGGTTTGGATATCGTTACATCCCTAATCTTGGTTGGTTAAAGGTCGTATATTATGAAAAATTTACTCTGGTGAGATTTATGTCATGTTCAAATGTTGTTACCTTGTTAAAAATATACCTGGAGTTTCTGGTTTCATTCACAAATGCCTGAGTAATCCTTTAATAGTCTGTCTACATCTCCGAAGCTCAAAATTCTCTGTTCAAGAGGTAGTTTGCAAATTAGCAGCTACATTTTAACTTAAATTCAGTAGAGATTGGCACTTCTTGGGCTGAAATTATCCAAAATGATTCTAGTGAAGGTGTATGGAGTTTAAAAACTACTCCAGAGACATGGGTTCTTCTCCTAAACCACTCAAAACTCTTGCTATATGGGTCAGTGACGTGGCTTCTACATTTTCTGTCCAATTGCAATTTCTTCATTTAAAAAGGTTCAAATTCCATAATAATTCACCACATACCTGTAGTACCGCTGACCTCCATGGAATTAAATCTTTTTTTTTTTTTTTCAGAAATCATTAGTCATCATCATATCATCTGTGCACTGTTTCCTTGTCACCTCTTGTATATAACTGTGATATACTGTATTTATATTACGGTATTTGTGGGTTGTTGTTTACTTACTGTACACACATTTATATCTCTTATTGATACCAGTCTTTTCCTATCTTTATATTGCTATTTATTTAAAAGTTGATTATCATTGTTTATATATTTTTACTCTTGTACTCTGTTATTGTAATATACTGTGATGTGTGACTTACTGTGTTCCAGAAATTTCCCTTATGGGTCAGTAAAAGTCTAAATCTAAATCTGGTCTTACTAGGGATGTAACAATAACCAAAATATCGTAATATTGTATCGTCAAAAGTTTCATAATATTATCGTGGGCTGTCACAATATATCGATTTACAAGTTCCTTTGCTTAAATGCATGATTTTATAGGAGCAACAGCTTATAAACATAGGGAACTACATATCCCATGATTCATTTCAGTGCAAACAACATGAAGATATGTGTTTTTTACATGACATCTTGGGATTATGATGGAAATAATTCACACCAAAATCTTGTCAAGGTATTTTAAAACCAAAAATTGTCCCATCTACAACTATATTAGCCTCTTCAAAATATCGCAATAAATTTTGAACTGTAAGATGCATATCGTGATAATATCGTACCGAGAGATCTGGATATCGTTACATCCTTAAGTCTTACTAAAGAAAACAAGTACTAAAACAAATATTCCAGTAAAACCACAATAAGTAGGTCATAACTTCTGTTTCAAAAGTACAAAATGTGATTTCACTTCTTAGTTTTATCGTGGGTGGGGCAGCAGTGGCTCAAGTCCACTATGAATTAGGTGTGTGTAATAAGTGATGGACACATGGTGCAGACTGACAGCCTCAATTTCATCACTCTATCCCAGGGCAACGTTGGCTAAAGCTCGCTACCACTGAGCATGGAATGAATACTGCACTAAATTGCGAATAAGAAAAGTTTAATATAAGACTAATACATTTTATGATTATTATTGCCTATAGTATCATTACTTGAGTACGCAATTTTTGGGACTATAGCTTATAAGACTGCAAGTGTGCAAGTTTTACCCATTTAGGTCATCGCTTTTACTTGAAGTCTGTAGGTTTCTAGTAACTTTGCCATCATATTAAAACAAAATTACAAAAAAAAGACTGAGACAAAATGGTTAGTGGAAAAATACCATGTAATTATTTTTCTATCAATTGCACAAAATATAAAAAAGTGTATATACTGTACAAAATACGATTAATTTACCTAAATAAATACTATAGTGACTACATTGGTTCATACTTTTCAGTCCATTTCCAATTTCTGTCACTACTACCGTGTCCTTGGCTCCCAGGCTTCTCTCTCTAGTGAGTCCTGAGCTCTTTGGCGTAGACAGGTTCCAGGAGGTGAAATGGGACAAGCATGAAGAGGCCGAAAAGAAAGACGGCTCCAGCCACCGCCAACAGCACGTAGCGCCCGATGAACAACGTGTCCACTATCTGCACAAAAAAGAGCGAGAACAGAGGAGAGATAGTGCTTTAGTCTACACGCATATAACTATAAGCATTATACCAGAGCATGGGAAAAGAGGCTTGGTTAGATACACTCATTTGTCTCACTTCTATAGAATCAAATACACCCAAAGATGGGGTAATGAGGTAAAGTTGGGGTGAAACTGAGATATTTGCAAAAAAAATGTTCACAATAATCTTAGTTAAAGGTTTTCTGATCTATTTTATAATGTTGTCCCCTCATCGAAAACACACCTGGAGATTTGTTTGGTTTCATTCACAAAAAATCTGCATATTTAAACTTAGACTGAATGTGTTTCTAAATATGCACATTGAATCATTTGGATGATTTTAGCCCTGGAATTTCCAATCTCTACTTAACAAAAGGTCAAATGTAGCAGTTAACTTGAAAACTACCATTTCATGACATCACAAGGTGGAACACAATGTCAGGTACATTTTTGAGGAGGTAACAACATTCTAACATTGGCTTAAAGCTCATAAAAGTCAATTTTGTGTAATACAGAACCATTAAAGATAAAATTAAGAGTTCAAGGTTTTGATAATTATTCTTGAAAGCAAAATTCAGCTCAAAAGTAAAGTGGCATGGCTGAAAATGTTCAAGAAATGCTGCCAAATTTGTACTTAACTACCTGTCACTAGTTACTTCTGAACACAGTTTTAGTAGCATTTTATTTACCAGTCTTTACAAAACCTGAGTAATTAAAGTAATTTATTAGACTTAAGTTTAATTTGATTTTCTTGGTCATTCCTTTTTCAGTTTTCTTGGCATCAACCACAAGATGGCAGTAGAGAGCTTTCACTAATAGCAGTAGCAAAGATGAGAGCCACAACTGTTCCAGCTCTAAGCTTTCAAAATATACTTGCATCAGTCTTAATCTATTTTATAATGGGCTATGAGTTGATGCTTTAGTGTCTTGCCTCTCCACAGATCTGTCTTGTAACCTGGCCTGATGGTGTTATCTGCTTGTTTAAAGGGCCCATATTACACGATTTTAGATCTACACTATAATGTTTTTTCCTCATCACAAACAGACCTGGAGTTGTGTTTCATTCAGACATGTTTCATACACACCCTGCATATTTAGGCTGAGTCCTTCTCTCAAACTGAAAACACTGTCCACCTGATGAACCCATGTATGTGCTCCACTGTGTTTTTAAACTCTACACACCTTCACTAGAATCATTTCAAGTGATTTCAGCTCTGAAATTGCCAATCTCTACACTAAAGGTAAAAGGAGCTGTTAACTTGAAACCTTCCACTTCATGACATCACAAGGTGGAACAGCATATTGAGCTTTGGAGATGTAGACAGACTAATAATAAAAAATTACTTAAGCATGTACGAATGAAACAAAACATAACTCCAGGTCTGTTTTTGATGAGATAGCAACATTCTAACATGGCTTAAAGCATAATATAGGTCCTTTAATGTAATACTGTGGAATATTATACGCAAAACAGGAATTCCACTACAATATATATGACTTCTCAGCTTATACAACTTATTTTTGACTTTCTAAAAACCCACCATCCTCATTTTGTCCCATACAGTGTGTACAATGATTACGTCTTCACTCTTATCCCGTGCACCAAAGCACTGGTCAACACTACACTCTGTCCAGCCAGGCTTTATTGATTTGAGGACAGGCACCTCATGTTCAGGGAATAAACATGGTGTAACTTAGCCCAAGTTGGAGGAAAAACAAACCAGAACTGCACTGGTGCAGAGAAGAAACCCTGGATTCTGTGGAGCTTGTTATTTTCAGATCCTGCTGTTCTTTAGTTCTTCAGTGGGGACGCCGACCAGTGTCCATGAGCAGATCTGACACAACTACATGGGACTGCACTGGCTACTGATGGTATAGGAAAAGTTGACTATATTTATGTAATCTCAGGCAGTGTTTTTCATAGATTTAGTTAAGACTATAGTGGAACAAATGTATTTTATTAGAATTATTTAATCTCATTCAATTTGGGGGGTATAAATGTCAAATTTTCTTTAAACAGCATATACAATGAGCAACAAAGTCTAATTTTGTTGTCATAGTCCATAAGGATTTTAGTTTCCTGTATTAATGAGAAACACTGTGTAACACTGTGTATTGGCTGTTCAGCTAAAAAAAAAAGGCATGAAAAGAGACATAAAGTAGCACTGTGTAACTTTTCTGCTGGAAGATCTGCCACGCTCTTGTCACCATAGAGATGTTATTGCTCTGGCCAAATGCTCTAGTATGGCATTTATTCCATTTAAGGTGTTTATTGCAAAAAAAAATAAAAAATCTAATCTGACTAGTAACTTGTTTATGTTTATCTACGTGGATATACATTCGATGCCATATTTTGGGACATTTCAGGCAGAGCAAAAACATCTCTATGGAGACAAGCAGGTGACGTACCATCTACCAGAAAAGTTACCTGAAAAAAAAAAAACTGTATTTAGAAAGTCCATCTCAATTTCAGAGTTAAAAACAGCTTTTATATTTGTATTATTTCTTAGGAGAATATTGTTTTAGTCGTACCTGGACTTAAAAATTTACTGACATTCTGTAATCTTTTTAGAATTATTTTTACATTAATTTAACTTAAATGGAAAGTATTTTGGTCACCTTGAATGATGTAACTAAATGTTGATTGTTTCTTTCTTTTTTTTTTTATTTGAGTACAATTTGGCATTGGATGATCAATAAATCTAATGAACTCCTCAAAATAATAATAATATCTGTAATTAAAATGATTTCAGCTTGATATTTTTGCAGTGTGTTTAGTGTTTAGATCAAGAAACAACCAATAATAAGAGAAAACATTTGTAGAAAAGAGCCTTGAGCGATAAAACAGCAGACGGGACCAGTGTGGTCTGAAAGCACCGGCTCTGTCTGTGGAGGAATGTGAACGAGAGAGAGAGGGAGGAAGGAAGACTATGGATAGAGAGAGAGAGAGAGATGGAGAGAGACAGAGGGGGGTAGGAGAGACTGATAGATGGACAGAGAGAGATGCAGAGAGAAACATAGAGAGAGAGAGACAGATAGATGGAAAAAGACAAAGGGGGGTAGGATAGAGAGATTGATAGGTGGAGAGAGAGAGAGAGACAAAATGAGAGATAGAAACAGAGAGACAGAAAGAGAGAGAGACACCAAGAGAGGGGGAGAGAGGGTGTGTATGTGGAAGAGATAGGGATAGATGGAGAGAGAGACAGAGAGATAGTGAGAAATAGGACAGTAGGATAGAGATGAATAGATCGGGAGAGAAAGAGACCGAGAGAGAGAGACAGACATATAAACAGAAAGATGGAGAGAGAGATGGAGTGAGACAGAGAGTGAGGCAGAGAGAGACTAAGAGACAGAGGAAGAGGGGGGTAGGATAGAGAGATTGATACAAGAAGAGAGAGAAAAAGAGAGACAGAAAGAGAGTCAGAGAGACAGGGAGAGAGCGAAAGAAATACAATAGAAAGACTGATAGAAAGAGAGAGAGAGTGAGAGGGAGGAGATAGGATAGTAGGATAGAAGTTAATAGATCGAGAGAGAAAGAGATAGACATATAGATAGAAAGATGAAGAGAGAGATGGAGGGAGATAGAGAAATGCAGAGAGAGAAGAGAGAGAAAGAGGGGGGAATAGGATAGAGAGATTGACAGATGGAGAGAGAGAAAAAGAGAGACAAAGAGAGAGTCAGAGAGACAGGAAGAGAGGGAGAGAGAGAAAGAGAGAGAGACACAGAGAGAGAGGGGGAGAGTGTGCAAAAGAGAAAGATAGATAGATAGATAGACAGATAGAGGGCTGGTGAGAGAGAGAGACCAAAAAAGGAAGGGGGGGAGAGATACAATAGAGACTGATAAATGGAGAGAGAGAGAGCAGAGAGAGAATGGGATAGAGATTGATAAAGAGAGAGAGAAGAAGAGATAGACATATAGATTGATAGACAGACAGATAGATAGATGGAGAGAGACAGAGAGAGGTAGAGAGAGACGAATTAGGATAGAAAGATTGATAGATGGCGAGAGATAAAGTCAGAGAGACAGTGAGAAAGGGAGAGAGAGAGAGACAGAGAGAAAGAGAGAGAGGAGAGTAGGGGGTGGGGCTCCCGTGTGCATGGCATGTCTCTCACCGAAGAATTTAACACATCGCACTTTTTAATTTGCCAATTACACAGCGCGCAGGAAGCCAAAGTGGGCGCTATGTTTTATTAATGTGCCGTGGGTGGTTGTTGAAATCAGGAGGGGCGAGGGGGGGTGGGGTGGTTTGGGGGGGCTGGGGGTAGAGAGCTAGTGCCCCCCTTTCTCCATCCTTCCTCCTCTCCTGCCTCCAGCCTGGGACCTGCTTCATTAGCACTATCATATTTGAGTTTGGTGTAACAGCAAGAGCTTAGACACCGATCAGGCCCAGATAAACGCGTCTAAAGTCTAAATTGAGTCAATACAACTCAATAATATCTCAAAAAATAAGGAAGTATTGTCTAAAGTTAAAGAGCCCATATGACAAAATATCATCCAAATGATTCTAGTGAAGGTGTATGGTAGTGTTGTAGTCAAGACCGCACTAATCGAGACCAAGACCAATCCTAGAGACCACAGGGTCCAGACACCATGATAAGACCAAGATCTTTGTGTGTCAAGACCAAGACAAGACCGAGACTTTTAAAGGCCAAGACGAGACAAGACAGAGACCACGGCTCCTCGAGACCATCTTTGTAATTTTAGACTTCTATTTGCATTTTGCAGTTATTTTGGCGCATATATATAATGTCAATGTTTTTATAAATCTATCTCCATTTTATCACTTGTCAAGTGTCAGACCTCAAGGCTGAGACAAGGCCGAGTCAAAGCACCTTCAAGACCGAGACAAGACCGAGTCCAAACGCCTTCAAGATTGAGACAAGACCGAGTAAAAGAACCTTCAAGACCGAGACAAGACCGAGTCAATGTACCTTCAAGACTGAGATAAGACGGAGTCCAAACGCAGTCTAGACCGAGACAAGACCGAGTCCAAGCGCCTTCAAAACTGAGACAACATCGAGTCCAAACACTGTCGAGTCTGAGACGAGATCAAGACCACAAAGAAACGGTTTCGAGGCCGATCTCGAGTGGAAAAGAGCCTAAATATGCAGAGTTTAAACGTGTGAATGAAACAAAACACAACTCCATGTATGTTTTTGATGAGGAAACAACATTATAACATAGATCAGAAAATAGCGTAATATGGGCCCTTTAAAATAAAAAATAAATCTTAATCATTATATTGCAAACTCCTTAACCATAAGCTCTTTAACCACCAAAACCCACTTCCAAGGCGGGCTTTGCTATATTTTGTCTCGTTCAAGAATCTCAGAAGTCAGATTGGGCTTGTCTGGTGTGGAGTATTGCACAAAGGCTTTCAAATGCATTCTGGCCGGCACGGGTCTGTGTGCACTGCTATTTCTATGGCGTGGCAGCTTGCTTGGCAGATCTGGCTGGCTTATTGGCACGACCCGGAGGCAACATGGGGGAGTGTTTGTTCTGTGTTGCTGTTGGACTCAGATAAAGAAGAACACAAACCCACAGCACCAAACGGCTGCTGTTTACAGACGCGCGCACGGCGGACAGAGGCTCGCGTGGCTCCTAGGGTTATATTTGGAATAGCATTATTTCTATGTGATTACCTACCTGCTGCCATGCTAAATTTAATCTGGATTTATTTACATGGTTACAAAGATGCACTTGTTTTAACCCTCTATGGCCCTTTGAGAAATAATAAGTGTTTAATGTTAATCAGTGTATTACAGAATAGGGCTGGTGGAAATCACAGCATCCTTCACAATACATGGCTCACAATACGATATTAGGAAAATATGGTGATACTTGCAATAATCGATATATTGCACATGATACTGCTGTTTTTTTAGGAGGAATATTTCATTGTTAAACCATTACCAGTGCAAATTTAATATGAAATACATCTATTTGAGTGTATTATTACCATTTATATATTTTTTCTCTTCATTATTACAATATATTGTGATGTGTGAGCTACTGTGTCCAAGTAATTTCCCTTGTGGATCAATAACATCTATCAATCAATATCAGTTCAGCAGCCCACAATATCGATACTGTATCACCAAATTTAGAATCATGATATATTGATATTTAAATATTTTTGCACACCCCTATTCCAGAAGATGCTGTGGGCGCTGCTATTCCTCATTCAAGTTGCATTATTTTGCCTGGGGCTGCTGATCTTAATAAGTTCAATGCACACTTCAAAGCTACAGCTGTTTTAAAGCTTGGTCGTATCCGTGTATTGTTGGCTTTTTGGTGCACATGAACACTGAACATTTTACGTAAATCAACCTACTTTATATCATATTTCATTGGTGAAACTTTTCTCAAATTCTCCACTGAAATGAATGGGATTCCAGCTTAACCAGAAGCGCCACCGCAAAGATCGTGTGGTTTAGTCGCATTTAGAGGCAAAAGTGGGTGGGGCGGAATAAGGTCAATAATTGGGCAAAGCATTGTTCCTTGCCAACTGTATTCACTAATGTATGAAAGTCAAAGGCAGAGTAGTGTTTTGCCAAAGGACATTAACTATAATATGCGTCATGTGATACTCAAACTGCAAACGTTTATGTTTAGTGGGAAAATTTCTCAAATAACAGTTATTGCAGCACAGTTTCAGTAAATTGGATGGAGGAATTACATGTAACTGAGCATCATTCAAATGTATTTCTTCTCATTTATTCAGCTGAAACTATCTATGCACAGCCCTTATGTACCTTACGTTTATGTCAACGATATAGTAACTGTTTTAGTCTAATTTTGAAAACAGTTTCCCGATGTTAAATGTTTAAAGATGCATCATGTATTGAATTATGTAACTGAGCTTTTCAAAACTAGTTTCCTCTCTATATGTGACAATAAAACTATTACTACTTACTCATTTAAAAATATGTGACTCTAAGGCGTTTATTACAGCTTATTCAAGTGTGACATGGCCATCACAGAAAACTTGGCTGTTCTTTTGGGATGTGAATCGTCATTCTCTCTCAGCAGGATTGTACCATAAACATTTGGTGATAATCAAAGCCAAATGGCCTTAACACAGAGCAAGAAACTTCCCAGAACTGTTCTGAAACTATAAATGGGAAAGGCAGGATTCTAAATGTGTTTGCTAGAATAGTAAAAATTACACGCTCACCTCGATCTCTTTGAAAGGAGGAGGGGTCTCTGGACTGCGAGGGAAGAACACCAGCCCCAGGGTGATTATGAGAGCCAGGAGAAATACTGGGATAACTCCCAACCTGGCAACACAAATGTAACGTACAAGGTTACTGTAGTCATCAAAGGCTATTTAAGGTTATTTTAGAGCATTATACCATAGTACTAGGTTACAGTAGCACACATATTGTGAAGCCTGACAATATCAACATTTTAGGTGAAAGCAAGACAAAAAATGTATGAAAGAGGTATGCTGCCACATGTTGAAACTGATCATTTTGTTTGGAACATTGTTGTTACTATTTACCTTGTGGTTGTCAAACACCAACTAAGAGATTTAATAATAAGATTTATCATTTTGAGTTAGTGTGATTGAAAGCACAAAACATTAAATAATGCACAAAATTTGGTATTTTCAAAGGGATGGACACAAAAAGGAGAAAACAAAATCATACCTGAAGCAGTGGTGCAAGAAAAACAAATGTTCAGATAATTTAATAATGTCAACATAAAGTGTGTGTCATTTGTAGACTCAGTGCAAAAAGTAACAAAATCATGTACTCAAGTTAGTACTGTTGTGTCAGTAAAAATACTACTCAAGTAAAAAAAAAAAAGTTACTGAAATAAATATAACTGAGTAAATGTAACTGACTACAACCCACCTCTTGTTAATCTATAAATATAGGGGGACCAGATTTATTTACTTGGGACAGTCCCAGTTTTGAGCCCTGTGTCCCCTGTCCCAGCAGATTTATCCAAAACCATAGATTTGTCGCAGTTTTATACAAGAAATGTCCCTGATGTCTCTATTTTGGACTAATTTGATACCAATCAACAGTAAAGAGTGACATAAATTGTAATTTGTTTTGGCAAAATACAGAAAAGTTGCTTAAAAATGACCAAAACACAAAGAAAATGTGACTCTACTGGCTCACAGTGTGCATAACAATTTTCCTTACGTACTACTTTCACAATTTTATTATCAGTGTTGGGGAGTAACGGATTACATGTACTGGAGTTACGTAATTAGAATACAAATTATGAGTAACTGTATTCAGTTACTGTTACTGTTTCAGTGAGTTGCAATTGGATTACAGTTACTTTGTTGAAATAAATAGATTACACAGAGGTATTTTGCTGTTTTCACATTTTGGGCTATATCCCCAGGTCTAAATTAGATCTAAACCAGGTCTAAACCAGGTCTAAACCAGGACTAAACCAGGTCTAAACCAGGTCTAAACCAGGACTAAAACAAGGTCTATACTAGATCTAAACTAGATCTAAACCAGGTCTAAACCAGAACTAAAACAGGACTAAACCAGGATTTAACAGGACTAAACCACGATTAAAACAGGACCAAAACAGTCTCCTCCTCTTCCAATAATATTTTTAATACAGTTAAGTAAAGTCTGGGCTTTTTATTTTCTTTAAGCAGACAAAACATCTTATGTTACAATATCCTAGTCTTTGCTTCTCTACAGCAAATCAAGTAATCCAAAGTATTCAGATTACGTTACTCACTTTAAGTAATTTAATGGATTACGTTACAAACTACATTTTGGGGTATGTAATCTGTAGGGGAATAGATTTTAAAAGTAACCTTCCCAACACTGTTTATTATTACCAACCACCCAAACCAAGAGTGACCCAGTTTTTGATTTTGAATTCTGGTCACTCTGTACTGTATAAATAGAGGTATTGTGTGCCAATTATACGAGATGAAGCTGTTTGTAGATAACAGTCTACTTACCTGGCAGCCCCCGATGCCCTGAGCAGAATGATCCCTATTATCAGCGCTGCTATCCAGACCACCGCAATGACCACGACCCCTGTCCCCACGGCTAACACAGTCCCTGCCATCCTAACCTCAATGCTACTGCTCAAAATAACAAGTTAAAGAACACTGATCTCTCTATAAAGCGTTTATTTTCTACTATTTTACGCGCCGATGGAGGTGAAGGTTACGACAGAACATTCCGGAAGCACATTATACGGGAATCGCGAATGATAGATTACAGTTTTAATTTATTTCATGAGCTTATCTGGACAAAACGCGGTCATTTGTTGTTGTTTCTTGTAGGAGCTAGTTACGTCTCGTACTTCCTGGTAACAGCAAGAGCAAACACTATTGGTCGGCGCTTCTTTCTATCAACCAATCAGAGCGCGTTCTAGTTAAACACGTACTCCCGCTTGGCTTTTGCGTTTATCTGTCTTCTAAGGTTTGTAATATGCACTTTTTACAAGTTTAATCGCAATTTTGTTCATAGACCTCACAATATCTTAAAATACTACACGTGAAAAACCAAATTTTTCCTAACTTGTTGTATATTTATTTGAGTAACTGCTCAACTGTTTGCCCAGCTTCATTTCATTCAGCCTTAGCCCACGTGTGTTAAACTAGAACAAACATTTTCAGTGTTTTATCTCTTCTCGTAAAACTAAAGCTTTTTATGTGTCTGTTAACCTGCCAAAGTTATAAATTAGCATAAATGTCTGTGTTTTTGCCCATGTAGTTATTAAATTATACCGACAGAGGGCTGGCTATACACAAAAAATGGAAGCATGCGCCTGAGCCAAGTCGATGGCAGATTTTTCCGATTTAATGATAATTTTAATGTACTTTATCGGCCATACTAGGGTCAAATGGGTCTTGCAAGTACCAAAACGAGAACTTTTTAATGTTCTTCCCTTGATTTATATGACTTTTATAGCTTTGTTTAACGCAGACGAGCAGAAACAGCACAATAATTGCAAACTTTAACCTGAACTGACTTTTTTTTTTTTTTTTACGTACTTGTCTGGCTTTTCCGGATTTTTAATGTGATTTGGGAACAACAAAACCATCAGACGTATGCTATCAGTACAAAGGACACATTGACAGAATCATTCAATGCTTTGTCAAATCTTGTTTTTTTTTCTAAGAAATACTCAAAAGAAGTCAAGTGCCCTTATCTTTATTTTTTCCAACTCGGATATAGAATAGGGTGACCAGACGTCCCTATTTACCCGAGACAGTCCCAGTTTTGTGTCCTGTGTCCCTTGTTCCAGACACATTGATAGATTTATCCAAAACCATTGATTTGCCCCAGTTTTATACAAAACATGTCCCTGGTGTCCCTATTTTTGACCAATTTGATCCCTGCCAACAGTAATGAGAGGCATAAATTGACATCTATTTGGGTAAAATAAAGAAAAGCTGCTTAGAAATGACCAAAACACAGAGAAAATGTGACTACACTGATTCACATTAGTGCAGAGTGCAGAAGAATTTTCCTTAATTACGCACTTGTATTTTTCCCAAACAATCCAAATCAAGGATGTCTCAGTTTTTTAGATGTCTGGTCACTCTGTATCAGTACGAAGGACACATTGACAAAATCGTTTCATGCTTTGTCAAATCTTGTCTTTTCTAGGAAACACTCGAAAGAAGTCAAGTGGCCTTATTTTTTTTATTTTTTCCAACTCGGATATATCATCACAGTTATTTCTACTTGGAGGTGGGAGGCAGTACTGTAGCACCAGTGACTAAACCCCGGGCTCCCTTTCCACTGTATGATTTTGTGCACAGCTCCTCACGCGTGATTGTCATATTTCCCACGGACACTGGAAGGCATCAGCAGCCCAGCGTTGGGGAAACGGGGAGCGGAGCTGGAGATGGAGGTGGGAGGGGCCTGTGCCGGCTGACGTCAGCGGCTGTGTGGAGGAGTATAGGCTGTGCTGTCAGCCCAGTGTCAGTCTGATGAAGATTGGCATGCAGGTAAGCTGTCATTCATTTTCAATGTCAGTGCATGGGAACAGGGCTTCACCACTTGAGCGCCTTTTTTCCCCTTTCCCCCCCTTCATTACAAAAGGCAGGACATTATTCATACAGGCAGACAGCCAGCAGCCAGGCCACAGTGAGAGAGAGGGAGAGAGGGAGGGAGAGACGGAGCGAGGGAGGGAGGCAGAGGGAGGGGGGACGGACGCGCATGAGGATGAGGGGGAGAAAAACGAGAGAGGCGAACCAGACGAGATGCATTTTTGTGCGGGACTGACTAGCGGATTTTTTCTGCCTTTTTTGCTTGTTGTGCCGCTTTCGGATTTGTAATAAAATGTGTTTCTGTCGATATTGTAGTGTTTTGCAGACAGCGCTTGTGTATTTGTCAGTGCGTGTTTTGCGTAAATCGGCCTTATTTACTTCATAAAGCAGCAGGAGAGGTAGAGTTAAGGAGAAGAGCGTAGATTGTGTCCTCCGTTTGAGTGTGGTCCGTCCAAATGCGTGGGTGCGTGTACTGATGTTGATGTATATCGGATGTCTGCTCACTTTTTGTCTGTGGTGGAACTTGGGTTGTGCTTTGGAGTAGGCTACGAATGCATTGGCAAAGAGTGTATAAAGATTGCGAAACAGCTTGGCATCGTTTTAAGTGTAAGTTATACGAAATTATGCGTACAAAGTGTCACATAGTTTGTAGTTGCACTCCGTTCCTTTTGGCCGTGGTTGTGCTCCAAAATTCAGAGAAAGTATGTTTTTGAGAAATCTGGATGACTATACTAATGTGTACTAACAATCCGATGAGATAATTCTTTCCTATTGGACTTAAAATATATGCTGTTAAAACATACTTAAAATGTGATTGTTTTTTGGAGTATTTAAGATCTTATTATTTGCTATAAAGGCATCAAAATCAACTCCATTGATTTAGTGTGTTTGTAAAGCGCATAGTTACAATACTAACAAGTGTACTAACAAAAACTATTGACTAACTATTTAACATTTGGACTTAAAATGTATGCTATTAAAAAAGAAACAATTTCAATTATACTTTTTATGCTGTTTTAAGACCATATTATCTCTTAGAAGGCATAAAATTTGACTCCATTGTGACTCGTGTGTTTGTAAAGTATGTAGTGTTTTCTCTGTCATTTGGGGAGGATTGCTCTTTGATTGCATGTTTCCTGTTAAATGTAAAAATGACCGCTGCTTGTGCCAGCTGTAATGTTTACCCGAGCCTCTGCCCCTGCTTCTGCCCCTGCCCAGAAAAACCTCCAGCGCGTCCTCACACTGCTCCTCTTTGTGCACTACTCACCACTCGGGTTTTTAGATGACCAATTTATTCCGAATTGACTCCTTCACTCATGGAGCTGCTTCACTGGCACAAACACGCCTATATGATTCTATGGCAACACCAAAGCTTAGTTTAAATGAGTTTGATTCGTCCTGAAATTATGGCTGCACCGTTTATCGCAATCAGATCAAAATCGCAATTTGAGTTGGGGCAATTATCATATTGTAAAGACTGCAATTATTTAGATATAGCTGAAAAATCTTGTTGTACCTGTAGTTATAATTCTATCAGCATGTTCTGAAACACATGCGATTCTTGTGTTAGTTAATCTGTTTATATTTTAATCTTCCCTCAAAGGTTAATGCTCCTGGAGTTGTTAACAATGTGAACTCTGAACAGAATCCTGCTTGTTACAGATAAATTACGCAGCTGAAATTCTTGTCTGAAAAAATAGCAGTTTTATTTTTTTTCCCCAAAATCATGCCGCTCTTCTTTTTTTTTAGCATATATTTAGCTCTTATGATTTAATACTTTATGCTACACCATATTGAAGCAAGCTCCTAGTTTGTGAATTTTGTTCACTGACAAAGACGATGAAACTTTTCAGACTCTGATGCTGCACTTGGGCATGTATCCTTCCACTTCTTTGTATAATCAGTCTGTGCAAACTTAAAATAAAACATAATAAATGAAAAACACAGCAGATAAGTAAGTAAGTAAGTACATTTTATTTGTATAGTGCTTTTCACAGATAAAAATCACAGTGCTTTACATGAATAATAAGTTGAAAGAAGTAAGTATACCTACAAACATGTCAGAAAGTTTGTGGACAAAATTGTTTTGTTCCTACACTAATGCAGTCCACAAAGTGAGCAAAGCAGACCGTACCTCTCAAAGCTTCGGTAATAGCACCACATTAGCCTAATTAAATATGCCTGAACCATTTGTTTACTAATCATCTGCTTCCCTGAGAAATCACAATGGCTATTTCGCCCACTTTAGCTCTGCCTCTCTCTCCACCACAGACTCTCGGCAGGTGCAGAGTAAGTACTGAGGCTCCAATCCCACACGGAGCTAAAAGTTGCACCCCCTCTGAAACTGAAACGCTTTGAAACGCCATTGCTTCTAAAAGAAAGACTATAAAAGACTGCGGTTACCTTTGACACCATTCACAATCCAAGTGTACTTTTTCTGGACTGTTCACCCGGGAATAAACCAGACATTAAAAAAAAAACACACACACACAGGAGTCAAGACAGGCTTCAGCACCAATCACAGTTTAAAGTGCGTATGACAGGTCTTTATGATTGTCTAATTTTGATTTAATTTGGTGCGGTTATAACTAATGTAAATATAAATAATAGTTTTACTCCAATCAAGAAGAAATTTGCAAAGAAATGTTGAAAAATTTGTTATATAATAATACTAATTACAGAAAGTGGAAAACTCAAACATTGATTTTGATTGATTTCTAAAAGTTCGGCACATTTTACATATAAGAAACAATTTTTATTCTGTTACTTAAAACATGATTTCAACAAAATAAAGGTATTTTCTTATTTGTATTTGCCAGATAATCATTTCTGTGTACATCAGAGGAGTTATGATGTCATGAAGTACATTTTTAATAAAACAAAAAAATGACCAAAGTAGGAAAAGGAGCGTGAACGTTTTTGCAAAAATCTTAAATATAATGAACTTAACTGTCTTCAATTTGTAAAATTAGGAGTCTAACCTGTCAAAGGCCCTTTAAAGCGTCTCCTCTTTGTTTTGCTGCGCCCCATGCGGCTCTATATTGTCAGATAGGGATAATGCTAATTTAGTTTATCCCCTAAATCCTGCTGAGATCTTAATTGATGATTTGTGTCATTGGACATGCAGCCAGGAGGCATGTTTGTGACTGTGAAAATTCTTGAACACTATTTGCATATCGCTATTGCATCTATATGGGTTAAATGACAAGATGAGCTGCGATGCTGTGCGATCCTGCCGCTTTTTGGGAGAAGATAATCACTAATAAAGCCATTCAGTCACTCCAAATGAAGGAAGTAAACAGAGCGCGGAGAGCATATGTTACAAACCAATTGGAGCTTTTGTATTTGGCCATAAAGCAATTGAGGAAATTAAAGCACAAACAAATGTATTGTCATTTCCTGCACAATTCCTTCTAATTCAAACCCTGTGTGACGCCCAAGAAGCCATTATGTCTTCTTAACCAAGTTTAATTCTAAAAAAGAAAAATGGTGTTTGTTTTCGCGCTTCCTCTTCACAGTCACATGGTGCGATCTTTAATTGTGTATGAAAGCGTCACTTTTTTATAAATCAGGTTTGAAAAAAAAGTACCAGATCGTGTAGAATTATTCATGAGGGTTTAGTCTGGCGGGTATCCTCAGCGGAGTGCATCTAGGTCCTGTTCCGGGGCCGTGAGCGTTGTGATGTAGCAGGCTGACGATCTTGTGTTAAATAGTCCCGCGATCCTTAAAGAGCCTATGACAAGTTACAGTACTAATTTCTCTAAAATAGGGTGACCAGCTTTTCAAACATTTTCAAAAAGAGTGTGTAAAATTGTTCATTCTCGACTCACTTGTGAATCAGTAAATAATATGAGGGACTTCTGTTAGTGCTTTTTTGGCCTTATGGTTATTTTCAAGCACGGTTTTATGTATTTTAGCTAAACAAATGACAGTATATTCCCCCCTTTACTGTTATACAAAAATACAAAATAGGCATATACACCAGGACACTTCTTATATAAAACTGAAACAAATTGATAGTTTTGGATAAATCTGCTGGGACAGAGGACACAGGGCTCAAAACTGGGACTGTCCCAAGTAAATAGAGACATCTGGTCACCCCACACTCTTTTTTTCTAGTTTTCTAATTTTAGTGAAGGTTCGTACAGTACTTAGGGGTATTTCCATAACGGTTACTATAGCAACCATAATGTAGAAAGTAAAATATATAGAAAAAAAACACTGAACGAAAGGGTGAGTCCAAACTTTTGATGAGTTTGGACTGTATAATGAACGATAACTCAGTATAACATTCATCGTGACAGGCCTACCTCTTCTCAACCTTTTTTCCACAAACTCACTCAAATGACGTAAATCTATGACACCACAGGTACTTCCCCACCAAACCGAGGAAAATCCTGTCACATGCTATTTAAAGGTGCACTGTGTAACTTTTCTGGTGGAGGATTCGTTAAATGCTTGTCTTCATGGAGATGTTATTGCTTTCTCTGAAATGTTCCATGATATAACTTTAAACATTTCCATCTAGCATTTATTCATTACAGGCGTTTCTGTCGCTCAAAAATACAATAATTCCTTCTGTGAATAGTGGCGACTCTCCACAGATCTGAATTGTAATTTAACGTAGTACTTGGCGATGTAACAATAACCGAAATATCATGATATTGTATCGTTAAAAGTCTCTCAGCAATATTGTGGACCATCACAGTATATCGGATTACAAGTTTAATTGTTATGGTGAAAACTGAGAGAACTACATAGACCATGATGCTTTGCTCTGTGTCAGCGCAAACTACAGAAACTAAAGAACTATGATTAAGCATTTTTGAATCTTAGTTCTTTGGATTATGACTGAACCAAAGTTTTGTCAAGGAATTTTAAAAGGAAGTCGCATATTCAGTTTAATGAAAATATTGTACCGAGAGATTTGGATATCGTTACATCTCTAGTAGTGCTACAAATGGTTTGTCTCTCGTGTGATAGGTGGTGCACCTTTAAGGTACTTGTGCATTTAATTGTATAAAATGAAGTCTAAATAGACTGTGCCACCATAGTTTCCCCAGAATCTATGGGAAACACTGCTAACCGATGTAAAACTATGATAATTTACCACAGGTATTACCAAACCTAACCAAGTCAAAACCTGTCATACGCACTTTCAGATACTTGTACATGTTTGGGGTCTGTGTGGGGTCGTGCCCACTAAACCCGTTTGATCCCTATTGCTCTCCAGAGAAGCCAGTGGGGCTGTTTATACCGACAGAGAGCGAGGCTTAAGGACACCCCTCGCATGCTTTACTCGCTCTCTCCTCCGCCAGTGCTGCGTTGGCATGGCTCTAAGTAAGCCACAAGGGATCCCGCTCGACCAGAGATGGATTGGCTTGATTTATGCTCAGAGAGAAGCAGCAGGCAAATTTAATGATCCTCCATACTGTCAACATCACGGAGCTTTGTTTTTCGCACGGACGTGAGGTTTAATCACAATTTCGCCCGATATATGCCGCCGGTGTTTTCTTGGTTGTGAAGCGGCTTTGAGCGTCCAGAAAGGGTTATTTAAGTTTGAGATGTTATTATCATTTATGGTTATATTTTACAGGTCTGGTTTTCATCTGCTTTGAATGTGAGTTCAATTTTATCCATGTTTTTTGGACATTATTAGAGGTGGGAGATATGTTGAAAAATGGATAATATCGCGATTGCTGTTTAGGAAATGTGCAAAGTTTGAAATTGAGTTTATTGTCTATAAATGCAATTACCTCAAAAAGAGCTGATTATAAATAAACTGAACAGAAAAATCAAGTTTAATCTTCCAAACAACATTGTAACTAGGGCTGGGTATCGTTAGGAAGTTGCCTATACAATACATACCTCAATACATAGGCCACGATACGTTACATATCTCAGTAAAGTGCACTTTCAATTAAATTCGATTCAATACGATATATTAAATAAAGGCTAAATCATGGCTGTGACACTAAAAGTTTTTGTTAAACTACTTCTTGTGCAAAGTTAATATGAAACACGCCCTTTTTAATCCTTAAAACTGTCAAATGCGTTGCATAAATGAGTTTCTTTACACTAAACAAGCAACAAAACTATAATGGTGTAACAAAATAATTGGGTAAAATAAACTTGACATTTCTGTACTTTTCTAGTTCGTTTTATGGTCTAGACTTAAACCTCAACCACCCTCATTTTTATACATTCCTGAATCCTTAGGACGCAATAACAATAACAATTCTTATCGTTGTTATCATTATTTTTGTCAGTATCACTCACCCCTAGAAATGATTGTGAATGCACTCAGATTTCTCCAGTTTTACAGTAAAAGCTCAAAGATTCAATACTCCCAATGTCCAACTTCAAAAACCTATAAGTGCCAAAAGTTAGAAAGCTTGATCAGGATTAATCAGCCATGTGGTGACTAATGAGCACAAGAGCTATAATTTAATTTAAAATCTGTTTCTGAAACTTTATAAACCGCCAAGTTATTAAAACATTTCACCAAATCTTGCGTTTTAAATGTGCTTTTGGACTTAAAACAACAATTATAGATAATATTAGTTATCATGGTTAGCCTCTGTGATGTCTTTGAACTCTTACTATTTGAGATTTTCTAAGAGTCTGTGGGAAAAATGAATGGAAAATTTACTTCAGGAACTGGTGCGTGCAGTCACTGTTGAGCTCCATTATTTTAAAATACACCCAACTTTATACAACACATACTTCTGCCATATTTACTTTAACTATAACTGCTCCACTTTAGGGATGCCAGGATATCAGATTATTCAGGATTATTGACTTCATGACCAAAACAAGTGAGATCCTTCATTTTCTTGCGTTTCTTTCAGTTGAGGTGACACAGCCAGATATAAAAGGATTTAACACTGACTGCACTTTTTAAATGACTTCATTTTGCTTCTAAAGTGGTCATGTTTTTTATTTTTTTTAGCTCTTGCGATTATATTGTGGCCTGAATAATTAAGATTTCCTATTAACCTAACAATCTTGACATCTCTACTCCACTGCATGTCTTACAAGCGTTGCCTCATAAGTACAGTTCCAACAGTTGTCTTTAGCTTCGCCTTTTCCGTTGATTAGCGATTTAACAAAATGACATCCAGGTGACATCCATTTTTAGATATTCGTAATGAGCAAATGTCATTTCAAAAACACTTCATCTTACAGCAAAACTTTTGATTACAGCATTTCCCCGAGTATGCCGATTCTGCCTTGAATGAAAATACCTCTACATACAGAAAATCTTTACTTGGTGATTTTCTAATTGATCTGTCTTTGAACA
The DNA here is from genome assembly GCF_026225935.1 of Boleophthalmus pectinirostris. Classification (NCBI taxonomy): domain Eukaryota; kingdom Metazoa; phylum Chordata; class Actinopteri; order Gobiiformes; family Gobiidae; genus Boleophthalmus; species Boleophthalmus pectinirostris. Next base: position 13,129,541 of record NW_026571018.1, read on the forward strand.
TTTGAATCAATCTTTACTTTGTACTGACAGCCTCGGTTCAAACTTTTTTTTTTTTTAGCAAAGCCCCACTCCTCCAGACAATGGCATACGACAATGGTGCTTGAACAAGGTCTATAAAAATGAAGGCACAGCAGGCAGCCCCGACATACAGAGGCTTGAGTCATTAGGCAATGATTTTAGCATCTGATTGCATTGCCTTTTTTAGATGGTGAAATGAAAAATCAGCAGGGACGCATTCTATAAACTAAAGTTAAAGTTGTAACATTGAAAAAGACAAAACCTGTGCAAACTATATGAGAAAAAAAACTGTTCCTCCCTTATTTATTATACATTATATCTAGAGTTGTCAAAAGCATTGAAAATCAGATCCTAATCAATACAAAAACTAGTATCGAAGCTAGATACTAATTTGAGCAGGTATTGATAATAAAAAGACACATTCACAGGACAGAAATTAACCTTTTCTGAGAAGCTTTAGAATGATCTTGACCTTGAACAAGAACCTACCTGGACAACTGAAAGAGGACAAAGATATAAGGCCATGTGAGAATATAAAAGAAAGCACTGCAATTTAATGTTGAAAATGGCCTTCTGTTGGTCTAAATGTTTTTTATTATCATCGTGGTATTGGAATCGAGAATCAAATCTATTTATCTATTCTATCTATTTTTTTGGTATATTTTACTAAATTATTTTGTTACAGAGCTACAGTTTTGTTTTTTTGTTTAGAGGAAGGAAACTCATTTATGCAACACATTCGACATTTTCACTGTTTTGATGATTAAATTGGGTGTGTTTCATATGAACTTTGCACAGGAAGTGGTTTACCAAAGACTTTTAGTGTCATGATTCAGCCAGTATTTTTTTAGTGTCATGATTCAGCCAGTATTTTTTTATTGAACCGTATCGAATCCATTTGAAATATACCGTATCGAATCAAAAGTGCACTGTATCGGGGTATGGATCATATTGGCAACTTCTTAATGATACTCAGCCCTAATCTCTACATATCCAAGTTACATTATTATATGTGTATATATGGTATTATATGTGGAACAAAAAACACTTAAAATGTCTTATTTTTTGACAAAATTCTGCAGCCCTGTCCTCAACTGTAGGGTTAGCTGCTCATTTGAGAGCCCATAGAGAGACAAGATGTTTTATTCTCTGCAGAAGACAATTACCTAAATTATTACAAGGACACATTCTATAAACTAAAGTCATAGTTGTGGCTTTGAAGACGTTGAAAGTCATTGAAAAACACAAGGCCAGTGCAAACTAGATTATAAAAACACTGAAACTGTTCCTGCCCTACATATATCTTCATTATGCACAGCTCTGTTCCGTTTGATATCATTATATGTGCAACAAAAACAATTAAAATTCCTTTATTTTAAATCACAAGTAGCGCAGTTTTAAACTACAAGGTTAGCTGCTTTATTTTACATTCTTAGACCCCACAGAGAGATGATGTATGTTGTTCTCTGCAGAGGACTGTTACCTAAATTGTTGACTTCTGTAAACTGAAGTCAAAGTAGTGGCTTTGAAGTCATTGAAAGTCATTGAAAAATACAAGGCCAGTGCAATCGAGATTATAAAAAAAACTCAAACTGTTCCTGCCCTACATATATCTTCATTATGCACAGCCCTGTTGCGTTTGATGTCATTATATGTGCAACAAAAACAATTAAAACATCTTATTTTTAGACATCAATGGTGATTATTCAAGGATCAAGCACAGAAATCAAATTAGCAACAGCCTATTATGTATTCTGCATTTAAACTCCTTTAACAAGACTGCAGACCTCTTTGTGCGTTCCCCTCTTATCTCCGGTAGAATGCAGATAATCCTAATAAATGAGTGGAGCTTCACGCAGAGAAATATGAAGCCTGGCAGTAAATCCTGAATTTATTATATTTGCAAGTGCCGGTAACAGCTGAGCACGGCGAGGGCTGAAAATATTTGATTTGAATTCAACGCAGATCATAGCGAGAGAAAAACCCACCAAGCACCGCGTGGATGCATATTTGTGCTTCCTGCTAGAAATGAATAAATGCATACCGTAGACAGACTAGCAAGGGGAGGCTACTTAAAAGATCGGGATATTGTGATTTATATGATTTGAAGTACAATCGTGGTTAGATCTGAAGTTTACAGTTTAAAATCAAGAAACAAGACATGGTACGCATTTTATTTTTTAGAGAAGACTTCAATTTGAACTGAAGAATCACATGCATTTCAGCACTTGTTTAATAATAATAATATTTAGCTATCTTCCAACAATATCAAAGCAATATTTATCTATGTATCATTCTTTCTATCTGTATTTTGTAGTTTTTAGTCTGTAAATGTGTCTATGAAATTCATGGCATTCTTCTGTTAGTTTTTCAGTTCATTTTTCAGTCTCAAATTTGGGGTAGCAACTTAAAAGATTGTGATTTTTTAAAATTTATTTTTAATTACGTGAACTACAATTGTTATTCACTTTGTTTCTTTATTTTAAACTGTGAACTGCAATTTACAATGCACATTTTAAATAGCAAGATTGGACTTTTAGCTGCTTAACTAATATAAGAATCACATACATTGCAGAACTTGTTTGTAGAGGGATCCATAATGTCACTATCGAATCAAAATTGCAAATTGTTCACACAATTATCAAATCGCAAAGGCTGTATTTACTTTGATGATAGAATGCCCTCTATAAAGAACCAAATGTCTTATCTTTTTATAGAAAATAATGTTATATCTACAGTTTACTTTACTAGATATCTACAAACATGTTCTGAAATCCATATGATTCTTTTAATAATTTATCAGTTCATATTTCAGTCTTCTCAAATGTTAAACACTCCATGAGTTGTTTACAATGTGTACTCCAATCGCATCCAACTTTTTAAAAAATCTTATATTGCAAGTGTAATCAGAATCGTACTACTTGCCAGAAAAATGTATATTTTGATTTGCTAACACCGCACATAAAGATGAGATATTTTGTTCTCTGAGTAGGACAAAGTTATCTAAATTACTGCAGCCTTTTAAGATTCAGATTAAAGATGCATTGTGTAACTTTTCTGGTGTAGGGTACATCAAATGGTTTTCTCCATGGAGATGTTTTTACTTTGACGGGAATGTTTTGCAGTGTGGTATTAAACCTTTCTACATTTATGGAGACCAAACCAGGCCAAGTTACAGGTCAGATCTGTGGAGAGGCGACCCCGCTCACAAGAAAATGTGTTTTTCTTGGTATTTTTGAGCTATAAAATCACCTGTAATTGAATAAATATAAGCTGTTTAATGTCATACTGTGGGACATTACAGGCAGATCAATGACTTACCGATAGAAACAAGCAGGTGACCCCCAACCAAAAAGTTACATAGTGCACCTTTAAATGTTCTTCTTACTTCTTCCCATGCTATCAGATACTCCTGAAAGATGACCATATTTTTGTATTTTTGTGTGCTTTCCACTTGAGTTCTTCCTGGTGTAACTGAATTGTGCATTTTCCGGGTAGGTACAGTGGCAGCTGTGTTTTTAGCACTGCTGCAGAGATGTTAGCAGCAGGAAAGCTGTTGTTTCCCCCCTCTCTGCGTCGCACTAACTTTTATTACCAAGTACAAGACAAACATAAAATCTAACTGCCAGGAACGCTTTGTCACCAGATACTGTTGCTGCATTAACCTGCTTCTTAGACCGTAATTACAACTCAAGAAGTTTTGGACTTTCTTTAAGACAATGTGGGGTAAACAGTGTATGATTTCATTGATGTGGTGGCTAACTGCTGCAGGGATTTCCCAACAGAGGCTTAAATCAACTTCCTGATGCAGTTTGATTATAGTGATTACATTAGCTTTTCAAAGATAGTGTTGCTGCATTTGGCTATAAATAGTGATTTATTATATTTCTTGGTTATAAAAATGTTTTCAAGCATTTTATTATATGAAAGATAGTAATATTATTAGTCAGTACTATTGTGAAAATATCCTACCATGATGATCCCACCAACTTAAAGTCGAGGTGTCTGATTTTCACACTGCAGAAGGAGGAAGGATGTATTTAAATCTGTCAAACTTGCCTGTAGCTCTTACAGAACCTTTAGAGCATCGTTAATATCCACATGTTTTCATTTTCAGGAGTGTGCGCGACGTTAGGACAGCTTTTCAGGCAGCAAAGTAAAACTGGGTTTTGAGATCTTTTGCTATATCCCGTTTTTAGTCGACTAATCGATGCACATAGGGCTGTCGCGATAAAACTCAAAATGAATCACCGCGGTACTAAGAGGCCCACCGTGGTGCATTTTGGGGCACCGCCATCACCGCACACGATCAACATGACCCAACCCAGAGTCCTGCATGGGTGAATTTTTGGAGACCCGCACCCGCCCGGACCCATTAACATACCACCTGGTACCTGCCCGTGCCCGTGATAAATCACATACAAATTAAAAGCATTCTCACTGAAGCATCCATCAGAATAGGCCTACAAATTGAAAAGTTATCACTGCATAGTGTCACGGCATACCGCGCTGTTGACCCACTATACCGCACCACAGGAGAAATTCCCCAACAGCGACACCCCTAGATGCACAGGGCATGTCTTTAATTGATCAACAAATTTTTCTGTAAGAATGCATGGATCCAGCTTTTTAAGTTCTGCTATGATATGTCAATACTATCTGCCGATACCCAATATCAACCGATAGTAGGGCCGAGGCAGAAAATATGATTGATTTCCTTTAAACACAAATAGCACATGGTAAAAAAAAATTATCCAAATGTGTTTTTGTATTTATCATTTAAGGTAGCTACAGAACAGCTTTATAAAAATAGAATTTTTATATTCTAACACATTTTTGCCAACATTGGCCAGTATGTCGTAATATTACACCAATTTGTAGACCAAAATGGGATGTCGGCTGTTCCGATACCATGGAATCAATATAAACCAAAATATTCAATAGCGATGCAGATATCTGATACCAGAATAGGATTGGTGCAGCCCTATTTTTTATATAAATTGCAGCCATATCGCCTATGCCAGATAACTGACAATTATCCAAACTCTCCTTCTCAGGGACACCCCCATAGTTTATTCACCCCTTTGTAGACACTCACTAAAATGCCTTTTGGTTGAGACATGCAGTCGTGAGATAAAACCGCCCGCAGTATTTGGCCTTTTCAAACCCTTCACTTTGATTATCGACAGCCCATGGACGTCTGTGCTCTGTGAATAGAAGCACAACACCTCTAGAGTTGCGACCTCCAAAAGTCTATTTAGCGTGTCCATTTTCCCACTCGTCTGTGCTGATATGACTCAAGTGTGTTGCTCTTTCTACCACTCATCTCATCTGAATGTCTGAGCCCACCGCACTCCAGGACGCCATTGATCTGAAGGACAACATTTCCCCTCCGTCTAGAGCTGCTCCTTTATTTCAGCATTAGCCACCCACAAAGGCCCCTTTCACTTTCAATCTATGGTCCCATACACCTCACAGTTAATCTTGGAATAGTCTGAACCAAAACCTGATGAAATACCTGTTAAAGGGACTGTATGTAAGATTTTGATTTTAAATTCCATAAACCCAGATATGAGGTAGACATGTTCAGACCGAATATAGCTTTTACTGATAACAATTCTAATGCTGATTTATGCTTAATTACAAAACACTGAACATGACGGGCAAGTTGTTTATGGTATAATGTGGTGTTTTGGTTCTCAAGATGATTATCCAATCAGAAAGCAGAATGAACCTCACATGAGTCACTAATCATTGCTGAAAATATGCTGTTCATATTCTAAGTACGAGGAAAAAAAAATTGCCGTCTGTCTGGCAACCAATGTTCAGGTGTGATTGTAATACCGTTTTAAAACTGTAAGAATGCAGGCTACATACAAGTCCTTTAAAGATGCAATGTTTTCCGACGGGAGTCTGCTTGTCTCCATGAAGATGATATTGCTTAGTCTGCAATATTCCAATGTTTTTCATTTAAATGCATTCATCACTATGGAGAGGTGGTGATGGTGAGGCCATCTAGTTACAGTTCACATCTGTGGAGAAGCAAGCCTACTCAACGTATGATTTTTCAAGATACTTTTGAGCAATAAAAAAAAAAAAAACTCTTATTCTATTGCAAGGTACATAAGTTTAATGCCACACTGTGCAACATTCCAGGCAACATCTTTGTGAATTGGTAAATAGAATTAGCCAGGCTGGTGCCACCTAGTGTCTCCACTTAATTTCATTTCTCTCCAGCGACTAGGTCAGGAATCTAAATACACTAGACAGTTTGCTAGAACCTCGGAAGTTGTAGACCATGACGTCAAACTCAAGTGCCTGTCTGGGTACCCGCCTACCGTCGAGCAAACAAATCCTAATGCTGTGAGGTTAGAAGGTTTCCACTAAGTAAAACTGGCTGATGAATTAGGCTAAAATGGCATACCTTTCACCAGAAAATTTACTTAGTGGACCTTTAAACAGCAGCTTATCAACAGACTTTAGTAATCAAAGTACGTCGACAAGGGCAGAATAATTTGCCCTAATGCATTTTAGTGATGGCGCTTATTAGCCGTAAATGACTTCCCCTATGCAGTAGTGTGGCCCTCCATAAAAGTGCCATGATTTTATGACAGCAGGGGGCCCAGTCTAAGCGCTTTTCATTCTCTCCGACAAGGCCACTTCTCTCACTGTATTTCACATAAGACTCACTTAAAATATTAAAGACATGCTATACACTTTTAGCTCCGTTATATTTTATCAAGGTTTTTGGCAGACCGCATGTGTTCTCAAGGCAACTCACTCAACGCTTTAGTGTCATGAGAGAAAAGCCCCCTGTGTTGGATTTTAATAATTTATTTCAGTTTTACTATCTGCTGAAGCTTGCAATAGAGTTTTGGTTGCCAAGAATATGATGAAAATGGTGATCTTGTTCAAATGGCTGGAACTCAATAATCAACGCAATAACCTAAATATGGTACAGTGTATTCATGGGGTTGGGCAAAGTCACAAAAAAATCAGCGAATCAGCCCTTCCCACATATAAAACAATCACTATTTTGGATTTGACTGTTTTCCTCAACATGAACAATACAAACGTTTAATTATTGCCATTTAAAGCTGCCATCTGTAATTAAATCAGCTGACCCGCCCTTGTTGTATTCTCACGTATCACCACTAGATGATTTCTACATTACTGCTGTCTGATATTGAAAAAAAAATTAACTTACAGATGATAGCTTTAATAAAAAAAAACATTTCTTCCTCTTTGTCTGAACTCTTCTCCAAACCACATGCTTTTACTGACGCAGGCCTGGCTGTTAACTTCTCAATCACAAAGACTCAAGCATATAATTGACAATTCCAATTGCTCATTCTCGATCTCAATTAAAAGGTAATTAATTGCTCATCCCTATTCATACCACTTTGGTCAAATTTCAAGAGTAGCAGTGGCAAGGAAGAAATCACTATAGTCTTCTGGTATTTCATTCGTTTAATTGACAATAGCAGGGAGCTACCAAAACCAAGTAGTAGTAGTAAAAGTAGTTGTAGTTTTTCTTCAGTCATGAGCTTAATAGATTGATACAAACTTACATAAAACTATGATTGAACGGGTTTAGGGGCTTAGTGAAACCGCTTATTAATGCCTAAACCTATTTACAAATTATGATGCCAAGAATGTGGCAAGCAACAACAACTCAATGGAAAGAACAGAAAAAAGTAGTTCTGTATACAGGAGATCTTTTGAGTGTCCAATTTCTGTTATATTACTGTATAGCAAAATATGTTTGCAGTTAACACAACGAAAATATCTTTTTTATTTAGCTAGAACTAGCCAACTATTGAGAAATATCTTTCCTAATATTTTTATAAGTAGCATTTAATGGTAAAGCTACTCAATTGTTACAGCTAACCTTGTGGACAGTTTGCAGCACTAGTGAATAATAAGTTTGTGAACCCATTGCCACATATGAATTAATTTCCCCATTACACACGCCCAATACCTGGAGTTGTGTTTTATTTTATTCACATATGTCTGAGTAATCCTTTATTATTTGTCTGTCTACATCTCCAAGCTTAAAATGCTCTGATCCACTTTGTGATTGTCATGTAGTGGTAGTTTTAAAGTTAAAAGCTACGTTTTGTTCAGTAGAAATAGTCAATTCCAAGGCTGAAATTATCCAAATGGTTCATGTATTACCGCATGACATGACAAGGTGGAACAGAGTGTTTTCTGTTTGAGAAAGATATTTATAAATGTTTGTATAAATGGCATTTCATGGTAAAGCTACTTGATTATAACAGCCTCGCGGACTGTATGCACCACTAGTCAATATGCTGAAACTTGTCAACCCATTGCCACATATGAATTCATTTCTCAGTTCTTGATATTATTCCCCATAACACGCTTAATTATTTGTCACAACAAATGTCAGCACATCTGTTCCTCTTTCCATGTTTATATTCCCACTCTGTGCCGGGGAGAATACATTACCAACTTCCTCACACTCCATAACCCACTCCGCCCTTCAACTCCTCTGACTTCTAAAGCCTCTTGACGGACTTTGGAGTATCTTTTCCGAAGCGGTCGACCACCAAAAGTAATTAGCTTTTGTTTTTAGTCCTCGCGTCCCATTTTCCATGCATATTCCGATTACCAAGTATAAGATCGTCTCCCGGGAATCCACCCACCCTCCCTCCCTCTCAATCCCAGACCATCAATGACACGTCTTACAGTGTGATAAACATATTTGCGAGAACCTAATTTCTACTCGATTTCAGCTTGATTATTCCAGGCATCAGCTGTCTGTGCCGGCCCACCATCCCGCGCTGTGATCATTGCCCTTGCCTCTCTCCTCTCCTCACTTCATTACGTTTAGAACATTATGACTTTGCGGAGAGACTTACATTAACCCGCCAGTCCGCATTCATATTCATTTTCCCATCATACCTTATAGAGAAAAAATTGCTTTGTGCGCGTATGTTTGGTGTGACTGTTCCCTTTCGGAAGTTGAGAGACAGAAGTATGAACTGTGAATCATAGACTTTATATAAATGGACATACCTAACCCACCATTGTTCCAAACGGGAAGTGAGCATGGGCACGCTTCTGGCTCCATCTACTCAAGCTCCAATTGACTTTACAGTGAAAAATTGTCATCCCTCTCTAGGGCTGGGTATCATTAAGAAGTTGCCGATACGATACATACCTCAATACATAGGCCACGATACGATACATATCTCGATACAGTGAGCTTTCAATTCAATACGATATATTTCAAATCGATTCGATACAGTTCAGTAAAAATAAAGGCTAAATCATGTCTGTGATACTAAAAGTCTTTGTTAAACCACTTTTTGTGCAAAGTTCATATGAAATACAAACATTTGAATTATCAAAACTGAAAATGTCAAATGCGTCGCATAAAAAAGTTTCCTTCCTCTAAACAAGCACCAAAACTGTAGCTCTGTAACAAAATAATTTAGTAAAATAAACCAAAAATACTCTTGGTGATATATCGATACAGCAGCCCACGATATCGATACTGCATCATCACATTAAGCTATACGATATATCGATATTTCAATATTTTTGCACACCCCTACCCCTCTCTGTAACTCTCTTAAAATGTTCATATTAGCCCGCTCTACGTGATCCTGGTGTTTTTATTTCATTATTTTGTCTCTAAATAAATTCCTATTCCTAATATGGAACTGGGTCCAAATTCGCTCCTATACTGCCAGCCTTAATGAACTTCACTTGACTGGAGCTGAACGCTATGGATGACGTCACACTCACTTTGTGTCTAGGCATGTCGTTTCCCTATCCACTCAGCTTTGCGCATATTTGTTTATGTTTTACAGAAACAAAACTTAAAACTAAAAACTGTCAGACTAGTGGACACAACTCAATGGATTGTATGTGTTCTTTCTGTGACAGAGGGATGTTCTGCCGATGGTGAGTCTGTTCTGTGCTTTTTTCGTGTTGGAAATGGTTCATGTTAAACTTTTGCAAGATTATACGTCTGCAGGTCATACGCAGAGACCTTATAGACCATATATATCAATGGACAAGTGTTTTAGCTGTGAATTACTTCGTGGTGCATAGACCTATGTCAGCGTATCAACGTTTTCAGGCGTCCACACGGTGCCAGATCAGATCCGTACTCAAGCGAATTCGTGGGAGTTGGCGGCATCAGATCGTTCCATCTCTGGAGCTGTTTTCTATCGGATTAGTGTGAACGAACACTGCATCTGCAACGAAAATGACTTGAATACGTACTAGTGTGGATGGGACCTTAGTTTACTTCTTTATGCCGTCTGTGGTGTGAACACATGAACAGGCAGTAGTGAGTCAGCTCTGAGTAATTGGTGCCAGAGATTTCCGGATTGGGGCGAGCATAACTACTACTTTAGCTTTGTACTCCTCCTCCTCCTCCTTTTAGGTTTAAATGGGCTGTACACATTTTTTCATGTTATAAAGTAAAAGAAATAATATTTATTTTTAAAAAAGCTCTTACGGTCAAAAATGGGACTGGTTTGTGAGGTCTGCATCTAATTATAAAACGTTATTGTCCCTGAACCAATTGGCGCAGCTGGTGTGCTGTTAGCATCGTAGTTGTTATCCGCATGACCTTTTTACCTGCTTATTATAACACCTAGTACAAAGCTGTATGCAATTGTATGTTGTAAAGGCTGCATTAAAATGTTCTAGCAATAAAATACACTGGCTTTTTATTGAAACTCTTGTACCTCTACAAACATCTAATCACAATTTGATCTTTTGGCATAAATTGTGTAGCTCTGTTTAAGTGAATTAAACTATTCAAATAATTTCCAACACTGACTCATTACCCCCTGTTAGTGAACCGCCCTTCCCTTGTGTCATATTTCATCACATAAAACTTGGATTCATCACAAAATTTCAAACCCAAACTCCTGTCCGCTCTGATCGTTTGTGACAGTTGTGTAATTTGTCAAAGCGGGGCTGTGTTGAGTTTGTACAGCAATCTAACCAAACGCGCAGCTCCTCTGATTTTAGAAGTGGTAATATTTAATGACTCTGGTACATGCGGTTGATTTGTGAACTCCAAGCACCACTTCGCTCTCATCTTTTTTTTTATTTTTATTATTTTCAAAGTGGTCTTTTCTGATTGGCCGCCTCTGACAAGACCCCGGGCACGGAGTTCTTTCAGGTCAGAATGTAAACAAGTCAGATCTGGCAGTGTGAAGAGGGTTTGTTCAATTATCATAACAGACGTACGGCTTGAGCTGGAGCTAGACACAATCTGAGCAGCAGCTGTACTACACAACAAGGTGGAAGTGAAGGGAGGGCTTTGGTGGGTTAGGACTGTGCTGTGTGTCACAACTGAAATCACAATTTAGTCTTAAACAAACTGTATTGATCCACAAGGGAAATTATTTGGACACAGTAGCTCACGTATTACAATATATTATAATAACAAAGAGCAAAAAATATAAATATTAATGATAAATTCAAAGTAAGTAGCAAATATAATCGGAGTTGACGCTATTATGAAATCGCAAAGGGTACAGTTATTTCGATAATAGAATTTTCTCTGCAAAATAAACAAAAAACAAAATGATTTCTAGAACTATCTTTTATCTTTAGTTTAGACCTTTACAAACATTTTCTGTACTCAATAGCCTCACAATAATGTTGAGAGCTGTCGCAATATATTGAATTACAAATTCCTTTGGTTAAATGCATTGTTTTATAGCAGCAACAGCTAAAAAAAAAGCACACTAAAAAGTAAAGCTAAAAAAGAGAGTTATGTTTTGTTTTTTTTTTTACTTTATTCTTAGGATTATGATAGTAATGATTTACACCTAAGTCTTGTCAATGTATTTTAAATGCAAAAAGTATCCTGTCTACAATTATATTAACCTATTAACCATCCAAAATATTGCAATAAATATCATACCGTGCAATGAATATCGTGATAATACCGATAAAGCCATGAGATTTTGATATCGTTACATCCCTCGTGCACTGTGTAACTTTTCTGGTGAAGGATCCACCTGTTTCTCTCCGTGGAAATGTTGCCTGGAATGTTCCACAGTATGGCATTACACTTATTTATCTCTGCAGAGACAACAGCTGATGCCACAAGGTCAAGTTACATGTCAAATCTGTGGAGAGGCGAGCCCACTCACAATAAGAATGTAAGTTTTTAGGTCAATAAAAACCCATTTATTGAGAAAAGATGTAAGATAAATACATTTAATGCCATACTGGAACATTCCAGATAAAACAATAGCATCTCCATGGAGACAAGAAGGTGGCGGACCTTCCACCAGAAAATTTGCACAGTGCACCTTTAATCAGTTCATTTCTCAGATGTTAATGCACCTGGAGTTGTTTACACTGTTGCACTACTACTGCAATTGTAATTTGAAAACTTGCTCGTTATACACACAACCCATTAAGATAAAGTGGGGCAGTTTTACATTGAAGTCTTCTAACCAATAATTGTTTTACGCTAAGCTCCACAGCACTGCGGAGCAATGCTATCAAAAAAGTGAGTAAATTTTTAATAGTGAAACTAAACTCGAATGAACGTGGCATTACAAGATACAAGATGGAGATCATGTTGTTCTATTATTAGTTTAGTAGTTCATATTTCAGTCTTCTCCAAAAACATGTTCAAAATGTGCACTCTGAATCCTTCTTTTAAACCATTAATTGAAAATCTAATTGCATCAAAATTCTTGTCACAAAAAAAAAATATTTTCTTCCAAAATCGTTCAGAGTTTGGAGGAGTGCCAAGCCTGGTTGTCAGTGGTCCATAGCATCTAAAAGCCCGTATGTAAATTTGCTGGTTTAAATCAATAATTTTATAATATGTATATTGTTTTTCTTTTAAGGTTTTTCTTGTTCAGGCCAATTCATAATTTGTTTGTCAAAGTATATTAGAAAGTACAAATCACTCTAAATTTTGGGATTACAAAACATTACACAAAATTGATTCTTGTGAGCTTTGAGCCACGTTATAATGCTATTACCTCCTCATAAACAAAGGCAAGGCAAGACAAGTTTATTTGTATAGCACAATTCGTACACAAAGTAATTCAAAGTGCAGAAATACATTAAATAAATAAGAAATACATGAAAATCACAATAAAAACAAATCAAAACATAAATAATCATCATAAAATTAAAGATTAAAATAAAAAAAAAGAGAGAGAGACATAAATGACATAAATTAGAGATAAGAGATGAGATAATGAAAACCTTTCAGTCATATGCACAGCTAAACTAACAAAGAGGTGTGTTTTTCATTGACACATGTTTGATTAAACATGGTTTATTAGTCTGTCTACATCTCCAAAGCTCAAGATGCGCTGCTCAACCTTGTAACGTCATGAGCAGGTAGTTTTGAAGTTAACAGGTACTTTTTACATTTTGTTCAGTCAAGATTGGCAATTACAGATCTGAAATCATCCAAATGATTCTAGTGAGGGTGTATGGAGATTAAAAACACAGTGGGGCACTTCCTGTATTACCACATGACGTCACAAGGTGGAAGGTGGAGTGTTTTCAGTTTGATAGAAGAGCTCAGCCTAAATATGCAGGATTTGTGTGTTAAACATGCGTGAATGAAACAAAACCTAACTCAAAAAAAGCGTAATATGTGCCCTTTGAAACACAGCACTTCACACAATAGATCAGTGATGATGTGTTCAATAGTTTCAACTACTGTTTTCTGAATGCATTCACTATAATGCCTTGAATTCCTATCTATGTCACAGTTAACAAAGCTACGCTCCCTACATGTATCTGTTCTCCATACACTTGTTAATTGCAGCCTGAGCCCCACTTCTCCTGCTTTTTTTTTTCATATTCGTTCTGAGAATTCTTTCCACTACAAAGAATAATTACTTTTCCCCAACTCCTGCGCCGTAATTGGTTACCACTCTTTTATCTTATCTATGTGCGCATAATTATCACAGTCATCATATTAGATTATTTCATGCATAATAAATGAAGTCAAACTGCGTGGTGGGTAATTAGCATGTTAGGATATGTGTGCCGATAAAAAAGGAGTTAGCTCTCTCAAAGATATTGTTTAAGACATTTGTGAGTAGTGAGGCTAGTTTCTACACGTTATAGTATTATCTGTTATGTGTAATATTTGTGATTTGAACATTATTGATTTTTTAATTTTTATCTTTTATTGATTTTAATATTTTACAGAATGAGAGCATAATAAATAATAAAAATAATATCCTTCCACGTCCCACCCCTCTCTCTACACGGCGACAAACAGTCCCGCTAAAATGTTCAAGAAAGGTGTTGAACATTACTGAATTTTATGTAATTACACTTAGTATCTGCAAGTATGACAAAAAAATAGCAACATGAAACCAAAAATAAAGCAAGATTGTTAAAAAAAAAAAAAAAAAAATACAGTAAATTATCTATTACACAACCCACTACAGAACAGCACAACAACTCACCCTTATGTAACAGATAATACTCCCTACAATTGTACAACAACTCACCCTTATGTAACAGAGAATACTTCCTACAACTGTGCAACTTACTCTTACGTAACAGATAATACTCCCTACAGCTGTACAACAACTTACCCTTATGTAACAGATAATACTCCCTACAAATGTTCAACTCATCCTTATCTAACAGATAAACCCATGTCCTGTCAATCATCTTATAATTTTTGCACTGTTTTCCTTACAACTGCTTGTATAAAGCTGATATATATTTTTATTACTACATTTCTATATTATTATTATTTTTAATTGCACATAAAGATTTATATAATTAAGCCTTATTTAATACCAGTCTCTTGCTATTTCTGCTAATGATTTAGAATTTATTATTATAATATGCTGTGAGCTACTGTATCCAAATAATTTCCCTTGTGGATCAGTAAAGTTTGAAAGCTATGCAGTTTATCAATAAGTTTGCTGTTCCTATATTTCTCTGTGAAGGTTTATGGTTGTTTATATGCAGCTGACCATACCAGTCATGTAGTGTAATTATGCTGTTGTTAAAAGATTGCAAACGAATCAAAATCGCATTAAGCAAATCGAAAAGGTATAATTTTGTCCAACAAAAATCTCCTGTCATATTCTGCCTAAAAACGGCTGATCCTGTAGTTTAGATCTGTACAAACATGTTCTGAAATGTGATTCTTGTTTTAGTTTGTCAGTTGATATTTCAGTCTTTTTTTTTTTGCTAGATCTCTTGGACCCATTTAAATGTGAACTTTGAACAGAATCCTATTATTAAAACATAAATCACTAATCTATTACAATTGCAGTGTTTGTCAAAAAATCAGAATTAGATGCGTATTTTTTAGATCTTTTCAAACGGTTCAGGCCTACACTATGAAGCTGTATGGTTGCTTGTATGCAGATGACAGGACTAGACATGCACTATAATGGGGCTATTGTTAAAAGGCACATCTGAATGAGGCTTGGCTCTGGCAGCTGTCTGCTAAATACATCTCCACAGATCTCAATGACAGATGTGCTGCCTTCACTCATAAGGCCTCTACTTCTGATCCACTCGACATTCATGAAGACAAGAGCGTTCTGTGCTTCCTCTCAAGACTGTTTATCCAATGTAGATGCAGCGCCGCCCCAAGAGGCTTCCGTAGTTTTCTCTCGGAACATCCGTCAAGATAGTTTCTGATTCAATTTGCGGACCAAAATGTGGCAGTGGAGATGGAAGGTGCTTAATGTCTACTGACAGCAGCAGCTTGTCTAATCTAAAGGCCAAATTGCACTACATGGTAAATAGCCACATATTTTTTCTTGTATTTGAAATGCAAAAATTTCAGACTTGATAGTAATAAAAAGGCGAGATACTCATAATGAATACCGGCTCGAGTGTCACCCTGGCTTGAAAGTCCCAGCTCTCGACTTGAAAGTCCCCCTCCTCCCTCCAGGCACCCCCTCCTTCCTTCCTTCTCGCTGGCCTTTAGTAGGCCGTGTCACTCTCTGTGATGTATTGAGTTAGAAAATCCCCATTCTACATCATAATAAAATGAAATGTGAATGTAGCGAGACCAAATGTCGGGCCTTGTTTATGTCATTTTACCAATCTTCCTGAAGCGGCACACATTTTTTCACTATGTAATATCAATGTAATCCTCATTTGCGCGCATAAGTTTACTAGGAAATGGTATTTTAAATCACTTTTTCTTGTTCCTCATGTCCTATACCTATAGCATCTGTAACTGTTGACTTGGGAATAAATATGAATTATTTCCTTACCTGTTTGCCATGAGCATAATCAACTCATGTCAGGTGTCATGTCATGCAACGGAGGATAAATGCAGGGTGCTCATCTTTCCCTAATCAGAATACATACAAATGCTCAACATAAACAAATGTGTTGAGATATACTGTAACTTGCATGTGTAATTAATACTATATATATATAATGGAAAAAATGTTTTATATATATATGTATATAGATTAACTAACTTAGTTTCATAAAGGGTACAATTCAGGGGGACTTTTCAGCCAGTGGGACTTTCCAGTTGATTTCCCTCACAATGACCATGAATTACAATATGTATTTGTAATTTTTTTAACAGAAGTTAGACTTAATATGAGCTTTATTTTGACACAGTATGACCAAAAAGAGCTGAATTGGTTCAAACTGTAACAAGTAAGATGATTTGTTTACTTAAAAAATTACAGTCACAAGCTCGCTAGTATTTGTCAACAGTATTTCAGTTAGTTACTCTCATCTTTACATTGAAAATCAAACACCATGGACAACAACAGGACCATGAACGCTTCTATTGATCACAGGCTCCTGAAAATGAGTTGTTTAAATCAATCCTTTTTTGTCTGTGTTTGTTAATGTGTGCATTCGTGTTACCATGGTAACTGCTGAACATTCCGTCAATAGAGATGTAGAACACCCCAAGCGCGATGTCCCTGCAAAGTAACAATACCAGTTCTGATAAATAAGGAGGAAAGGTAGTTTTTCTCTGGTTTATGTGGTTTATTTCAGTATCAGTTAGTATCTGGGTATATAGATACTTTTGACAACCTTGTCATGTTTAATACCTTTTGACACCCACTAAGGATGACTAAGGGGAAATATTATCTTTATTAGGCATGTAACGGTGCACAAAAGTCATGGTTCAGTATGTACCACAGTTTTGAGGTCACGGTTTGGTTCATTTTCGGTACAGTATGAGAACAAAATGCAAAACCAAAATAAATGGAAAGTGCTCTTTGGTAATACTAATAAGTTAAATAAAATATTCTCAAGTAAGAAACCAATGTATGAAATATTATAAAAAATAAATTCCTTGTAAGTAGTAAACAAAACTTTTCAAAAAGTGAACCACAGCACTAACATTTCCAGTAAAAAGTTCTATGTTCATATTTTTTCCCAGAAAAAAACAACTTGTTTATATTGTCTGCAGTAAATGCAGATCTGCTGCAGTTACAGTGTCCTCAGCGGTTGAAAATACCGCTGGGGGGGGATTTTGTGCCAGCGAAAAGCAAACGTGAGGACTGCAGCGTGACGACCGTATTTTTGCGAGGATTCACGTGGTTCGGAGGGACGTAGTCATGGCGGGGGGCAATTGTTGTCAAGGTGGCCACCCTAATTATAAAGCACTGCGAGAAACACCGCCACCCCAATCATTTACGTGTTCCCTTGTGAATATTAAAGAACCGACTGAATGTAAACACACACAAAAATTGCACAAATTCACTCGTGCACAGCCCTGCACCGAAACGAACGTCACTTATCGAAGCAGTTCGGCACAAATACATGTAAAGTTACACCCCTACTATTTGTAGAATCGCAATATATGTTTTAAATTCAAAAATCAGGATTGAGTTCACATGCATTTCAAGACTTGTTTTTACAGGTTTATTCTAAACTATTGAAGCAGCACATTTTATAATAAGACCCTATAGACAAAGCCTTTTCATTTTCTACAGAGGACTTAATAATTGCAGTGTAAGCGATTTCCTAATTGTGTCCATTCAAATATCCAATTACAATTAATCCCTGGTGTTTTTTTTTAATTATCTCAGGCTTGGAGTGGCAGATTTCAACCAAAACCTCAGAGCTCAGTGCTGTTAGTTATTTTGACTGTTGTGAAAAGACATAAAAATCCAATAACCGAAACCTTAGCAAACCGCCCAACCTCACATCAAAATGTACAGTGTATAAATGGAGCAAATGCAAAAAGCCCCTGGCCTTCGCTGTGATGAGGATTCTGCAGTGATAAAGAATTTATGATGGTCCGTGTCGACATTTTCATTTCAAAGGCTCAGATGAGTGTTATGTTTCTCTTTCGCAAACTGTGCTGATGGTAGGTCTGTTACAATAACTAATTTTGAACTACAATATATTGGTGAAAAAAATATAAATCATTAACGATAATATTGAAACCACACCATAAAGCTGAATTATCCCCCTGAAAACTATCCTAAAAAATATATGAGCTGCAATAAATAAACAGCGGAATGAACCACTAGTTAGTTGTATCTATAAGTCATCATAGAAGTTATTTATTCAACGTTTTACAGCCCAGATCTTAAAGGTGTATTGTGTCACTTTTTTATGGTTGACTGTCTGTCAAATGCTTTTCTCCATGATGTTATTGAATTAAATTTTTTATTATGGAGTCCACAGATCTGACATGTAACTTGGCCTGGTTTGGTACCAAGCCAAGTTACAGGTCAGATCTGTGGAGTGGCAACCCCGCTTTTCTAGTTATTTTTGAGCTATAAAACCACCTGTAATTGAATGAATGCAAGGTAGAACTATTTAATGTCATACTGTGCTACCAAAAAGTTAAATAGTGCACCTTTAAAAATACAAAAAATAACTAAAAGTTCCCCAAAGAAGAAGTATCCACAAAAACTATTGACCCCCAAAAATGATTGTTCCATCTGTCATGTATTGAAGTCGATTTAATATTTATCGTGACAGGCCAAACTGATGGAGATGAAGCAATGTTCCATCCAGAACTCAAATGTATGAAAACAAAATGTGAAACACGGCGTCATTTTAACACCCAGTATTTCAATCATCATTTAACAAACAGGGACTAGTCCAAATTGTCAGCAGCATCACACGGGCTGCTAAAAAAACAAGAACACTTGTTAGAAGCCAAATGTGTGTGTGAGTTTTTGGCCCTGCGGCGATGTTGGCACTGACACCTTTTGTTAACCTGCGCCAAAAGGCTGTAAAACAGGAACATAATGAGCTATTTTCAGGACTGGGAGTTTTTGTGAAATTCGCAGAGCTGTCGAGGAGAAAACTAATATACAAGACGAGATGAAAACCATTATTTCAAAATAATGATGGCTGTCAGAGCGCTTCAGTTACAGTCAATATTAGACTTATTGCAGGCACAAAATGACACCGGAAACTGATAGTTCTGCAAACTCTTCTGATATTAGGACTTTTTTATACTTCTGAATGAACACTTAAACTCTGGGAAGGAAGACAAAAGCATTACGAGTTTATAGTCCATTTTCTGGAATAACATAACATTAATGATAACTTTTTTTTCTTATGGCATCTTTGCTTGGCATCAGCTCATAATAAACCTTTAGAACTTGCAGAATATCCACACTTTTATTCCACATAGATAAACTAATAAAGTAAAACACAGATAAATACATTTATATTTTAGCCAAGTTTTGGTTAACACATTGCAGCGATAAAAACTTTAATTAGAACATCTGAAATGTTTAAATATAGTAATAAAATTAAACATAATTCATTGAAACTAGGCCTGTCACAAAAACACATTTGGAATACATATTTTTTGAAGAAAATAGTAGAGATTGGCAATTCCAATGCTGAAACACAGCCTAAATATGCAGAGTTTGTGTGTGAAACATGTGTGAACGAAACCAAACACAACCCCGGTATGTTTTTGATGTGGAAACATGATAACATAGATCAGATAATAGCGTAATATTATATGGGCAATAATGACAATAAAACCACAATAGTATGTTGATCCCTCTCGTTAACAGTGTAACTCCATGAAGCCTCATCTGACTCACAAATCTAACAGCTGAAGAGGCGTTTCAGATCCTGCCCCGGTCAAGGTCTCTGCCCCTGTCACCCCCCCTGGCACTGGACTGGCACTGGGCTGGCACTGGACTGGCAGTTGGCATAGCACTGACATTGCTGTGTTGTGGCAAAATTTATCGTTGTACTCCAGATACTCTTGATGAGTTCTACATTAGACTTGCGTTGGTTTTGGTTTTTATTTTTTGACCCAGTTTGAAAGGTAAATGAAGGTGTCTGTATCTTTATTATTATAATTAACTTAAGTTCACTTATTGTGTCAAAAAGTATATTAAAATATTACAATGATAAAACATAGTTATCGAATATCGCATCTCTTTTCTAGTAGTCAACAACAGGAGTATGCAAAAATATTGAAATATATCGTATAATTTAATTTGATGATACAGTATCGAAATCATGGACTGCTGTATCGATATATCACCAAGAGTATTTTTAGTTATATTGTCCTAAATTATTTTGTGTAAGAGCTACAATTGTGTTGACATTTTCACAGCTTTGAGTAAAATGCGTGTTTTTCATATTAACTTTTTACAGACTTAGTGGACCTCATAGACTTTTAGTATCACAGCTATGATTTAGCCTTTGTTTTTTCACTGAACCTATTCGAATCGGTTTGAAATATATCGTATTGAATCAAAGGTGCAATGTATCGAAAAGCGTATCGTATCATGGCTTATGTATCGAGGGATGTATCGTATTGGCAACTTTTAAATGATCCCCAGCCCTAGTCAGCAACGATTAGTCGTTATCACAAAATTGACTCTTGTGAACTTGAAGCAATGTCATAATGTTGTTCAACTCTTTCATTCACACATATTTGAGTAATCCTTTATTATTAGACTGTCTACATCTCCAAAGCTCAAAATGCCCTGTTCCACTTAGTGATGTCATGTCTTGGGGTAGTTTAAAGTTAATACCTTTTACCTTTTGTTCAGTAGAGATTGGAAATTCCAGGGCTGAAATCTTGTATATCCAAATGACTCTAGTGAAGGTGTATGGAGTTTAAAAACACAGTGGAGCACTTCCTGTATTACCACATGACATCACAAGGTGGAACAGAGTGTTTCTGTTTGAGAGAACTCAGCGTAAGTATGCACGGTTTGTGTGTTAAACATGTGAATGAAGCAAAACACAACTCCAGGTATGTTTTTGACGAGCGAACATTATAACAGATCAGAAAATGGTGTAATATAGGCCCTTTAAATGTTTTGAAGCAGATAAAGATATAAACCTGCTGGGTGAAGACATCTATAAATCAAACAGCTGAAGAGGTGTTTCAGACCCCTGCTCTGGTCAAGGTCTGCCCCGTCACCCCCCTGGCACTGGGCTGGCATAGTCCTGGCATCACACTGGCATTATGCTGTGAGGGTGGTGAGTTACGTGAGAGCACAGATTGCAGGTCAGACATGTTTGTTTAGCTGTATAGTAGTACACGGGGCGTATCGGTGGAGCGAGGCCCGCCGGTGAACTCTTTTAAGTGGGATCGTCTGTGCGTCCTCCGGCGTACTGATAGATTGCTTAAATATTACAGTGATTAGACCTCCAGAGTGACCTTTAAGCAGCAGGAGAATGTCACTACACCCCACACGCTTCACACGTAAGGGCTGTTTGACTGCGGATCTGTTGTTCCATTTGATCAAACCCAGGCCTGTAATATACTGAAACCGTAGTTTAAAGCTGCATTGTGTAAATTTTCTGGTGGTGGGTCAGTCAAATGTTTTCTCCATGAACATGTTTTGCTTTGTCTTTAATGTTTCACGTTGTGGTATTATTATGTATCTATTTTGGGCAAGTAAGAGATTTACAGTCTTATACAAGTGGAACATATAACATTAGTGAAATCATAATAGAAATAACCACAACAAAAAGAAAAGAAAATTGTCCAAAAAGGCGTGGGAAGAAAACGTATTTAACTCTCTCATTTCTAATTTAACATGAGATTTCTTTTGCATTTTTCAGACATTATACATTAAACTATATGGACTACTTACAAATGTGGACAACTTTTATAGCTTGGTAACATAACTTCATCATATTGCAATAATATATAAGCATACCAACAATGGTAACAGACAAAAGATACAAGAAACAGGAAACAGGAAATAACCAACATAAAGCAGCACTACAGAAGACAGTGTTGTTCTAATATTAAGACCCACTCTCTATATACTGTGACCAGATCATATGTTTATATAACAACTTGAATTTATGGATATTTGGGTATTGCTTGAGGTATGTGTCCAGACTTTTCCAGAGGTTTACACCACATATAGACATACAGAAATTTTTACGGGTGGTTCGAACATTGGGCAATTTGAAATTCTGGAATCTTCATGGAGACCAAATCAGACCAAGTTAAGCGTCAGATCTGTGGAGAGCCAACCCCGCTCACAGTCAGAATGCCTTTTTAATGGATTCAAACAGCACATTTTCAGGAACCTTTGATCAGTACGAGCATTCATGGTCCCGTTTAGGAGTTTGATTATCCACAAAAAAGGTGAGAGTGACTGAAAAACTGTTGGCTAATACTAACAAGCTCCTGGCTGTAATATTATTTGAGAGGAACTTGTTTAACAGCACAAATCAGCTCACCTGCTGTGTTGTAGTTATCGCTAATAGACCTTTTTCACAACGGCCGGAAATGCTGTGATATACAGTAAATGTAACTCCCAGTGAATGCTTTTCTATGGCAAAATATCTGTGGAAATGTGTCGTGTATTCTCCACCAGCTTCATAAATCGAAGTAAAGAAGGTAAAAAAGACAAAAGCTTAAAAGTTAACAGCGACTAGCATTAGTGAAATAATCCTGAGCAAAATTAACGTTATGGTTTGCCTTTATGTTTTTGCCTTTCTTACCTTGATAATTGTGAATAAATTCTTCATGGACAGAATATGTTTTTGTCGACTTTGTTGGATGAAGATTTATGAAGCTGGTGGAAAATACACGAGACATTTCCACAGATATTTTGCCACAGAAAAGCATTAACCGGAAGTTCCTGCTCTTTGTGGTCAGATTGTCATACAAAAAAAAAGCTCAGATTGAAGTCTATCAGAGCCTCAGACAGAGCAGTGCTTACATTTAGCATCACACCCCCAGGGAATGTTGATGACAGCTGTATTAGTAGTATTTGTAAATGTTTTGATTTGGTGTCCTTTTGTTTAAATCCATTACTTGAATTGATTCTCTTAAACCAGTCCATTTGATAAGCTGTGATTAAGTCGATTTAAACATGTTCTGAAACGCCGGTGTGATTTGTATTAGTTTAGCAGTTCATTTTAAGTGTTCTCTCAAATGTTAATGCTCCTGGGCACGTCCAAAATGTGCTCTGTGAAATGAATTTTGATATTTTTAATATTTTTCCAAAATTATATGCCAGGTCACGCGTTTACTTGGGTGGCTAGTATAACAAAATGTATCGGTGAACAAGACTATTTTGAATCATTTTATGAATTGATAAATATCTGACTGCTAGGGCTGCAATGAAAGATTGTTGGTCAACTAGTCAGTAACAAACAATTTTTTCTATTGTATAGTTTTTGCTAATACTTTTTAAGCAGTTTAAACAGGATTTCTAGATGGAGAGTATTTAAAGGCCAACATTACACTATTTTTTAATCTATGTTATAATGTTGTTTCCTCATCATAAACATACCTGGAGTTGTCTTGTTTCATTCACACATGTTAAATTCAATACACCTTCACAAGAATAATTAATTGCCTGGAATTGCCAAACTCTAATGAACAAAAAGTAAAAGGTAGCTGTTGCTTGAAGCTTGAAATGTATTACTTCATGACAAAACAAGCTGAGGCAACAGAGCATTTTGAGCATTGGAGATGCAGACAGACTTATAATAAAGGGTTACTCAAATATGAATATGTATGAATTAAACGAAACACAGGTTCAGTTATGTTTTTGAGGATGTAATAGCTTTATAACATGACTTAGAGCTCACAAGAGCCAATTTTGTGTAATATAGGACCTTTAAGAATAAATAACATGTGTTTACGGTGTTATTTTTTGACATTTTGAATAAATAATGGCGCTATCTTTCTCATAAAAGATCTGGCATGTGTTTAGAGTCTGCGTAGTCCAGTTAACGATTATGGTTACTGAAATAGGATTAGAGCTAGGGCTGAACATTTCAGGAAAAGATCTAATTGTGATTTTTCTGACAAGCATGGCAACTGCTAATAATAGGATTCTGTTCAAGTTTTAAACGCGCCCAGAAATATTGACAGAAACACTGAAATATGAACTGATTAACTAATACAAGAATCACATTTCAGAACTTGTTTGTACTGATCTAAACTACAGGATTAGCTTTTTTTTAAGGCAAAATAAGACGGGAGATTTTGTTATTTGTGGAGGCATTTAGTGTTCTTCAAATATTGCTACGTTTGTGGTTTAGGCTTGGACTTGACTAACTTTATTGACCCACAAGAGAAATTATTTGGACACAGTAGCTCACACATCACAATATATTATAATAACAAAGAGAAAAAACATAAATTGTAATAATAAATTTTAAGTAAGTAGCAAAAATAGCAAGAGACTGGTGTCAAATAAGGCATAATTATATAAATGTAAAAGTAAAATATAGAAATATATTAATAAAAATATCTGACAATTTGTGATTTAAATGTTTTCTAGTCACGATTGCAGCCCTAAGTGACTACAACTGCTCCATTATCTTGCAAATTACGCCACTTTCAACATCATTACTTTTATCCTTATCTTCCACCATAAAACATAAGGCGTGCTATAAATCCAGTTGCGTGACCTTTATTTTGATGCTGTTGTGTCCTGGAGGCTAGCTTAACCGGCGTCGCTAAACTTTGTGTACTTGTTAAACAGCTAAATGTCAGGAGCTTGTGTGGTGGATGCTTATTGGAAGCGAAGGAAGCGAGGCAGCGTTTGGCACCAGTGAACCCTGTGTGGACAGAGGAATTGATCGGCTCGCTATGGCTGAACCTTCTCCTGGCCTCCAGATCTTTAAAACCTCCCTTTGCTGGCAGTGGTATTTATAAACTAAACCACACATTAAATACACACCTTAAAAGTTCAGGTTAGACTTTACTTATTTCACTAACAAGTTTAACACGACACAAATTTAAGGTCTTATTAGAAACCTTGTCTAGTCTTTCCGTTTGTTTAATTTTGGATGAGTTGGTTGGACATGGGCAGCAAATATGAAGAGGTAATTCTATAAGTGTTTTCTAACAAGCGTAATGTCAACAAAGGTCAAAACCTAGTTCAATCTAATTTACACAATAGTTAATATTTGAAAATATTATCAGAAAAATGCCTTCCTTGCGCGTAATTTGTCTTTGAAATCTGATATTGGCGTTGATACTGAATAATTTGCTGGATTGGATATCAGCTTCAGACGACATTCTGGTTGGACGTATAAACAGATGTAATAAGATTTTAATAAGAATTTACTGATCATAGTTATGGGTGTGCTGTATCAATATATCGCCAAGAGTATTTTTTGGTATATTTTACGAAATTATTTAGTTACAGCTCTACAGTTTTACACTTTTAGTTTAGTTTAGTTTTTGTTTCGGGGAATTAAACTCGTTTATGTAACACATTTGACATTTTCACTGTTTTGTACGGGTGTAGTGATATCCAAGTCTCACGGTATGAACCTCATGGTACGATATTTATTGCGATATCGTGGGAAAGCTCACGATATGATGGGGAGACTCACGATGAAACGATATCCAAATCTCTTGCGATATTTACTCAAAATTTTTACAATATACATCTCACGGTATGATATTTATTGCAATATTTTGTGGAGGCTAACAAAACTGCTAATATTCTACGTTTTCCTCTTAAAATGCCTTGACAAGTCATTAATCCAAAGAACAAAGACTTAAAAATGTTTAGAACTGTTATTTCTTCATGTAGTTTACACTGATCATGGTCTATGTAGTTCCCTCTGTCTTTTTTTGTTGGCTATTGCTGCTCCATAACTCTTAATTTAAGCAAAGAAACTTGTAATTCGATATATTGTGATGGTCCACTATATTACTGTGAGAACTTTGATGATACAATATCATATTTTTGTTATTGTTACATTCCTACTGTTTTGATGATTAAAATGTGTGCGTTTCATATTAATTTTGCACAAGAAGTGGTTTAACAAAGACTTTAAGTATCACAGCCATGATTTAGCCTTTATTTTTTAATTGAACTGTTCCAAATCGATTTGAAATGCATCTTATCGAACCGAAATTGTCCTGTGTCGAGGTATGTATCGTATCTGCAACTTACAATTTCTATGTATACTAAGTTGTTCTGTAGTTATTGAGAGATAAATTACAGTTATATGACACATTTGGATCAGTTTTGTCTTTTTTGTTTTAAGAAATAAATCCAGTTTTTCATCGTTTCTCTCAGCTGATATTGGCAGATGCTTAAATCCATAGTGTTGGAATCAGTGTGGGAACTGAAAAAGATGGATTGGTGCATGTCTAAGAGGGAACCTTCTGTATCTTTGTACTTTTCCATTAGCTGCCACTTGACTAATGTAAAACTATGATGAATACTTACTGTACTTTCCCACCAAACCAAATAATAATTCAGGAAAACATGAAAGCCTGTCATATGTACTTTCACTTCGAAGTCACTTCTTTCGTGTTATGCTTGGTAAGTACTGTAACATAGCAAACACACCGTGCGCTTTTGAAATGTGGAATTGCAGGATCCTCGGAGAATTGGAGAAGTTGGTGAGTTTTGTAACAGGACGAGTTGTATCCGAGCTACAAAAGAGGCAACCCGGGCAGTGTTCCAAAGCTGAGGTAGAAAGAGTTAACCTTATTCTTTACTCAGAGCGTCTGGGGAGAGTAGAAAAAAAAACTGCAAAGTTAGTTCACAGCAAGAAAGTGGTGGGGAATTCCTCCATGCCTCTGCTCCATTGTGTTGTCTCCTGTGTGGACAATGAAGCACGAGGAAGGAGAGAGGTTAAATGCTGTAAAAATAACCCCTATCAAATACGGCATACAGTTGTTCAATCCAAAAAATAAAGACTAGCAATTCTCATTTGGGGTGTACATTTCAGAGTAACATCAGAATGAAACTGATAAAAAATCTGATTTTTAAACTAAAACTTGGATTTGTAAAATGTTTTTCAAAATAGTCGTGCCAAGTGTAATGATGAATAAGTTAACAAAAGTAACATTATAATTTTGTTTTTGTTTTTTTTTGTCTTTCCAATAAATGTAGTTATAACGTTTCAGTAAAGGAGCAACTAATTGTCTTGATAGTTTTTTATTTTCTTTGCACGTCACAAGATTTTAAGAAGGGGTATTACATATTTAGATCACCGTGCTATCCTTTATTCTTTACAAAATGCAGTGTTAATGTACATTGTATCAGGTTTGTGAAATTATTATTGTTTAGTATCATGTTTTTGTACATTTAAGAAAAATTTGCTGTGTAAGAGCAGAAGAGATGTAGACTTGGCTGGGTGTGAGTCTTGAACAAGTTCATTCTGCTAACCATACGGAGTGCTCGAAAGTAGAAATCACATGGATGACATGATATAACAGTCGTGTTTGGTAGAAACTTGGTAGAAAGCTCCAGATGATTTTACATAATGCCCACTCTTTCGAGCCTTTTAGTGGTTACGTGTGAAATTTAAAGATTCTCACTTCAGAAGCCTGTAATTTCGAAGTCACAACTTTCTGTTACGCTTGGTAAGTATTATAACATAGCAAACACACTGTATGTTCTTAAATGTGGAAATGTACTGGGTCTTTGGAGAATTGGAGAAGGCGGTGAGTTTTGTAATAGCACAACTTGTATTCAGTGCCTTAGTCGAGGTCTGAGCTCCCACGTGGACACGACTCATGTTGGCAATCGCAGCCCTACAGTAAAAAAACTACAACTAGTGCTACTGAGCGCCGATAAAAGAAAGACATATTATTTGATTTGAGGTAGGAAAAGCGCTTAAGTTAAGGATGCACCAATATGAATACTGTGATGAAACTGAAAAATGATCTGGACCGAGTATCTGTTCCATAATTATACCATTTATTGTGATTGAGCCTTTCATTGGATCTAATAAGACTTTACAGGCTGATTTTGTCCTAGAATATCTCATAATGTTTGAACTTTCATAAATACAAAGTTGTTCTCTAGTGATTTGAAGGATAAATAACAGTCTTGTTTGAGGGAACAAGTTGTAACTTGGTAGAAAGCTCTAAAAAGTCGATTTTACGTAGTACTTTAAAGACTTTTTTTTTTGGTCAACACGTAAAGTAAAAAAAAATCTCACTTCAGAAACTAGTCGTATGTACTTTCATATCCAAGTCAATACTTTCTTTTTGCTTGGTAAGTATTGTAAAACAACAAACACACTGCGTTCTTGTGGAAATGCTCTGGATCCTTGTAGGATTGGTGAGTTGGTGAGTTTTGTAATAGCACGACTTGTATTCAGTGCCTTAGTCGAGGTCTGAGCTCCCACATGTACACAGCTCATGTTGGCAATGGCAGCCGTACAGTAAAAACCATCATAACTTCACTCACTGCTTTTGGCTCGGTTTAGTTTTACCTTTGCAACAGAAAGTGAGTGCCAGTACAGAACAGAATGTGTGAGGGTTGACTCATACAGTAATGACTCAGCTCTGAAATAAAGGGTCGGAAAGTTAAGTGTATCAAAGTAAAAATCTGTTTATTCTGATTTGGAATTCAAATTACTATTGTATGTGATCTGTGGTGGGCAAATTATTATCCACACGGGAAACATTGTGAGGTAGAGATGGATTTTGTTTATCCATCTCAAGGGAGACAACTATCGGCTTCTTTACAGGTCAGATCTGTGAAGTATTGTATTTTTCATCAGTTGAAACACCTGTAATGAATAAATGCTAGATAGATTTGTGTAAGGTCATACCATGGAACGGGAACATCTCCATAAAGACAAGCAAGTGATGGACCCTCCACCAAAAAAGTTACACAATAATGTTCTTGTTTATAATCACATAATCATATAAATATTGTGCTTCTTGTTCCCATTCCCTGTCTCCCAGTTCTGTGAGCTCTACTGGAGATGCTCCGTCTGTTTCCATCTGTCCTTTCATGTCAGCTGGAAGTGACTTTCCTGAAGGAAACTCAAATCCTCCCCATGTTTGTGTTGGACCAACAGCTTCCTCCATTGTGCCAAAGGGCAACCTCTTCTTTCACTTTTGCATATTTTACATATTTTCCAACTTCAGTGATTATACGACCTGTTTTTTCCATCACATAAACTACTTGTGTATATGCTTTTTCTTTATTTCCTCTCTGAGTACCATAAAACGTCCAGCACACATAGACTGGAGTTAGAATCGTCCCCTGTAGGAACATCGGTGCAATAATGATTTTAATGGTTTGTCTAAGAGTGAGAGAATAAATGAAAGGAAGAGACTAATTTTCCATATTCCTCTCCATCTTGCTCCATAATCCCTCCCTTCTGTCATTGTATCCGTAACTGCGCTATGGAGTGATGAATGTCAGCCCACATCAATTCATTTCCTCATTATTGGTCCAATTCAAGTACCATCTCTGAGCAGAATGGGCACAGCGTTAAGGTTTTGTTAGAAGAACTCCCTCTCCTTCGCATATTGTTTATTAGATTACGTACGTGTGGCTTTTTATAGCAACTCTTTAAGTCCCCCATACATCTTCATCTTTCCGTCTGCCTCATATTCCCTCCATTTTTTAATAAAAGTGAGAATTCCATCAGGGCTATTTCTGCGCAGCCTGAGATGAGATTGTCTAGACATGCCGTGCAGAGACCTGCTTTAGTATTCCGGACGTTGGGGCAAGTTTTATGACCACCGGGTCGTTAATCCGCTGTTTACCCCCTTTATGGATTTGCATAGACCCATATGCTTGTAAATCAGGATCGCCTGTAATAGTAGACAGGGCTAAATTTGATGAAAGACCAATAAAAGCTCTCAATATTGGTGACCACTCTTCAAATTTGACCATTTCTCACTTATTTGTCAAAGGTGCACTATGTTTTGCTACCTGCCTGTCTCCATGGAGATTTCATTGCATTGCCTGCGATGTTCCAAAGTATGGCATTAAACTCATTCAATTACAAGTGTTGTTGTGGCTTAACAATTACAACTGCGATTGTGGTCGCCTCTCCACAAATCTGACCAGTAACTTGGCCTGGTGGCATCCTCTGCTTGTTTCCATGCATATTGAAAAGTTTAATGACGTACTGTGGAACATTTCAGGCAAAGCGATAGCATCTCCATGGACATATGAATGTGATGGACTCTACCAAAAAAGTTACATCATGCATCCCTAATTCGAGGCACATTCCTTAAAGGTCCTACATTGCACAAAATTGATTCTTGTGGGCTTTAAGTAATGTTATAAAGTTGTTACCAGAGTGTTTTGTTTCATTCACACATGTTCGAGTAATCCTGGTCTGGATACCTCCAAAGCTCTAAATGCTCTGTTCCACCTCGTCAGTGTTGGGGACTTGGAAGTTGTAACTTGGACTTGAGTCAGATTTGAGTTACTACTTTTAGGACTTCAGTCTTGACTCGACTTGGACTTGAAGGTCAATGACTTGGGACTTGACTTGGACTTGAGCCCTGTGACTTGAGAAGACTTGATTCTTAGACTAGTTGACAAATTAACTTATTATTAAGCACTCTTAAATCTGAATTCTTTCTGTTCTGACTGTAATAATTCACACTCTTGTCAAGACATTTAAAAAGGTAAAATTAGCATGTCTCCAAATCTTATATAAATACTCATATACCATGACTTTTATGTTCAGTTTACCTTAAAAGTCATATAAATTGCCAAGACCTGAAATAACTTGAAGCTCAAAGCAAAGGACTTGGACTTGACTTGGACTTATGGGCCAGTGACTCGAGACTTGACTTGGGCTTGCCTTCTCTTTGACTTGGGACTTGACTCAGACTTGAGGTCAAAGACTTGAGACTTTGAGACTTGCAAAACAACAACTTGGTCCCACCTCTGCACCTTGTGATGTCATTTAGTGGTAGTTTTCAAATAAACAGCGACTTTGTACCTCTAGTTCAGTCAAAGTTGGCAATTCCAGATCATAAATCATCCAACTGATTCTAGTAAAGGTGTGTGGTGCTTAAAAACACGGTGGAGCACTCCCTGTACAGTGTGTTCTGTTTGAGAGAAGAATCTAAATATGCAGGGTTTGTGTTTTAAACGTGTGAATGAAACAAAACCCAACTCAGGCATGTTTTTGATAAAGAAACAGCATTCTAATATAGATCAGAAAATGGCGTAATATAGAGCCTTTAAAATGGCCTCAGCTGGTTGCATTAGAAGTCTTTGATGGCCCTATACTACAAACACAGCACTTTTGCACTGCGGCGGGTAAGAGGATACTGTTCTCTCCGAATCGGTGAAATCTACTCCAGTCTTGGGTCACTTGCTGTGAAGTTAATGGATTTTTCTGCTCTGCAAAAATATGTGCCTTAACAACTCATTTAACTCAGGGTTGAATGTTCTATCTGCCACTGGGGTGACATCTTTCAACTGTCAGTATTTTTTTATTGCAAGAACTGTGTTATGTTCTTTGGTTTACATGTGACTCTGATAAAGACGGTCAACTTAAGATTTAGGAATGTAACAATAACTGTGGTATCACACAATTGCAATATTAAAAGTTTCACAGGAGTTTAGTGGACTGCAAGCTACTCTTATGGCTAAAATAATTCTTGTTTCAACAACAATATATAAAAAATCTGAGGAAACTACATAGAACAGGGTCGATGCATCCCAATGTGAAGTTAAGTTACTATTAAGTTACTAAAATCCTTTATAGCATAAAATTGCAAATAAAAGTTCATCAGAGCAGGTTGAGGCATTCATTTTGAGGCACCACAAATACTATGACAACTACTACTATTACCAGTGCTACTGTCTGTGGATTAAGGAAAGGCATATCATATGATTGGGGGTAGCTAAAACTGGATTTTTCTACGCCCTGATACAAGCCTCAAATTTTGGGGCACTCAAGCCTCAAATACAGGTATTTATACATGCATCAATCGAAATACAACTATACTTCAAACATTCTATGAGGATAGACACATTTTTTGCCATATGTGGGACATTATTAGCCAGTCTAGCGCCACCTAGTGCCTCCACTCAATTTCATGTCTCTCCAGCGAGTAGGTCACGAATCGGAATACACAAGACTGTTTACAAGAACCCCAGAAGTGTGAGTTTGGGCACCAGCCAATCAGCGAAGAGCCATACATTCTGTGTTGGCAAGGATTACCGAGATCGAGGATTTAAAGCCGGAACAAAGAGAATGTTTGGTGAATTTTATCAAGGAGAAAGAGGTTATTGCCCTTCTTCCCATGGGATTTGGGAAAAGCTTAATATACCAGTTAGCCCCGTTAGCAGCGCATTACATATGTCACGACCAAATAGCAGTGATTGGTTAAATAAAAAAAAGTACCCACATTCCGTCATGCGAACAAATTGTAATGCTGCAAGGTCAGACAGTTTCCACAAAGTGAAACTGGCTGATGAATCAGGTTAGGACATAACAACCAAATACACAACATTGACACGGAGTCGAAATACAAATCTGAGTATGTTAATTATGATTTAAAGATGTTATATATCATAAACTATAGACATTTGACCTTCTCCCATCTTAAACAGTACTGGGATATACGGTAGGTGGATTTCGGGGCATCTGATACACAAAGATGTAAGAGCCCTACTAGAACAAGCTGCTTATACTTGGTTATACAATGTAATTTATTGAAACATTAAAAAGGTAAATATTTAATGTTAGTTGAACTGAAATAAAGCAAAGCATTATAGTCCATATAATTCCCATTGATTTTACGCCCATGCCATTACACAGTGAATAAAGGTCTAAATACAAGTGTTATAAGTTTTTATGGTGAAAGTTGAGCGTGTACCAACATACCTCTGTTCTGTGCATACAAAGGGGGCCTAGAGGGGTTTAAAACAGCACTGGTGAAATACACTCTGTTACCAATAGCTTCATAGTGACTTCATCTTTATTACATTTGGGATGGCGGGCTCAAACATAATAACTGAAGTGGAGAAGTGAGAAGTTTAAGATACACAAAGCATGCTGACTTTTGGAACTGTTAGTAAGATTGAAAACAGCATGCACGCCAAGAACACTCTAACTATGAATGCCTAATGCAGAATAATCAAGCTAGCAAAAAACGTGAACGCTCTGAACAATAGAAATGTACCTGTTTTGTTTCCAATTGTTTAAATCCATGACCTCTTCTCACATCATTAGCCCCTATTTGGATAATCTCCCTTTATCCCCAAAGATTTACTCTCTCTCCATCGTATTCATTAAAAGGAGGACTCCAGTGGTGACATTACACATTGAAACGTATTTGCCCTGTCCACACTCAATCAGAGCTGTCTTTTGTCTCCATTCTGACGAGGGTGTACAATACGGGAGAAAGTGCAATGTTTGATAACATTGTTAAATTCTGACTAAATTTGCATATTAAGATGTTCAACATAACAAGTTCAGATAAGCATAATTGGTCAAGTCAAAATAAAGAGTAAAAAGCAACGAAAGCAATGTGGAACACTACATTTGCGATGCCATGAAAATACAAAGTTCATTATTTCAAAGTTTTGTCAAATAATAAAATAGCCTGCATCACTGTATCAAAGTTTATTTGATAGGTTTTAGCCGATCAAAAATTCTGAGGATCGTTCCGGTGATCACCTCAAGACTTCTGAGCCAGGCTGGCACCACCTACTGCCTCCATTCAATTTGATTTCTCTCCAGCAACTAGGTCAGGAATCAGAGTACACTAGACGGTTCGCAAAAACCCCAGAAGTCCAAGTTCAGGCACCAGCCAATCAGTGAAGAGCCATATATTCAGTGTTCAATCAATGATTCCCAAGATCGAGGATTTAAAACCGGAATAAAGAGAATATTTGGTGAATTCCATCAAGGGGAAAGACGTTATTGCCCTTCTTCCTACGGAATTTGGGAAAAGCTTAATATACCAGTTTGCCCCATTACCAGTGCATTATATATGTGACTACCAAATACAGTATAGCAGCGATTGGTTAAATGACAAAAAGTGAAACAGGCTGATGAATCAGGCTAGGACTTTATGGCCAAATGAACAGCATTTCCATGGCGACAAGCAGTAGGAGGCACCACCATTAACTTCACTTCTCCTTGCAGTTGTATGATTTTGCGTAGAGCTGTCGATCTCAACAGCAAATATAAGTTCTATACAGACTAAAAAGCTGTTTTCAAGCCACCCAGAAAAGGTCCTTTGTTGACTTTCACTTTTTCAATCCACCTTCTGTATAGTAGCAAGACTTTTCTGTAGTTCTCCATTGGAATTAATGAGATTCCCACCCAACCGGAAGTGCCAACGCCAATGGAAATGTGTCAGTCAGAGGTGCAATATATTTGATCTCTGTTATAATGTTGTTTCCTCATCACAAACATATAGTACCTGTAGTTGTGTTTTGTTTCATTCACACATGTTTAACACATAAACCCTGCATATTCATGTGGAGTTCTTCTCTCAAAAACACTCTGTTCCACTTTGTGATGCCTTGTGGTAATATAGGAAGAGCTCCTCTGTGTTTTTAAACTCCATACACCTTCACTAGAATCATTTGGATGATTTCAGCTCTGGAATTGCCAATCTCAGAACATCTCAGGAACAGAACATTTTGATCTTTGGAGATGTAGACAGACTAATAATAAAGCATTACTCAAACATGTGTGAATGAAACAAAACACAACACCAGGTATGTTTTTGAACAGGTAACAACATTATAACATGGCTTAAAGCTCACAAGAGTCATTTTTGTGTAATATAGGAGCTTTAAGATACATGCTTGTTATATACTCTTATAATACAGCTCTTATTATAACTCACCGCAAAGTATTTTTAACCATAGATTTCTGTGTGACTTCCCCTCTCTGCTTTGCACTTGGGACTATCATGTTTAGTGTCTGTCAATGTAAAGATTTGATGCGGGTGTGTAGTTGAAGGCTCTGGTGGCAGCTGGACATGGATTGGACTTGTGTTTTGTGTGTTTTGTCTGCCACAGCGGCCCGTATCAGCGCCATCGCTCGTTAAATGTTGGGCTTAAACTCATGGTGACGCCATGCTAGCTCCAGTTACCCCTCTGGGACATTCTGCCATTGTCATCCAGAGTCTTTGAAAACCTGAGAAGTACACAGCAGACACTGACCAGATGAGAGTGCAGAGGATTCAAACTTTTAAATGAGAAAGTAAAGTTTATTTCACATAAACTGTCTTATGAAAAGGTCTACATTTACGTTATGTTTTTGGAGTCAAGATTGGATTGAGTTCTTGATGATTTTATTGTAACCTGTTACATGAATAATCAGGCCCACACTATTAGACATATCATGTCATTTATTATCATACATTGTTTTATTATCTCAAGTCAGTTGATCTATTTATTATGATAGATTAATATATAATTTTCACATCTTCAGCCCTTTTTTCATGTAATACAAAGTGATGTAAATTGGCACCATTGCTTCTGTCAGTTTGTCCAAGGGCAGTTGTGGCTACACTGGTAGGTTACCACTACTGCATGTGGAGTAAATTAATAATGCAATGTAAAGTGCATTGGGTGTCTTAAAAGGCACTGTATAAATCCAACGCATTATTGTAAGAATAAACTTACAAAAGGGTGATCTTTCTCAATAATTGTAACAGTAAATTTAAAATTGTGAAATCCCCACCCGCTACAGGAAAATGGAAGTGGAGTGTGACTAATGGTAGGTGTACAGTGTAACCCCACAGTGCGTATCCTCACTGTAAAGGTATCCATGTGACCTGTATCCTGTTTGTCAAAGGAAAACAACTATTTCTGACTGTTGCACTTCCTGCCACTCACTGATCTGTGACACATACATGTGCAGCCCCGAGAGCGTTCCAGCTCCATTGTGTCCGACTGGAGATCCTCTTCACTTTGGACTGAGTTCATTTCCAGAGGCAGGAGCGACGTGAGGTGTGAGTTTGCCTCTGTGTGCGTGGGAGATTCTGTCAGTTTGGGGCACACCACAAGCCATCGGCATTATTATGCAAAATTAATTATTTGCCTTCCGTTTTATGTCCCCGCCGAATCTTCGCGCCATAAAAAACCTGTCTGCGTTTTATTGAAATGAAATTATGGTTTAATGTCACTTTGGCTATTAGCACGCCGAGTCTGTGCATGCCAATTGATCCCGCGGTTGCCATGGAGACGTGGACCACTAAACCTCTGCGCAGCTGTTGTTATGGAAGCCCGGGAACAGCTGGGGGGCTATGGCTGCACAGGGATTGTGGGAAACGGCTCTTTTGCTCCTCCCTTCACACCTTGACCCCAGAGCCGATGCCAGAGGAAAGTGGAGGATTTGGGAATCTTAAAGATGACCATCTGGAGTTCTCAGCTACTCGGCGGACCCCTCCATATGATCAGACAGGGGCGTTTAGGCAGAAACTGTGAATATTCAATCATGTGTGCATCTCCTCTACACCTGTTCCAGCGCCAGTGAGAACAGTGCAATCAAATGAGTCAAATGAGGCTATACTCCCTCCCTGGATTCACCGGATGCACTGGAGCATATCCCATTATTGATATGAGCAAATGTTGTACACACTGCAACAATAAAACCTGAAAAAGGCTTGACAACTTATCTTGGGACAGCGCCCTTTGAGTCATATCCTTCAAGACTTATGTGGAACAAACTTGGGCAAAGTTGTTTCATAAATGTGTTCTGTACTGTGAGTTGATAATCCACAGGTGTCATAGATTATAACTATATAGCAGACAAAAACATAAAATGTAATCTTATCTGGCTGTCATTTATTGTTGCAGTGTAATTTCAACTTCATTTTTTTACTTTTCTGGTGCACGCTCCGCTATCTGCTTGTCTTCATGATGTTATTGCTTTTCCTGGAATGTTCCACGATATGACTTTAAACATTTCCATACAGCATTTATTCATTACAGGTGTTTCTGTTGCTCAAAAATACAACAATTTCTTCTGTAAATAGGGGAGACTCTCCAGAGATCTGAATTGTACTGTAATGCAGCATAGTGCTTGTCTCCCTTGTGATAGCTAATTTTAATTTATATTGTGGAATATTCTAGAGTAAGCAATAACATTTCCATGGAGATATGGTGGTGGTGGACCCTCTAGTAAAATGTTACGCACTGCAACAACTCATTGCTTTCTTGAGTCATACAGCAATTACAACAATTTCACTGCAACAGTCCCACACAAGTCTGCCTCACCCATTTTTACTTCTGACTGGTACTAATCCGCACTAACCCCATTCATCTCAAAGAAGAACTAGAGAAAAAAGTCTACCCATTAAAGTATTTTATAAAGCAGGTTGACTTTGTTGTTTGTTTATAACTTTGCAATTGAGATCAGCACCCCAATGCAAAATCATACAACCAGAATTATAATGGTGACGCTTGTGGCAAATTCAGGAATAAGGTTAACACATTTCAGATTTCAGTCAGGATACTTTCTATTGTTCAATATGTGAAAGTTGGGACAATTTATTTAGGGGTCAGTATTTATCATGTGTACTTTTTCTTTGCACTACTGTGACATTTTGGGGTATTTTTTGGCTATATTGTAAGATTTAAACTGTTAAATTAATGGCTTCTGTGAGTCAGTGTTTCATTCTGCAGTTTATCTATTGTAGCTCATTAACTATATTGTACATTTAGAATACTTTTTGTGGTTTATCTGCTCTTGGGTTTCTGTGTCAGTGGCGTAGATTAGTTTCAGTATTAAAATTTATCGTCTATATTTACTGCAGCTATATATCACATATTTCAAAATTTGTTATCGTGACAGGCCTGACATTAACAGACTAAATGACAAATGGAACATAACATATCATATCACACTGTTAATAGCTACAGTTCAGTTGACGGAAAGCAAACATAAAGTGATTTTTCCTACTCCTCTTTGCCTCATATACCTGTGTCTGTGGCCATAAGCTGAGTGAGCCATGGCGGAATGCTAACGTTTCCTCTGTGTCTCTTCTGAGGAGTTTGGTGATTAGACCTCCAGCCCCCTGGGTGGAGCCCCTCTCTGCTCCGACTCCTGCTCCCATTCACTTTGACGTCAACAGGAAGGTCAGCCGGGTCCCTCAGGGGTCATGGACACTCTCGGAAAACACTCCCTTACTGTGCGTGTTCGGGCAGCTATTTATCACATTGTGGGGAACTGTGATAATTATCCGTCCACGCATGTTGGGTTTCCGTGCCAAGAGGTTTTAGATGTCCTCCTTGCATGTTTCAGTAATTTAGTGATCTCTGCCAGGCCTTATTTGAACTCTCATTGCGGTTAGCTGTATTAACATTTCAACGCACAGTCCACAAGCCGATGTAATCCATGCTCCCACACGACAGCTCTCCATAAATATACAAACGCATGAAGCAAAACTGTATACAACTTGACAAACCTGATACGATGTGGAGTAGTTTCATTAGCGGGATGCACGCTGAGTGTGTTCTGTGAAAGAAGGGGGAGTGACTTAGCCTAGAGAGCAGAGGGAGCAGAGACTCAGAGCACCATAAAGGAAAATTTAAATATGTTAATATGTTTCAGCAAATATAGCATTTCCAAAACAATAAACGGTAACATGGTAGGGATGTAATCATGTCCAAGTCCCTTGATACGATATCTTTACGATATACATCTCATGGTACGGATAGTTTGTGGAGGCATACAAAATGTGAATATGTTACTTTTTCCTTTTAAAATGCATTGACAAGATTTTGATTCTGTCATAATCTGAGATATTTCTTTATGTAATTGGCACTGAAACTGCGAAAAAGATCATGGTCTATGTAGTTCCTTCTGTTTTTGTTGCTATATTGCTGCACTATAACTTAAGAGACTTCGATATTCAATATATTGTGCTGGCTCATGATATTATTGTGAGGCTTTTGACGATACGATGTTTTGGCTATTGTTACATCCCGATAAAATGGCGATCTAAATGACCTAAAATGCCCATAGCAGATTAACCCATATCTGACCTTTAAACTTGATCTAATAATAAAGCATTTATCTATGTCATAGTTCAGATATGGGTTCAAATGGGTTAAGATTAGGTTTAAGGTTAGAATCAGTCTCCAAGAAATCTATGGAAATCAATGCAATGTCCCTAAGAGGCACCCAAACCCAGCATGAGTGTGTGTGATACAGGAGCGGGAGGTTAGCGTCCCCGACCCGGGCCGCAGGGATGGCCGAAGGGAGGAAGGGCCCAGGAGCTCAGGGAGGGCTCGCGGCGGATTACCAAGAAGCTCAAATGTTTTCTTTGTAGCAGACAGAAACCTAAGAAAAACTCCCCGTCAAATCTCCTATGGACCGAGGGGGTTGTTTTGCTCCGAAACTGAATCTACATCCTTAAGTCATTTCCGTTGACTTGGGCTTTTAAGCTTACCTTTAATATCATTAGCGGCAATGTTTAGAAAGTTTTAGCCCAGTGTTTATACAATAGTCAAATAAACAATATTACCAGGATTTCCTTTAAAATAACATACATCTTTCTAAACTTAGACAGCAGGAGTTGGGTAACCGCAGTCTGGGTAACGGCTACACTTTTATGGCATTACTCAACATTATGGCAAAGGTTAAGATTCTTTATTTTATACCCACTGCGTGCCACGTCTTAAAAAAGGGAAAGCAAGACAGAAAATGTTTAGGTTTGAGTGTAACATTGTGCAGTACATGCAGGACTCTGGAAGTAGCAAGGTGTTTCCAACGCAGTAATGAAATGTGGGCTTTAGTTGGCCAACATTTCATTTTACATAGTGTGGGAAAGGTTCATGGAAATCTTGCCCACTTGCTGAAATCAAAGAAGCATGTTTTTTTTTCTTAGTTTTTTTTGTTTTGTTGCACTGACAACATATTTATTATCTAACTTCATGGAGAATTTTCTGAGGTATGGTTTTAAACTTGATTTCCTTGGACACAAATAAGTTCTTGTTCTTGTCTTAGTTATCAATCAAACCCAAAACACAGCACAACCTCATAGACGTTTTATGTGATTTTCCCAGCCAGTGCCATAAATCCATTCTCAACCTTGGACTTTCACATGCCAGGAGGAAAGCTGAAGACTGCCTCCCATTTTGAAGCGAGATTGATAGGTCTAAAAGCAGAAGGGCCCTAAATCTGCCCAGCTCTCCCTGCATCCCTGATCCACTGGGGCCTATAGCTACCACACACACAGTAGTCCCCGCAGAGCCCAGCAGCCTGGATAAATAGCAGCCCTTCAGAGGCACAGCACTGGAGGTACAAGCCCCCGCTGGGAGGCCCCACCACTCTCCCACTGTTCGGCTTCAAGTGAAAGATCAGGTGTCCAGCCCTCAATGCCTGATTGAACTTAAATCTTTAGCATGTGCGCCATAACTCCTGTACACTGCTCAGGCCTTGAACCAGTGTGGAGGGGAATTTAATATTAAACTCTAACATGTGGAGTTCAGTCATTTACATTTTATGTACTGTAAACCACTGGATTGCGGGGTTGTGAAAAGTATCAACAATCAGATTCTAACTGTTATTAAAAACTAGTATCAATTTGAGCAAGAATCAATACTGCAAAAATATCACAACAGGACAACATTTTAGCTTTTCCAAACAGTTTTAGTATCTTATCAGAATGAATATAAGACCTAAGAAAGTATTATTTTTTATATGGAAATTACATGCCATTACTAGAAATGTTTTTTTTTCAAGAATTCCTTGAAATGTCAGTATCATGATAACACTACTGTATTGATCTAAAACAGCTTAATAACAGAATCAGATCCAGTGACCTCTTGTTCAAAACTGCAGAGCTAAAAGATCCCACCTTTGCATGTATGACCCAGTGTTTTATTTTACTTTAAATATAGGTGGGATTGGTGGTCAGTGAAAGCACTCAAACTCCAATGTAGAACAATACAATTTCCCAAACATGCATGAATCATTTGAGAATGATAAATGATAAATAATGGGGGAACACAGTTACAGACTATTATCTTCAGTCTTCATACTCATTCTCTCAAGTATACTAACAAATCATGGAAGTGAAATACAATTTGTTAACTTCTGTGGACCACTCGGCACAGTCGGGGTCAGACCAGAAATAACCAGTGAAGTACTTGGTGGAATTTGTTTCCCACAGTGTTTTTACTCTTGTTACACAAAATTACAGTCAACGTGTGTTAAGAACATTAATGGTTGGAGAGAGCAGCCAGTCCTTCCTGTCTTCTGTTCAAATCCAGAAGGGTCAGGACTATTGGGCCGTAAAGCGTGACAAGAAACCATCCTAAGTTGGGAGGGTGTAATCATAGCTGCTAAGGTGTAGTACCTCAATTACGGAAGACATCCCCTCACAAAAATCCAGACAAAATATATAACATCTTACCTGAGATAAGAGTCTTGTGCTTTGCTTGTTGATTCTGCTGAAATCCACCCTGATTCTCTATCTGTTTTTTTTTTTCTTCTCTCTATTTTACTCATAAGCCAACATGTATGTTTAGCCGCAAATAGACCATGCGTTTTTTTGATTGGTTAATCCGCCTTTCAATCATTCCCATCAGAAATCATGGAGACAGGATATGATTCCAGGCTCACAGCTCTTTGTAAAGTATTGTAAAAGCTCATGGTTGTGATTGGCCAGGCTAGATGCAGAGGCTATTGGCGAGGATTGGCAGCTATTTCTAGGTCAGTCAGCTCCAGGGC
Source organism: Boleophthalmus pectinirostris (assembly GCF_026225935.1). NCBI lineage: Eukaryota > Metazoa > Chordata > Actinopteri > Gobiiformes > Gobiidae > Boleophthalmus > Boleophthalmus pectinirostris. Next base: position 13,171,391 of record NW_026571018.1, read on the forward strand.
AGATGTGGCTTCGTGAGTGGCTATTGAGTTTAGTGACTACATAAGGAAATGTAAAGCGTCTTTGAGGAGTTTGTTGTATAGTAGTGCCCTGGATTATGTCCTTTGTTACTTTTTACTAAATTAGACCTGATTAAATGCATTTTAATATAATTTCTATATCAAAATAAGATGAAATGTGCATTATCAAATCAGTTGGTGGAGTATTTGTCCACTGGTGGTGTGATTACCGATCCCACAGATGAATATTGTCGTTATGTCTTTGGGCACTTACCCACCTCACCCCTGGTATCTGTGTACACTTGTGTATGAATGTGTGTGTGAATGGGCGAGACGTTCCTTGATGTAAAGCGCTTTGAGTGCTTTGATGTTGGAAAAGCGCTATATAAAAATGTGACCATATACCATGTGTAAACCAATGCAATATTCTAAGATGGTGTCTAGTTGTGTTCCATTTGTTTGTAATTAGACTATGCCTCTTCCTTAATACACTGCATTAGATTACATTACTGTGCATTAGACTGATGATCACATCTCTTAAATGAACCATGTCTAAAGTGTGTCTGGTTTGTTCTCAGCCTTCGTGCGGAGCGCTGGACTCTGGGCCTGGAGCTGACAGCACACCCCATAGTCTCTGCACTGGTGCCAACAAACTCACTGTAAGTCCATTTCAATAAGCACACACACATTATGCAGATATAAAGTACATAGTACTACACCTATTCCTGTTTTAGAATTGTAAAGGTGCACTGTGTAACCTTTCTGGTGAAGCGTGCTTGTCTCCAGGGAGATGTTATTGCTTTACCCAGAAATGTTCTTCAGTGTACTACGTTGTTGAAATCCACTTTGTATTTTGTTCTTGAGTTTTCCGACGATCTTAAAACTTTCTGTCTGTGTTTGCTAATGTGTGCACTGTATCACCAGAGTAACAGCTAAACATTCCGCCAATAGAGATACACGTAGAGCACCCCCAGCGTGATATCACTGCAAATTTCCACCATTTTGAAAAGAGACAGTAAAACAAAAAAGCTCAAAGTTTTCAGTACTTCTGTCCCTTAAAACGTCTCGACAACAACCATAGACACACTGATTCCAGCTCCAGTCAGTGATTTAATGCAAGAGCGCACAATGAAATGTAATTCAGGATATAAACAGGTCGGCATGCCAGGCTACGCACATAATGATTTCCCAGCAGCTCTTCACTCTGGTCTGGTCAAACCGACAATCATCTCAATCACTCATGGACACTTTTCACACACGTTCAAATGACACGTTCGATTTCTGTTTCACCTGACGCTGGAAATTCAATCTATATTTATGATTTATAAAGCGCTCATTGACTTTCTTTCGGACTAAAGTATTATTTGCATCTTCGCCTAAGTTCTAATCAGTATTGAAGAGGCTGTGAGTTTTGTTTGCAAATGTAAGATTATTTTAAAGGTGCACTTTGCAACTCTTTTGTAAGGGGTCCGTCGCTTTCCTGTTTCCATGGAAATGTCATTGCTCTGCCTGCAATGTTCCACAGTATGACATTACACAGCTCTGCCTTACATTTATTCAATTCCAGGTGGATCTATAGCTCAAAAATACCTTGAAAAAGAAGCATTCTGACTGTGAGCAGGGTTGCCTCTCCACAGATCTGACCTGTAACTTGGTCTGGTTTGGTCTCCATGAAAATAGAATGGCTTAACATGATTCTGTGAAACATTCCAGACAAAACAATAACATCTGCATGGAGAAAAGCATTTGACAGACCCTCTACCAGAAAAGTTACACAATGCACCTTTAACTGTGGGCATGGAGAAAAGCTAAAATAATTTGTGTTTATTGTTCATGTTCTGTAAAAACTTTAGTCAGTTGCTCATGATTGGACTTTCCACATCTTTTGCAATTTTATGAGGGTGAAGATATCGTATTTTTGTTTTAAACCCTTACTCACTTTGGTTTGACATTTGGATTTTGTTGAATATTTCACTCGTTTTAAAATATCTTTGGCCGTTTTTTCCCTGACAACATGAAAATTGGCACTGTGAATTTGAGATCAGTTGGATGAGTGGTTCGAGAGTTATGCGTGGAACAGACAAACAAACAGAGACAGACGGTCCTTGCATTAATAGATAGATAGATAGTAAAATGACAATAATGGCTAGTTGGGGGACAAGATAGAGATTTTGTGTCACAATTCTCACTCCCAAAATATTTGCAAGTAACAATAAAATGCTGATGGTTATTGAAATTGCTGATATCTTAAAGGGCCCATATTGTGTTTTTTTCTGTTCTATGTTATAATGTTGTTACCTCATCAAAAACTTATCTTTAATTGTCTTTTTTTTTTAATTCCCACACACAAACCCTGCATATTTAGGCTGAGTTCTTCTCTTAAAAAGAAAACACTATGTTGTAATACAGGAAGTACTGCACTGTGTTTTTAAACTTGATAAACTTTCACTAGAATCACCTTCACTAGAAAATGTCCGCTACTACTTCACTTCGCTTTGGAGATGTAGACAGATTAATAATAAATGACTGCTCAAACATTTGTGAATGAAACATGAAACAAACAAACGCAGTTTCAGGTACGTTTTTGAGGAGGTAACAATATTCTTAATATTATTATTAAAAAAAGTTCCATGTTTAAACAACTATCATAGTACTGTACTTTCTTATAAGTGAAAACTACAGCAATCTAAAAAAGAACATATGACATAAGTAATGGCTTTCTTCTGCTCAAGGTCTACCCTACCCATTTTATTGTGATAAGTAAACTATTATTGTTTAATTGTCCCATTTCATTATGCTTATTTTAGTAGTTGTACAATATTTATGGTAGGTACATTTTTATAAACTATGCTTTTCCATATATTCAGCTTCAGTCTCCTGGCAAATAGTTAGATTTTAGTGCGTTGAATCATCATTAAAGAACGCTCCTGTACTTGTTGGGATGACTGCATGTTGTATTTCAGTCTCCTCTCATGCATTAAAAGTGCGACTTTGTCATATTTTTAAAGTGTAGTTATTGTTGTCCACCTCCGCTTGAGTCATTCTGGACGCTGTCAGAGAGAAAATGAGGTGTAAATGACTCAAAGTGTTTAAATATGGCTGCCAAAGCGAGTCCCTGTGGTTTAAACCAAAACAACAAGTTCATTTTTTTCACACATGTGCAAATAACTCCAAAGTCAGTTATACATAAAAAAGACAGTGACAAGGCTGTGATACATTTCTTAAGTACTTTGTGCTTTTCTCATCTGGAGATGTTATTGCTTTGTCTGGAGTGTTTCACAGTATTAAACCTTTTCTACTGTCAGTGGAGATTAAACCAGATCAAATTACTGGTCAGATCTATGGAGAGGCAACCCCGTTCACAGTCAGAACGTGTGTTTTTCTTAGTATTTTTGAGCTGGAAAACCACGTGTAATTGAATAAATGTAAGATAAAGCTGTTTAATGCCATACTGTGGAACATTCCAGGCAGAGCGATGACATATCCATAGAAACAAGCAGGTGACATACCCCCATCCAAAAAGCGCACCTTTAAGTTTGCACATTACCATAGAAATAATTTAAATAAGACCCACTGTGCTTGTGTCTGCTATATAGCTAGAATCTATGACACTCGTTATAATTTGCACTTTTTAAAACGCCTAAAATTTCAAAACTCACCTAAAACAACTTACCTTATTTTTCAGACTATAAATCGCACTGGACTATAAGTCGCACTTTTTAGGGGAAATTTATCTTATTAAATCAAAGACCAGGAAACAGTAAACAGAGCATCGTTTCCTCTTCTGCATAGCTGTCGTCAGACTCAGCATCAGTTCCAGTTACAATTATTCCGGCCTTTCTGAATTTCTGCTTTGTCGATCCATCCAATGGCTTTCAGGAAAGTTGCATGGCAGACGTGGCCGATGGCGGACCCACCCAGCTGCCGTGAAGCTGTATTCTCCATCCCTGCTTTCCACCAGTCCCACTTTGTTGGTCACTCTAAACTTTCTTTCTGCTGCTTGACAACCGTTTTTTGGCTGCATATTTCACTACTTGCAGCAGGACAATGTCTCTTTCTGCAGGAGACATGCACAGTAAAGGGTGAAGTGACAGTGATACAGCGTAACAGGAGTAGCAGATACTGGCACACAAGCCTAGAGCGCCCTCTCGCGGCTCTCAGTGTGAAAATTTTAATAGGTAAGTCGCACTGGAGTATTAGTCGTAGGACCACCCAAACCATGAAAAAAAGTGTTACTTAAAGTCTGAAAAATACAGTAATAAAAAAAAACAAGTTTGCTGACTTCCATTTTAGAAAACTGTGATGCCCAGTGGGAGTAAACTTTACTGTAAACGTCATCACCACAGAGAGCCATGTAGCTTTCAGCCCCTCTTATGGACAGCTGCAGATCACATTAGCAGGTAGCAGATTTTTTTTCGTTTATTCCAAACTGCAACGCCACTGAATCATCATGTATCATCGATAAATTGTAGAACGAAGTGCAGAGCAGTAGCTATATGACGGTAGTGTTAGAAACAGAGATTGATCTGCAATATGGCGTTTTGAAAATAAGCGATTAAAGATTGCTCAAACAGGCACGAATCATTCCAAATAAAACTTCAAGAGGGTAAACGAGAAAGGGAAACAACTATTACACGGTTAAAAGCTCTGAAAAGTTGATTTTGCATAATAGGTCTGCTTTAAAGATACATAACACATAACATTACGACCTATAGCATCATTTTGTTCATCTTAAACAACCATCATTGTTTCAGCATACTAATAGTAAAAAGGCTCTAGTACGGCATCAAACCTCCACATTTATGCATAATCACACTCTCAGTTTCGGGTTTACGAGTTGCCATCTAAAAATTCCTACAGCCCTGACATTTGGGAAAGGTCAGCCCTCCAGATTTATCCCCGAAGCTGCCCTGTTTGACAATTGTTTTCATTCCTGGATCAAGTTGGGATTAAATGCGTTTTCTCCGGGGAATTCTAGGAGTCACTTTGTACGCGACAAAGTTAGCTTTTGTGGCTGAAAATATCCATCTGCAAAAACACTCAGAAAGGACACTCCAGGCAGAGACACAGCAAGGACAATAGGCTGTGTTCACGTTATAGAACCGGATGTCATAATTAGACTTGTCACGATAATTACAATATTGACTTATTGTCAATGTTGGGAAGAATACTATGAAAATTTATTCAGTATTTAGAATAGTGGTAATGGCTCCACTGTGTTTTTCAACTTCATACACTTTCACTAAAATCATTTGGATAATTTCAGCCCTGGAATTGCAAATATCGGCTACAGAAAAGGTAAAAAGTGGATGTTAACTTGAAAACTAGCATTTCATGACATCATGACGTGGACCAGAGCATTTTGAGCTTTGGAGATGTAGAAAGATTTATAATAAAGGATGTGAATGAAACAAAACACTCCATATATGTTTTTGACACAGTAATAACATTATAACGTGGCTAAAATCTCACAAGAGTCCATTTAATCCTTTTTCTATAGGACCTTTGAACAGCGCATTCTACTGTAGTATTTGGACCGGTCCTCCAGCTCAGATTTAAACTACAGGGATTCTACCATGTTGTGTGGTCACGTGATCGCAGCCTGTTGGGGCCAGAGCTCACGCAGTGTTCTCTTGCTGTGCACTAAATGGTCTGGTTATGCTAAACTGTATTGGTCGTTACACAAAGTCCAGACTAATCGCACATCCCGTCTCCATGGCCCCCAACACCCACCGCCATTCCCCACCAAGGATTGTTTTACGGTTAATTTTGTTAGCCTTAATGAGATTTCCCTAATTAAATCTGCTGCTTGTTGGAGACCCACACCCCCGTCCGTCTTCCTACATCGCCAACTTCCAATCTACAGCGGACTGATTGCTATAGACTACAATTGCTTTTGTACATTTTTTCTGACAAGCTTTGAGATTTATAAAGTTTACACAATAATCGTGTCCAGGACAGTTTGTACTGACGTAAACTACAGGCACTTTTTATGAAGAATAAAACAGGACATTTTGTTGTTTGTGCAGAACACAGTGATTCTTTAAAAACTGCAGCCATTGCTGAAAACATTCAGTAATTCACATATTCTGGTATTAACAAAGAATAAACACAAAAAAGATAAAATAAGTAAATGAATGTTCAGGATTAAGTAATCACTTAATATTGCCAACATAAAGCTTTTGTCACTTGTAGAGTGGGAAGAGTAACCAAAACTTTTACTAAAATGAGAGTACTGTTAGAACAAAACAAAAAAATTGTACTCAAGTAGAAGTAAAAATGTAGTAGTGATGATGGTGTCCAAAAACCCTGAAAGTAGAATTTTATCGAAAAGTTACTCAAGTAATTGTATAGACTAGGGCTGGGCGATATGGATAAAAAAATATATCTCGATATATTTTGCTATATCTCGATATACGATATATAGCTCGATATCTGTACAGGAAAAAATAACCCCCTAAAACGGAAAACTGCAAAAACAAATATGCCATTTTTAAAAAATTTAAGTGTAAGAGGTCGGCAGTTCATATAGGAACATTGAAGATTACAAAAAACCCTAATTACATAAATAATAATTTAACTGTAAAATAAAAGAAATAAAACATATTTCCTTTGTTTCATTCATAAATAAAACAACTCAACACAAGCTCATCTTTGCATCCAGACCATAATCATAACCATGAACTCCTTTAACAGAAGAAGCTCAGGATGTTCCTTATTTTAACAGATCCATGTTATTATCCAGCAGTAAGGAGCTCTGAGGTTTCCCACAATCCACTGCAGATCAAACCCAACATTTCCAAACACTTTTGTACAAGTTACACTGCAACAGATTATTAATTAAAATCTGCTGCATAAATAGAATTTACATTACTAAACTTTACAAGATATATAGCATAACGACTCAAGAGCCACATCAGCCTGTTTGAGATTATAGTGTTAATTTTTAATTTTTAATTTTTTTTTGCAGCTTTGCGCAGACTTGTTTATGTTTTACAGAAACGAAGCTTAAAAAGCGCATGGCTAATTTGCATAAACAGCTCATTCCACGTGCCGCTCATGCGGTTCAACTTCTTTTGGACTAAAGGACACGACTCGGTGGAATATGAGGATGTGCTGCTGATGTTCTTGTCTGTAAATGGTGGAAAAGTTTCCTGGCACTAAAAGCTTTTCACTGGCAGCAACTTTCGGCATTCACGGCGATAGTGACGAGTGAATGAGACACGAGCGAACAAAATCAGGGAAGCGGGGGCGCGCGGGCGGCGACAGAGAAAACAAGCGAAGCGGTGAAATCAAAATTGAATATAAGCATTATATCGATATATACGATATGTCAGAATTCATATCGAGTTTTTAAAAAAATCTCGATATATTAAAAATATCGAGATATCGCCCACCCCTAGTATAGACTACTCCCCATCTCTGGCTATTGTGGACAAATGCACTCTTAGTATTTTATTTTTATTTAAATAACAGGGACAGTGAGTTGGACAAGGACGTACTTGTGTGTTATTTTGTGGATTTCCAATTTCGCGGCAAAACGCACTGCTGCACCTGTGATAGCCAATAGCTTTCTGATCTGATTTGTCTGGACAGGAAGGAGCTTTCTGGTACAGCGACATCGTCGTCGTCAAGGTGAAGTGGATTTATGTGGAGACGGGATTTTCCCACATCACAATCTCCTGTCATGTTTGCGTCTGATAGAAGATTTTCACTCCAGGGGCTGAGGCAACTTGTGACTCTAGTTTCCATAGAAATTGCAAGTTTTCTAATAACTGCCTAAAGGCTTAGTTGCTTGTACGGTTGTTCTTTTTAATATTTTTTTAATTGTTGTGTCTGCTAACACCCAAATGCAGTTTTCTCACCAAAAAATAATCATTAAAAATTTGTTTCAAAACCATGTATTAGACAGAGGTGTATGATACTGACAGACTCATTGTTTTCAACTGAGCAATAATCTAATTATGTTTTTTACAATACTTGATCCAACAATTTCTGTATTATTATCTTAGAGTAGAGTAGACGATCACCTAGGAAGTGGGCTTGTTTGCTGCCTCTCAACACAATGTTTTAATTCCTGGAATATTCTCCAGATGAACGAATACATCTGGAGAATACAGATAAATAAATGCTCAATAAATAAATGACGTTTAAAAGAAGTGTACCTGATTGTAATTTATTCCTGTTAAGATATACAATATATTAATTTTACATTGCATTTTCTCAGGTAATACAGAAGCTACTGGCAGAGTTATGTTTTCTCATCCAGTCTGGCACACTGCTACTGAGAATCATGTAAAGCCATTTCCCTGTCTCTAACCCAAACACTTGATTCCCTGTCATGGAGCATTTTCTAGCGTGAAATAACAGCAAATAGTAGCAGGATTTGAGAACTTCAAGAAAACAACTGCCTGACACTGTCCCAAACAGCTGTTTCTGTGTCATGGTGCAATACCAGTAGCAGAACGGACTAAGTGGGAAGGGCTAAAAGTTCAAACTGAAGCATGTTCCTGACTCATGCTCTTAAATCAGGTAGAGCCCCTTTAATTATTTGGAAATGCACAGTCATTTCCACTTTCACTTGTCAGAGGACCAGTGGAAAGTTACATTTGATTTGGGAGACTGCACTATTGTATTTCATCTTCCAGCACAGTAGCCAGAGCTTAGGCCCAAATCCGAGTGACAGTCCATCAGTGACAAAACGCACATGTGCTCCAGATCCACGGGCCTATAATAATCCACATGTAGCAGCGTGCAGTGCTAAAAGGGAAGTGCTGACGGCTGGGACCACCACAGCCCGGGACGCCACTTGTACTGCTTTTGTGGATGCCCCCCAGGGAACTCTTTCTCCGAGTATTGTGGTCTCCTGTTTCCCGGCTGGGCCCTTTACACCCGGGGCCAGCTCAAACTCCCAACTTCCCAAGCCATTATTCCCCAATCCTTTTTTTTTTTTTTTCTTCTCATGGATGTGGTTCATTGAGACTGTAGTTCACTCCCACACCTCATCAGTGTTCAAGTGTAGTCAAGATTTAGTCAATGAAAATGTCGTGCAAATAGTCAACCAGACGTTTTATGTATTTTGAAGATGCATTGTGTAACTTTTCTGGTGGAGGGTTCGTCAAATGCTTTTCTCCATGGAGATGTTATTGCTTTGTCTGGAAGGTTTCACAGTATGGTATTAAACCTTTCTATCATCATGGAGACCAAACCAGACCAAGTTACACGTCAGATCTGTGGAAAGGCAACCGTATGCACACTCAATGCCAGGTTTTTAGGCATTTTTGAGCTATAAAACCACCTGTAATTTAATAAATGTAAGGTAGAGCTGTTTAATGCCATACTGTGGAACATTCTAGGCAGAGCAATGACATATCCATAGAAATAACCAAAAAGTTACATAGTACACCTTTAAACTAGGATAAATTGTGTAGTATTGTTTCATGAGTAATGCACAGACATGTTCTTTGGCCGTTGAGTTGTTTATGGTTTGGTTTGGTAGTCAGGCTGGCGTCATTTAGTGCCTCCGCCCAATTTCATTTCTCTCCAGCGACTAGGTCAGGAATCGGAATACACTAGACGGTTTGCAAGAACCCCAGAAGTTGTAGAGCACACACCGGCCAATCAGTGAAGAGCTGTGAAGCCATGACGTCAAACTCAAGCACCTGTCAAACAAAGCAGTCGAGATGGATGTAGAATCCAGAGATTGAGGATTAAAACCGGAAAGAGAATGTTTGGTGAATTTTATCAAGGAGAAAGACGTTATTGCCCTACAGGATTTGGTGCATTACATATGTCACGACTAAATAGCAGCGATCGGTTAAATTAAAAAGTACCGGCCTACCGTCGAGCGAACGAAACCTAATGCTGTGAGGTCAGACGGTTTCCACAAAGTGAAACCGGCTGATGAATTTATGTTAAAGTTTTTGATATATACCAGTACTTTTAGTTGACCAACGTACTCATCTAGTCATAGTTTGTCTTTGGGCAATTTTTTTTATCAAGATTTAATTTATGTTTTAGTGAGCAAAAATGTGACTTTAACAAAAACTTACTATTACTATTACTATTTTTGACAATCATTTTAATACTACTCGTTCATTTAATTCATTTCTACATGGTCACAGAGCAAAGGAGGACGTCGGTTTGGTCAGTTAGTGCTTCCTCTCTGAAAGCAAAATGTCGATCAGGTTTCTGCCACCTGTCACAGCTTTGAGCAGCGAGGGGGCAGTGTGGGGGGAGGGGTGAAGTGGGCGGATTTGAACCCCATGGTTGTGTATATATGTGTGTGTGTGTGTCACCAGGTTGTTTCCTGCTTTTGTTTCAACAGATCCTTTCCTAAAGTCTGAAACAATCTGACAGAAATGCACGTCCTTCTAATATATTGTTTGACATAGATTTCCGACATATTTAGGTGCAGTATTTCTAATATTATTTTGCTGCAAAAGAGGAGCCGACCAGCATGAGGGAAAGTCTGGTTTAGTCAAGTCTCAGCCAAGTTCTGCTAGTAAAAGCTGGTAAAATCTGAAATTCAACTGAAATTTTAACTTGGTAAAACTATATTCTATGTAAAACTATGTAAAATTATACATCCTACCAATCCTTAAAAATGACTGCTACCTTCAAAATTCCTCTCTCTGTTAATCTTTCTTCAGAACAAAAGATTAGAGACAAGGAAAGGCACTTTCTCTTTGCTCTTTATTGTTTTTTTCCTTTTCATACTGACAGAAAGATATTACAGTATACAGCATGTTGTATCAGCAGAGCAAACTTGACTCCTAAAATTAATTCAATTGAATGAACGTGAAATTTGATAAATAAATTTGCTCATAAGATACCTAGACCTGGTTATAACTGAAGATTCTCATATTATTACATAATGTTCTGTTGTAACAGGTAATCATACTTTTTCATGGCTGTATAACTATTTCACTCCTAACCTTAAGCACCACATGTTTAATCTAATATTCCCCTTCTGAAGAGCAGCCCTTCTGCTCGGCCTTGAAGGGCAGTGCTCTCTTTTGGCTAATAAACTTGTCTTTGATAACATATGTAGGTCATGGCCCACATTTATGATCAATAGCTGGCTGATTTAGGTTGTAAAGAAAATGGATTCTCAAATACTAATTGACACAAACATTTTCAAAAATTGAACAAATGTTCAATTTTTTGTGTGAAAAACAACAATCAGGTAAATTTTGACCTTTCCTGATTAGTTTTAGAATGGACTTGATCTTCATCTGAACAAGTATCAGCTTTGTGTTTACAATGACGTTATTGTTAGTGGGGTTTGTATCAAAATTGATATCAAGATGAGTTCTGAACCTTTTACAGCTTTAAACCATCAATATCTTAATCTTAATATTTACGTAATTTAGGGACTTACTTTTAAACACACAGGTTAAGTGCACCAATTAATCTTCATTCACTTCAATCTCCATTTGTAGATTTACTGCATATGATTCTAGAACATTTCTCAAGACTGGGATCCCAAAGTCCTTGGTGTAATCGGATCATATAATCTGCAGTAATTCATCACAGGATCTCATCTCCCAAACAGCGTGCCATTTCAAATAAGATGTTTGTGGACCGCTGGCTTCGAGTGTTTACGGCCTCATTTAGCCTCACTCACGTAGAGAACTTCATCTGAGAGAGGAGCAGCTTCTCACCGCTGAGATCAAACCGTCACGAGACTTCAGTTTTAGACATATACCGTACTTATATTAGCTTTACATTTGAGCTCAGGATCTCCAAACCTCTTCTTACTGACTTATACAAGACAAGAAGTCTGAAACCTGAAGTCTGAATGAGATGTCATCAGTAAAAGAGAAAATTTGTCAGCTCACAACCTGGCCTGAGGTGTGAGGGATTTTTCAAAGTAATTAAATGATTTTAGGTTGGAGGAGTGTATCTTGTGTAGAGAAAATCTAAGCTGGAATCCAAGAGGATTAAAAACTAAATTAGATCTGACTGCTCTCTCGCCGTGACCTTTTGTATAGCACAGTTTAGTCCTGTTCTCTTGATTAGGAGCTTGTCTGTGTGATCCCACATTTGGTCCTGTCATATTCTCTATCTGTCCTTAAGCATCACCCTCCAATCCTTCATATCATTCCCCCTCACCCAGCCTCTTTACCCCCAACCCTAATTGTAATTATGTTGATTTAACTTAGACACATGCGGCTCCCTCTCTGCCTTCTGAATGGAAGCTTATTAGTTTGAATATTTTTTTATATTTATTTATTCCCATTTCTCAGGGTCCCTGTCGGCATTTCCAATTACTCTTGTCGTGTGGCTGTAATTGCCTCCATGCTAATGGCCGCCAGACAATCGTGCTAAATGAGGTGAGGCCGAGAGGCTAGGAGCCCGACTTCATTAAGAGCTAATGGGATTTTATAAGGGGGACTGAAGACCCAGCTCATCAAAAAGAGGGAGATGGAAGCAAAACAAAACAGATGGAGGGGGAGAGCCAAATCACTGTGTTTCTGACTTAGGCTGCTCCTTTTCCTGGCACTTGAACGCAAAAACAACACAGGTTACTCTGCCCATACCACATTAGTCGCTTCCTCCTACTAATTATATGGAAACAGCTCTTCTCAAAGACGGTCTCAGAATGGAAATTGGATCCTGATAAAGATGTATTATTCCACTACTTGACCACTTGAGCAAAAATAACTGCTATTTTTACAAGATACACTTTCTCAAGGCAACAATTTAATATTTCGCCTGCATGGCCATTTAAATTTTGCATTGAAGCCAGTAGACATTTGAATCCTTCTCCACCCACATGTTTCACACTTCACTGCTGCATTTAGTGTTGATGAGCGCTAACATAGACTGAGACGTACAGTACATGCTTGAATGCTAAAAGGCCATAAAGTTTTTGACACAGACGTGTACTCTTTTGAGGGCAGCTTTGGTTCAAGTAGTAAAGTACACGGTTAATACATTCTGTTTTAATTGCCAGGAAAACACAGGGTTTTCAAATTTACTGGACTGTCAGTAGTAGTGTGGTCATAATAGACAAACTTCAAACTCATTTTCGATACAAAGGAATACACTTGATTCTGAAACCATGATGATACTAACAAAAACGAATCTTTAATTAGACAATAGGAGACAACATTAAAATGATAGTACTTTCTTTGATATTACCACCTCATATTTGTGTAAAATCTCAGTCCAGGTAGATTTCATCTCAAGATCATTCTAAAGCTATTCAAGAAAGGTTCATTTCTGTCCTGTGAATGTGACTTTTTAGTATTGATACCTGCTCAAATGAGTATCTAGTTTTGATACTAGTTTAGGATTGATTAGTATCTGATTTTAGATATTCAGTATATTGTATTTTCTCTTTTTCCTCCAGAGTCTATTGTAGTCTATAAATTGTCAACTTCTATTAATAGTTATGCTTTTATATTCAGTCGAAACACATTGAACTGCAGCTGTTTCCATCCATCTGTTTCATTCATCTTATTACAATATAGTTAAATGTCTAGGCTGCATTTTAGGATTTTTGGCTTCTACAAATTCAAGCTTTGCCAAATTCTGTTAGACGCTGAATAAGTGCTGACCTTACGTCCACTGGTGTATTGAATACTTTACAGAACTGCTACTATGACTTGACCCCTTTCCGTGGTAGTTACTGTAAGTATCACGGGCTAAGAGAAAAGGCCAGAACTTGACCCGGCAGCAATTGCAAACACAGGGAGATTTTATAGTGAGAGTGCATTGTGTAACATAGACTTGACATTGTCTGAAACACCTCCTTCTTCCTCGATATGCCTCAATAACACAGTGGAGTACTATATATTGAAAACATCAAGTGTACTCACCATGTCAGAGATGGGTATCAGGCCCAGTAAAAGAAAAATAACTCCGCTGTTTCTCAAGTTCTGAAGCATATAGAGCAGGGGTCTCTAACCTTTTTCCTCCAGTGAGTTAGTTTTACAAAACAAAACTGCCAGAGAGCTTCTCATTTTAGTGGTCACAAGAAATTGAATAAATATAAGAGCTTTAGATGGGTGTGGGTTTGACGACATAAACATTTACACAACTATTATCCATTTATTAGTGCACAAAGATAGGCATCTCATGTACAATTGTAATGAGCATTTAATTAAATCAATTTTGAGTTATTCAGCACAATACGTATGATTCACTAATCCCATGGTGAGTTACTTGGAAGTGGGTGGAGAGCTACAGGTTAGAGACCCCTGATATAGAGAGAAGCAAGGGTGTTATATTCTTGTTTTAGGTGAAGTGTCTTGTCAAATGGCACAACAACAGTTTGTGCTAGAGTCACAGAGGCCCCAATGTGGTACCATCTAACCTAAAAATCCATCTAAACAGGCCCAGCCCTGTTTAGCTTCTGGGATTAGACGAGATTGGATATTGTCAAGGTACAATGAACTCAGCCTAAATAAGCAGGATTTGGGTTAAACATGTGTGAATACAACAAAACAAAACTCTCGGAACATTTCTGATGAGGAAACAACGTTGTAACAAAGATCAGATCCTTAAAAAATTACTCATTACAATATGAATTCTTTGCATCACATCGCTTTCACTTGAAGCACCATATTATCCAAGTAATAACAGACTACCTAGGCCTGTGTGTAAAAAGAATTTACAAAACTTTACTTACTTCATCTAAAAATCTAAAACAAGACAGAGACATCATTAACATTGTATTAAAACAAATGCTATTGCTATCAGTATATGGATAGACTGATAAAAATGATCGTAAAAATGTTCAAATAACTTGCTTTTGTAGATACTGAAAGTACAAATAAAGCCAAAAAAATATATCCAAAAAGGTTTTAATAGTCAGATGCTCCATATTTACCCACCACCCAGCCATGCCTCTCCATACTTTTCAGTCAATTTATGAAAACCTCCAGTCTCTCGACATTTCAGATAAAATTGAAAACTCTCACTTAATTCAAACACTGCCATAGCTAAATCAAAACTTTTCCAAATCTCCACAAAATTCTGCCATTTCTTTGTCAACAACTAAAGCTTTAACTGTGGCCACTCGTCTCACAGCCAGGCCAAATGGGAGGTAATTATTTCTTTGGGGGACATCATGCAAATAGGATTCCCAGAGTGGGTATCCGGGGAAATGCAGTGGAATACCGTAAACTAGTTTGGAAGCCGAAGCCGTGTGTGGTGTGTTTGACCATGCAGCCAGTGGAAATGAGCCCAATTATATTTGTGGGCAGTCAGAGGAGGTAAGAGGTGTAGTGGGCTGTAAAGAGGCACAGCAGAAGTCTTTGGGAGACATTTAAAACGCTCATGAGTGAGACCAATACAAAGCTTTCACACCACCAAGTTTTAATGTTTTAAAGATGAATGTAGAGATGCACCACTCCAGTTTTTGTTCTTCTATACAGTCTCAAAGTATTAGATGATCTAAGTGAACAATGACCATTAAATAGTTTTATTAAACTGCCTATATTACACTATTTACTGTCAAAAACATACCCAGAATTGTGTTTAGTTTCCTTCACACACATTTAACACAAAAACAATGCATCTTTCTTCTTTTAAAAAGAAAACACATAATACAGGAAGTGCTCCACTGTGTTTTTAAACTCCATATACCTTCACTAGAATCATTTGGATGTTTTTAGCCCTAGAATTGCCAATCTCTACTAAACAAACTGTAAAAGTTAGCTATTAACATGAAAAATACTGCACAAAACCGCCTGAAATGCTACTCACGTGACTATGCTGGCGTCACGTCGTCATGACCTCACGGCGTCACGTGTGTGACAAAACCAAGGAAGGGGAGCACCGTGTCTGAAGTTGCAGCAACTGATTTCGAGCCGAGGAAGATGGCAAGCATGAAACCAGTCTTTTCATGGAGCGATGATGAGTGTCAGTTGTGACTGAACGTGACACTGGATTTTAAGACGAGCATGGCAGCTCAGAGTGTGGACTGGGAATCTGTGCAAGTAGTTCTAGCTATGGTTTGTCTATGGTTTGTTTAAACTGTTTTCAGCAATAGCGTCACATGACCAATGTCACAAACCCGGCAAGTCAAGAAGGGACAAGTCACAGTCACAGCTCCTACATCAGTGTATCAATGTTTTCAGGTGTCCTCACAGTGCCGGATCAGTTCCGTACTCAGATGAGCACCAGATTGTTGCGTCTCTGGAGCCATTTTCCATCGGATTAGTGTGGACGAACACTGGATCTGCGACGAAAAGGACTCGAATACGTACTATTGTGGAGGGGCCTTAAACACATGTTGAAAGATCTTTTTATAAGAACATGTTGAAACTATATGACTAGTTCTGATTCATCAATAATACACATATTTTGACCTACAGCTGTTCAAATCTTCCAAAAATTTGCATTTGAAATAATGTAGTGACTAACCATTTACTTCACAATTTAGCTGCAGACGTACTATGGACCGATATCCTGGAACCAGTATCCAATCTTTTTTTTTTTTTTTGTTCTGGAAAAGGATTGGATTGCTTGTGATTTAGCCCTAATAATACAGTTATTAAGGCCAATCCCAAGTACATTGTGTCTGCTCCTCAAACTGTAACAGTGCTATGCAACCAGAGCCAAACAAACCCAGATCTTTCTCCTGCCAATCTTGCGTCATCTCTAATAACTTCCAGCTGCCATCAATCTCAATATGACTAAATGATGACACTGTAATAATATTACAATAGCACAGAGGACATGTCTAGTGTGAGCTCCAGATAAAACAGGCTCTCGTCTCTTTATTGCAGCAGACAGAATCTTCCCCGGTGCGGTTCCCACTTCCTTTCTTGAGCAGTTAGCGCAGAGGCAGATGTGTCTAATCACTGGAGCTGCGGGCTGTTTTTGTCCCTCTTAAATGGCGTCCAGGCCGTGCTGTGTGGTGAAGCAGGGCCTGGTAGAAACAGCTGTCCTACAGCTGCCATCCCCGCGCTGCGTTCAGGGGGTGTGGGGCTTTGAAAAACAGTCCCAAACCTCCCGGGTCAGAGCCCTGGTATGGCGGTCTCCGTGGCAACCAGAGCAGAGAGGGAGTGTGTGTACAGTATGTGTGTGCAAGTGTGTGTGTGTGTGTAAGTGTGTGGGGGTATGTGTGTGTAAGTGTGTGTCTGTGTAGAGGGAAAGAAGAAAATGCTAGGGTTAGGGGCTATCATGGATCCTCACTAGAATAGCATCTTGCAGTTTCCTCAGCCTCAGCCTTGGTCTTTGCTCAGATGATTCTTTAATTTACAGTAGCATTAAGTTTTACAGTAACGTTAAGTTTTACAAATGTTATTTTAAAACATTACTTGTAAAATCTGGGGTTAGGTGCTATCTTAGATCCTCACTAGACTAGCAACTCCCAGTTTTGTCGGCAATGGTCTTTGCTAAGATGATTTTTTAAATGTACAGTAGCATTAAGTTTTACAGTAATGTTAAGTTTTAGAAATGTTATTTTAAAATATTACTTATAAAATCTGGGGTTAGGTGCTATCTTAGATTCTCACTAGAACAGCTGTTTTTTTTTTTTTTTTTTTAAGAAAAAGTTTTTAAAAATTTTACTTTCTATTTTTTCTCAATCTCGAGTCACAAACTGCCATGTAGGGCCGCAAATCAGATTCTAAGCAATACTAAAACTAATACTGAAACTAGATATTCAGTTGAGCAAGTACTGATACTGTAAAAGTTCACATTAACGGGACAAATTTTCACTTTTCCTGAACAGTTTTAGTATGTTTTGACCTTCACTGGAACAAATGTAAGATCATATGGTAACACAAAGAAAGCACTGTTAATTTGTATATGAAAATGACATTGTATTACTAAAAAAAGAGCATGTGGTGTCATTGTGGTATCATAATTGGTATTGCGTGCTGAGTGAATTCCTTAGTATCGAAATGGAGTTTGAAATGTTTATATAGTTTCAACACTACTGACATCTCTAGTGTTGTTGGCATAGAAATGGACATTGCTGATGACGTAAACAACACCATTGGACCCAATATTGAACCTTGTGGAACTCCTTATTAGCATAGTTTGTTTACCTTGATTAAAAACGTCTTAAGAAAGTGTCCTATCCTAAAATCCTAATCCTAAATCCTAAACCGCTTTGGGTAATTTGATGTATTGTGAATGAGTTTAGTAGCTGATTGTTATAGGATATACAGGATCAGTTTTGTTTTTACGAGAATATATTTACGTTTTGTGTTTTATGCTCTCAAACTTTACAAATTATTAAAGTTTTGCAGCAATCTTCTGAAAGGTATCTTCATGTAGAAGCTGAAATAAACTTAGCCTAATTGAATTCTGTCTAAAGCAATTGATTTTGGTTTGATTTTTGGTTACCTTTGAACATCGCTCCCAAACTCCCAAACTACAGCACAGTGTTAGTCCCTACTTTTTTTCAAAACTAACAAATAGCTACGTGCTGAGCTTGCTAGTGTGATGACTATTCCGTCTCTCAGTCCTCTTCCTCTGACGGCTCGCTCCGCTCAGCACAGGGGAATGCACAGCTCCCCAAGCAGGCCCAAGCGTTGAGGAAAGAGCTAAAGGAAACAGAGGAGGAATGAAGGAGATGAGTGAGCAGACAGAGTTTAGTAGACGAGAGGTCGGAGAGGAGACGGGGGGGTGGTCTCTGGAGACGGAGCCAGGGGAAGACCACTGATGAGCGAGGAAAGAGGAGACGTGGAGATAGTTGGCTGTGGCCCCATCCAAATAACAGTTGTCAGGCTAAGGTCCAACAGACAGCCTCACTCTCCTCTCCCCCTGACTTCTACTTCAACTCTGTTATACAAAACACTACAATGCACAAGGACTACTATTATGACTCTAGAGTTCTTTGAGATTCAGAGAGATACAAGGTCATTGTCACAAGTATCAACAGAATTACAGTCAGAGCGTTATATAGTAAACATGTCTGTAAGTGCAAATGTTTGTGCTTAATTTTTATACCTAAACAGTTGAGTAGTTGTAAAGTGTATCCAAAAACATTATATTTGAAATAAAGAAGTATGCAAATTAAGAACTACACCATTAGTAACCAATATTAAATGCACTTAAATAAACACTTATAGCCAATTTTATGTAGGTATAATGCGCACTATGTAACTTTTGAGATGGATGAGTGCTACCGTGTCTCCATGGAGATGTTATTGCTTTACCTTGAATTTTGTACAGCATGGCAATTTGTCTAACATTTATCAATTTTTTATGTTCAATAATACAGAAAAAAAAACAACAATAAAACATGTATTTTTATTTTGAACAGGGTCGCCTCTCCACAGATCTGACCCGAGACTTTACCTGGTCATGTCACCTGCTTATTGCCATGCTGTAGAACATTCCAGACAAAGTAATGCAATCGCCACAGAGACTGGAAAAGTTACATAGTGCTTCTTTAAATAAAAAGATAGATAGTTAACTGGGTGTTTATTTACTGTTATAATTTGATAACTTTGAACATAACTTGTTTGTAACTTATTTACAGCTCATTTAGCATTTTGTTTTTCACAGAACAACACAAATATTTTAAGTGTAAAGTGTCCTTTTCTTTCAAAGTTTTATGGAAAAAGTTGTGGAAAGTTTCACATTTTGGAGAGAAGGTCCTTTTTGAACTTTAAACCTTTACACCATATCAAACTGTGTCTGAATTTCACTTGTTTTAGAAACACTTCTAAAGTGTCATGTTTTACAAAATGCTAATGCACAACAGGTCACTACAAACTTTTCTTTTCTCTCTTAATTTTTTTTCTTTTTCACAATTCACATTCACTTTGCCCACACTTTTTCCCACCCCAATCTATAGTGATACAGTGGTTGCTCGGTTTTGGCAATTATCTTATACAGTGTATTCTTCTCACACATAAACTTCAGATTATAGCGCCCACCAACCTTCTGTGGCGTTTGCATTGTGTGTAGTGTGAAGTCTGTACGGTCCATGACAATAAGCTCCACACAAAGGCAGGAGCAGGCGTTGGCGCTGACACATTACTGTACATGCTGATGGAGGTGTGATACTGGGCCATATACAGTGCGTGTGTATGTGTGTGAGTGTGTGTGAGTCTGCTCCTCTTTATGAAGACAGGGAATTTAAATGCTCTTTTCCTCTGAACTCTGAAACTATTTGGACGTGTGTTTGTGGAATGGCTTTGTGCTCTTACAAGTACAACACTTTAGATGGAAATGTATTCAGCAGCGGCTGCACAGACATGTTTATGACGTTAACCAGCACCACCTGGACCTCACTGCACTTGTGCACTCTTTGTAATTGTCTAAACACTTCGATATGATAGAGCTGGAGACAATGGCCTCATTCAAATTCAATGAACTAAAAAAAAAACTTACTTAAACTTTCTACTTAACCTTGTATACAGGCCATTAAGTGTGTTTATATTATTCCTTATTTTAAACTCTAATCAATGTTAGATTGAGCTTGTGTATACATAAAGTCACACATGACAGAAACCCTGTAATGTCAGAAACTTAAACCCAAGCAGTAAATGTTGCAATAATAACTATCAACTTGGCAAAATAATAATATAATACACTTTAAATACATTTGAAAATACTGACATGTGTGCAAATCCTATCCCAGTGACATGATGCTGCGCGCTGTGACAGGAAGGGCATTTGGACAAATAATCATCATAAATCACCATTAAATAAATCAAATGTTAATAGAGACTTCTCTGGCCTGGTCCAGTGACGGGCTCAAAGAGCAGATAGTTCTGTGTCAGTCAGGCTGTGAGCCTGAGCAGCAGATGCTCTGGACTTCATTGGGCCTTCAGAGGCAGCCAAAAATAAAAGAAACAAAAGATGTTAAATGCGATGCTTTCTTCCTCTTAGTCACAAGTGGCCAGTTTGGCCGAGTGGTGACAGGAAAACACCAAACATAGTGGGCTGGACGGTGTTTCCATAGAAACAGACCTCATCCAAAAGGTCAGTGTCAGAGCTTTTTCTGCGAGGCAGTAGGATTATGAAGACGCTGGTGTGGTGGGGGGGTTCACACAAGAACAAAAAACACTTTTATTATCCTTTTTATGCTTTCCTCTTTCCCTGACCAATATTCTAACAATGGTGAAAAAATGGTAGGATTTAAATAGCGCAATTACATGGCAGCGGATGGTGAGAGCCCCCACTCTTTTTTATTATTATTTCTTGCTTGTCTTTTGAAGTGAGGAATTGAAAAGGGAGAGTGGTGGACAGGCTGCGACGCCGGAGCTTTGTGTTTCTGTGCAGATATGTCGCCCGCCTGCCCCCTCAATCACTGGCAGCGCCTTTCCTCTCCCCTCCCTCTCAACTCATTTTAATTAAGTCAGTCTCACTGGCATGGTAGGCAAAGATAATTGGAGAGGGTTTTTGGATGCCATTTACTCTAAATGACGCCTGTTTCTTCCCATTCTCTCGCCTTCTTCTCGGCTCCCTCCCCTGCTCCAGCCCCTCATCTGCTGGCAAAGAGTTACCTATCTCCTGCCTCTCCCTTTTCCGATGGCGCTTCCATCTTATATTCAAACGCGAAATATGGATTAACCTCTTCTATGTGGCGGAGGGGACGACTTCCTGTGAATTGCAAATTTTGGCCAACACCGCAATTTATTTGAAATGGCAAATCAGGCGAAGCAATTTACTGGAAATGAGGAGCTTCTTTGAACTTTCTCCTTTGAAAAAAAGTTTGTTTTTTTCTCTCCGTCGCATTGGGGAAGCATCTGCCGGGGAATTCGTATAGAAAATTTGTGCAGTAATGAAAAGTACAATTGCAGGGAAACAGTGGCGCTTTGATTAGCGTCTTTATATGTCGAAATGGAAGGACATAAAATACATTTGAAAGCCTCTGAGAATCAAAGCCAGCATGTTCTGTATAGTAGTTCCATATGTTACTCGATGTTGCTGACATGACGCCAATAAAAAAGCCATGTTCGTTGATTTGTTGGTACAAATCAAGTTACAAAACAGCGCAGACAAACTTAACTGCTTACATTGAGAGTTAGACATGCAGGCTAGTCTGTGTTAGCTGGAGCACCAATAGGACTTGACTGCAGTGGTCCGTATGGGATTTGTCAGTGTGTGTGTGAGTGTTAAGTGCACACGTGGGGCTCCCTCTATCAATCAGGTGGAGCCAGGGCCCACTGCTGAAAGGAGGACTAGAGGAGGCCACCCAACCAGCCTGCGTTTTGGGGAGATCCTGTGTCCTTACTGCTCTAATGCGATCCAGATGTCCGTGAACACTAATGTAACTGTCGCTAGCGGTTTCTCCAACATACTTTCTCATATAGTTATATTGTAAACGCAGGTGCTTTTCATTTTTTGTTTGAAATGGGGTAATTTAAGAACATTACATTAAAGGTGCACTGCGTAACATTTCTAGTGGAGGTTCTGCCACCTGCTTGTCTCAGCTGATGTTTTTACTTTGTCTAGAATGTTCCACAGTATAGATTAAACCTATCTATGACGAGAGATACAACACTACGCTACATTATAGTTCAGATCTGTGGAAGAGTAGGGGTGTGCAAAAATATCAAAATGTCAGTATATCATTTTATTTAATGTGATGATACAGTATCAGTATTATGGGCTGTTGTATAGATATATCGCCAAGAGTATTTTTTGGTATATTTTACTAAATTATTTTGTTACAGTGCTACAGTTTTGTTGCTTGAGGAAAAAAACTTGTTTATGCAACACATTGGACATTTTCACTGTTTTGACGAGTAAAATGGGCGTGTTTCATAATAACTTTGCACAAGAAGTGGTTTAACAAAGACTTTTAGCATCACAGCCATGATTTAGCCAGTATATTTTATTGAACCGCATCGAATCGATTTGAATTATATCGTATCAAATTGAAAGTGCACTGTATTGAGATATGTATTGTATCGTGGCCTAAATATCGAGGTATGTATCGTATCGACAAGATCTTAATGATACCCAGCCCTAGTGGAGAGTCACTCCTATTCACACAAGGAATGATTGTATTTTTGAGCAATAGAAACACCCGTAATGAATACTAGATGATAGATGGAAATGTTTAATGTCTAACCAAGGAACATTCCAGGGAAAAGCAATAACATTTCCATGGAGACAAGAAGGTATCTTCCCCAAAAAATCTTGATGAAGTTTATAATTGTACTTCCTGGTTGGACACAAGTAGCAGATATGATATACCTAAGTAGGCAGGTATTTGCACAGTATTTCCACACACCATAATGTTAACACAGGCTAATACTCTAAATAGCACAATAGTTATGATTAGACGTCAATAATAAATGAAATTGCCTTTATTTTGTTAAGAGAAGGTTTAAACTGCCAGAAAAATGTGTTCCATGTGTGTCTGTGCATTTTGGATCGAATTTTCCGTGTTGATGACGTGATGATGATGTGTTGTTTTACTTCAGCAACAGCAAAAAATGGAGGAACCTACATAGGCCGTTATTTTTAGTTATACTTTTCGACTTTTCGATCTTAATTTTTTGGACTATGACACTATATACTCGCAAAGGCTTGTTAAGGCTTTTTAAAAAGAAAAAGTAGCATTTCTTTCATTCTGTTTAGCATCTCCACAATATCACAATAATATCGTATCGTGAAATGAATATTGTAATTGTATTGTACCTTGTCATTTAAACATCGTTACATCCCTAGTATGTAGAGGTGTTTTATAACTCAGGGACACTTTATGATTTTTTGTGTTTTTCCTCTCTATTTTTTTCCATATATTTCGACTTAACTGACTATGATAAATATTTACTACAGGCACTATCCTAAAAAAAGTAATGATAAGAAAAACCTGTCATATGAACTTTATTGGGACTGCTTCCAAAAACTTAGCACTGTCTTGTGTTTTCTTTGCATGTCCACACTTCCAGACTGTCTCTCCTTTCTTCTCTCTTCTATCTATAAGTGTCTACTGTATATGCGCTCCCATACAGACTGCATGGATCTTCTCAACTGCAGCTCATTTATGTGATTCAAAGTGGCCATAATCATTTAGAGTAATCGTCTGGACTGCTTCCATGTACCTGTGTAAAATTATATATTATATTAACAGATGTATTGAGTCTCATTTCTCTGATGGTTTCATGTGATTGACTTCAGACATTAGTTGTAGAATCTGAGTTTATAGAGCTGGGCAGACGTGGAAGAAGTACTGAATTTTGTTAATCAAAGCACAGATCCTAGAGCAAAAATATACTCAAGTAAGTAAATGTATCACATGAAAAATCTGCTTAAGTTATTATTTAGTACTTAAGTACTTAAGTAATAAAGTACTTTCACACAGATTTCGAGATCTACTAACACTTCAAATGTAGAGTTGTTGATAATGATTTGTATTTTTATTTGTATATTTTTGTTTGCTTAGACTACAAATGTGTTCAAAATAAACCCTCACCTGGTCTTATAGAAAATACTTTTACTTTTCAATCCTGTTAGAGAATGTAGTGGAGTAGAAAGTACATATAGTATATCTGCTGTAAAATGTAGTGAAGTAAAAGTAAAAAGTGTCCACTTTACAATCTGCTTAAGCAAAATACAGATACTAGGGATGTAACAATAACAGAAATATCGTGATATTGCATTGTCAAAGGTCTCACAATAATATTATGGGCTGTCACAACATATCAAATTATAACTTATTTTCTTTAAATGAATTGTTTTATAGTGGCAACAGCTAATAAACATGGGGAACTACATATCCCAGGATTCATTCCAGTGCAGACAACATGAAGAAATATAGTTTTTACTTGAATTCTGGGATTATGACAGTATTGATTTGAACCAAAATCTTGTCAAATTAGTTTAAAAGCAGTAAGTATTCTGCTATTATAATTTACTATTCTATTAGCTTCTCCAAAATATCGTAATAAATATCGTACCATCAGACGCATATCGAGGTAATATTGTACCGTGAGATTTGGATATTGTTACTTCCTACAGATACCTAAAAATTTTACTTAAGAAGAGTACTTTACTACTTTAACTTTGTTGCATTCCACCAATGGGGCTGTGTAATAAAACAAATATGATGAGCATATTATTATATTGATTATTTTTTTGGTCAATTTTATTTTGCCTTATAAAACAAAACAAATAAAAATATCTTTCCATATTGATTTCATGAATATATGTAGAGAAGGTTTCATCATTTATCTGAGCTGTTTCTGCATCGAACCACTTCTGGACAAATTAAGGATTACATCGTCTCATTCCTGAATATAAACAATACACACTTCATCTGTTCATCATTGCCATTAAAACTGAAACTTGTACAACTTCTTTCTCCACAATTCTAACTCTGCTCAAACTATATGCTTACGATATATTACTGAGAAAGGATTGAATGTAGATCTCTTAATCAAAAGAACCCAAGCTGATCTTTGGCTATTAGAAGTAAATGAATCTTGATTAAAATTCAAATTATTTCACATCCCTGTTATCATATATATCAGCTTTTGCTATAAAACTAATTCTGATTGGCTGAGAATCCTGTCAAGTCTGTAAATAGCCTACAAACCCATTCACAATAAGCCTGAAATAGCCGTAGAAACCTAAAAATACTGCATTTAATATTTATTGAAGCAGCTTTGTGGTTAATCCGATCCCTAATTTGGTAAGTCGACCTGGCTAACACAAAATACCACTGGATTCCTTTGAGACCTGACTGATTTTATTGTAGCGTGGAAAGGAATGCTGTTAACTTATTAAGCGCTTCAGGTGAGATTTGAACTGGCGACCATCTGGTTAGAGGTTGGGCGCTTACTGACTGTGCCTTTTTCATCTCGTAATAGAAAGTGAAAAGAAGTATTGGGGAGAAAATAACATATTAAAATGCTTACACAACACTACGGTGAATCAATGTTACTGCAAACTAGGGTTAATGGTAGTTAAACTTCCCTCGGGTCTTGTACATTTCGAAATACATTTTATTTGTATTCCATCTTCCTTTATATACTGTCAATACGCTTTTAAGCTCTAATCTTGTTCTCCAACAGAGCCATATAAAGATCAGTAAAGTCAATATAACTGCAGTGACAGTCCGGGGTCTCGGCTCCTCTCCTCCTCTCTTCCTCTGCACATATCTCCACCGGTTCAGGAGGAAATTTAATATGGCTTTGTTTGGTGTTTCCCAGAATTCCTCTCTGCTCCTGGCTGCGGGTGCTAGCTCTCTTTGCCCCCAGTGCCGAGACAAACATGGAGGGTCAGGCCAAGAGCTGCACACAGTCTCATTATTTGCTCTTTGCATTTATGATGACTTCAAGGCCACCTCAGCTGCTCCGGTGTCTGTCCACTATTTGGGCACTATTTTGTTCATATTTGCATAGCTGAATACAGGATAACAGTGAGGATTTTCAGGAGATTCTAGCTTTGTTTGGTTTTTTTTCTATACAGCGTGTTTATCTAAGCATATAACAAAAGATAAAATCGATTTAGGTTGTATCATGTGAGAATAAGATGTGATATAAGACAAAACCAAGACCACCCCAAGCCTAAAGTAGAATTTAATAAGGAAAATCACAAGTAAAATCTGACTTTTTTGTCCACTTTACATAAACTCCTGGAATTCCTGGAAATTTGAGAACTTTGTGTTGTTAGCCATTATTGCAATATCGATATTTTGATGATATATCGTGCAGCCCTAAAATAGATCAATTTAATTTATTGAGCCCATATGAGAAATTCAGGTGCACAATCATTAGTCTAATTCATCGGCCGGTTTCACTTTGTGGAAACTGTCTGGCCTCGTAGCATTAGGATTTGTTCACTCAATGTTAGGTGGGTACTTTTTTATTTAACCAATCGCTGCTATTTGGTTGGGACATATATAATGCACCAGAACGCTCAGTGGTGTCCAAGTAATTGCCGGCACTACAGCAAACAAAGCCGAGAGTGAACATGTCTGTCAGTGATCATTATTATTTCTGCGAGGTGAACTTGTGAATTAAAGGCGCAATAAAAAATGCAAAGTTTGTATTTGACAAAGGAAGTCCAAAGGAGGATAGCGTATGCAGTCTGCTATCACAACTCGGGTTGGTTCAGCTCTTCACTGATTGGCTGGTGTGTGGTCTACAAATTCTGGGGTTCTTGCAAACCGTCTAGTGTATTCTGATCCTGACCTAGTCGCTGGAGAGAAATGAAATTGAGCGGGGTGGTGCCAGCCTGGCTACATAATCATACCAAGAGACAAACAATACATACATAAATAATAAAATAAGGCCACACTGGGTCTTACAAATAAAACAAATTTAAGCCATAACAAAATGTAAGCCAGTTTTATTACTTTGGCCTTTAGGTAAACATCTGTAAGAAGGTCTCCACATTTTTGCTATACTATTGCACATCGCTAGTGTTTGCAACTTGAACGAATTTTCAGGAGTGTGCACATACAGTATTTTTAACTTTGACAGAGTGGATCACCTTAGCACAGTCCATTCCAGCAATGACACATCCAGCTCCATCTTCCAATGATTAAAAAAAAAAAAAAATCCATTCTTTTTCTTTTTTATGTGTTTTGCAACTTTAAAAATCTGTTGTGATTTACATTTGACATTTTTAACTTTGTATCTCCCCATAATATTAACATGAAATTAAATGAGTGTAACATGTTCTTAAATCTGTTACATTACACTTCTTCGGGGTATGAATTGCTAACACTGAACATTTTTAGATCCTCATTTTATCTCTTATTGTTTCGAAAATGCTATATTTGCCGAGATCACGAGATTACTCAAACATGCACGAGTGACATTTAAAACTTCTTCAGGCGTGATTTTGACGAGGGAACATTTATAACATGGGAGGAAGCTCTGACTGTTTTTTTGTAATACCGCTCTTTAAAGGTGCACTGTGTAACTTTTCTGGTGAAGGGTCTGCCATCTATACTTGTGTTTATAAAGATGTGATTGCTTTCTCTTGAATCTTTCTATCTTTCTGAATTTCTTTCTTCATGGAGCCACGCAGATGACACCACCAGGCCATATTACAGGTCAGATCTATGGAGAGGCTACCCCAAACACAGTTTTTCAAGATATTTTTAGCAACAAATGAAACAGAAAACGCACACCAAAGTTTTTGTAGAGGTGCGAATGCAAGAAACAGCAAACTAAAAGTGAAAAAATGCATTGCACACTCAGATGGCTGATGTCCAAAAGCTTTTTTTTTATTTTTAAATAACGTTTCAGCCAAAAAAAAAAAGCCTTCATCAGATAATTTTTCTTGCTTTGGACCACAGTACACAAAATGGTTGCCAGCCCTGATAAAAATTATCTGACGAAGGCTTTTTTTTTTTTTTTTTGCCGAAATTATGAAAATAAAAAAGCTTTTGGACATTGGCCATCTGAGTGTGCTATGCATTTTTTCACTTTTATTTTTAGCAACAAAATCACCTGTATTTGAATGCATGTTAGATAGATTGATTTAATGCTATACTGGGAAACACAGGCTAAGAAATACTATCTTGGTGAAGACTTCTCCACTGGTAAATCCCCATCAGAAAGGTTACACAGTGCACCTTTAAACATTTAATACCATGCTACTCGAAATAACACGTTTTGAACAGTTCTCATACTTTCTCAGCCAAGTATGCCCCTCCAAAGCGCACGACGAATGTGGACACAGACGCTGTTGGTTTGTGCTGACACAGGGAGGCTCAGACAAAGTGGATTGTGTGGAGTGAACACGGCTGTATTACTGTCAGGATGTAGAGGAAGAGCTGCGTGGTTTATGAAAAATGAATCTAATATTTACCGCTGTGACTGAGGGGCAGAAGAATCATCATCAGTCATATCGGACGCTCACTTCTCAAGGGCCCTGTTCACACTCTGCAATAAGACGCTTTTTTGCTATCTAGTTGTATAGGTGGGTTTTAGCCATAAAAGTCTAATGCCATACTGTGGAACTTTCCAGACAAAAGATACACACATAGAAAGTTAAGATTTGTTGGAGATAATGGTGCTGATTCAGATTGTCAATTTGCTTTCAAAACTATTGGTAGTAACGAATAGTTTTTATTAGTGTTGTTCTGATTTCATTTTTGGGGGGATCTGATACTGAATCTTGGTATTTGCTGATATTGATACCAGATCAATATTGCAAGATACAAACTCATTACTCACCTCTAGGGATGTAACGATATCCAAATCTTATCACGATATACATCTCACGGTATGATATTTATTGTGATGTTATGGAGAGAGTTTCCGATGTTCATAAGCTGTTGCTACTATAAAACCATAAATTTAAGCAAAGAAACTTGTAATGCGATATATTGTGACAGCCCACGGTATTATTGTGAGACTTTTAACGATACGATATCGCAATATTTTGGTTATTGTTACATCCCTCGTAGTAACGAATAGTTTTATTAATGTTGTTCTGATACTGTTTTTGGCGAATCCGACACCGAATCTTGGTATTCGCCGATACTGATACCAGTTCAATATCTCAAGATACAAACTCAGGAAATAGCCAAAAATAATGAGAAAACTTCATTACTCACCTCTCGTAAAGTGGTAAATTTAATGTGCAGCATCTCATTCACATTATCAGTAGAATTTGTCCTTCGCAAATAATGACATTCAATTCGCAAAACCCTGCTATTAATGCAGTTTGAGGCGTTCTGTCAAAGTAAAAAGGCAACAATAGCTCCTCACGTGCGTTTGTTTACATCCACACAGTGCACTGATCGGGGTGAAGCTGCAGATTAGCGATAGTGACTTTACTTCCTGTGCATTTTATCGGCAAACTTTTATGCTTTAAAAATCATATGTCTGAAGTTTTTCACCACATTTCACAAATAACACAGTTTTGACTTGTATCTAAACTACAAGTGCAGTGCTCTGATCTTTTGAACACTTAAGAGTCTCAAAGTGAGTCGTTTTACTGTAGATGGGAAACATAACCTGTGGTCCGCAGACATATCCCACTGCAGTCTTTGCAATCGGAGATTTTCAGTCTCACAAGATTCTCCTCGTATCTGTGGTGTTGTGCTTTTTGTCGCACTTTTAAAAAATCTCAACACTGAAAAATCCTGTAGTGTGTGGTGGCCTTACGGCTACTGAATTTTGTTAGAATACAAGAGCAAAGAATAAATCTACTAAAAGACTATCTCTGAAGAAAATCTACAAGAATAAATGAGATTTTGAGGATTAAAGTATTAGTCAGTGTATAATGGTCTTGATGTTGAGATGGGCTGATTTAAGCACTGAATTGTTGTTTTTGTTTTCTTTTTTAATTAGATATTTATGACTGAAAATGAAAGATTTAATTTCTCTTGCTGTGCTCTGCCTGTCAGTTGTATATTTTTAAGCATCTTAAATTGAATTTGTGAACTGGTAGTTGCAGTTAAAAGTTGCTTCAGTACATCTACATTTATTCCCGACACAGAGTGAGACGTAGCGCGCATTTGCTTCTACTAAAGCTTGAAAAAGAGCCTGTAATAATTCATAAGCCTCTGTTAACACCAAGGGGAGACTATTATTACTCTATGCATTTATATGGTACATTTTGCATCTCCATACACACACTGTCTGCACTCTCATCGCAGTACATTGTGCATAGTGCGAGCTGTCATCCCTCTCCAGACTGACATAGCAGCGAGTTCAGTCCTCCTTTGGTCGAGTCTGCAGCCCCCCGCCAGGAAAACAACCACCCCCACGTACACACACACGGTGGGTTTCGGCGCTTCTTGGGGACATGACATTGACGTACATTCATTTCCTGGAGACTGATTTGAGCCTTAAAGGTGAACGTGTAACTTTTCTGGTGGAGGGTCCGACAAATGCTTTTCTTCCTGGAGATATTTGTCTATGTCTGGAATGTTTCACAATTTGGCATTAAACCTTTTTTAAACCAGACCAAGTTAAAGGTCAGATCTGTGGAGAGGCGACCCCGCTTACAGTCAGAATGCTTGTTTTTTACAGATTTTTGAGCAGTAAAACCACCTGTAGTTGAGGAAATGCAAGGTAGAGCTCTTTAAAATCATACTGTGGAACATTCCAGACAAAGCAATGACATATCCAGGTGACAGACCCCCATCCAAAAAGTTACATAGTGCACCTTTATCCATAGTTACTACTTGCCTTGTGAAAAACGGAAGTAGTTTGATTTTTTTCCCCATTTGCAGCTGTCTTCACTTTGCTAACACATTTCTAACATCACAATTATTCACAGCAATTAGTTTATAAGCACATTTCACAACTGTTTGAGATCAGAACAGATTTTTGCAGTGACGGTAAAGGTAATAACTAGCATTTTAATGTGCACTTCCTTATTATCAGACAATAAAATGCGCTCTTATTAAATGCAGACTTATTTTGACCTCAAGAGCTGCTTATACAATATATCTGTACTGGGGCAAGATGATTTTGCTCAAATACATGAAAAAAATCAGATACAGACTGTTTAAGTGTATATTTTGACTATTTTTTTAATGCTGTACACATTTTTACAATATGGTTCACAGCGATTAGCCTGTGTTGGGGTTATTGTGTCACTGGTATAAAGTAGTTTCATTGTTTATTTTTATTTTTCTGTTGCAAATTATCATACCTCAGACTGCGTTATGAAAGGCCAACATATATACGGATTTTGTTCAAGACATAGTGATAAATACCCGCTCACACTCACATTCACGGAGACTCAAGTGACTAGCACACACACACACACACACAGTCACACACACACCTGCTCATTAATCCCTCGGCTCTGAGCTCAAATATTCCCTTCTGCTGATCTCATTGTCAAACAGGGGGGGGCACAGGCACTGGGAGAGGTTTGGACTGACCTTCACTTAACTCTTTAGTATGACACTTATAAGATTCACAATGGGACTCAAGTTAGATTGGAGTTGGCTTGTTCCATACATTAAAACACGAACAGTGAGCGCAGGGCTTACTGGCATCTAGTGGTGTACAGACATACTGCAGTTAAGTTTGTTGAGTTGTTCTAAACCCAAAATATATATATTAAATGATTAGATGGAGTAGTGGTAGTGACAGTGTGGGCTTTATCTTGTGCTATTAAATCTTTTAGTCAGCCTTGTAATTGTAGAAAATGTTGCTATGATAAAACATGGTTAATTTAAATGTTAAAGTCCATATTAACTTTAACTTTTACAATTGAGGAATGCCCTTTTGTGTTTCATTTTGAACTTTTATTTCTTTCTTGAAGTGAGAAGACTTAAAAACCGATGGACAAGGAACAAGGCCGCAAGCATCCTAAGAAAATAGCGTATTAAATTAGACTTGGGATGCCCTGATCTAATAGTTGTATCAGTATTGGGCGCCGATCTAG
The DNA here is from genome assembly GCF_026225935.1 of Boleophthalmus pectinirostris. Taxonomy (NCBI): domain Eukaryota; kingdom Metazoa; phylum Chordata; class Actinopteri; order Gobiiformes; family Gobiidae; genus Boleophthalmus; species Boleophthalmus pectinirostris. The sequence continues at coordinate 13,203,641 of NW_026571018.1, forward strand.
GTACTTTTGATTTTAAGTGGAGTTGATAATTCAATCATGCCGATACAGCCTAAACATGTTAACCACAGACTGAGGAGACTCTACAGCTGCTAAAAGCATGATTAATGGCAGCAATAGTATTTGTTTTACCTCTGCAATGTCTTGCAGTGCCTTAAGAGTGAAAACAAAACTTTGGACAAATCGACGATGGAGCAGCGCTGAATGTGCGAACTTGTTTATGTATGTTATGGGGCCATGTGCTTTGAGCAGGCGTCTGTCTTTTTACAGGCCTCAAACTTGAATAATATGGTGAAGAAACACAGCCTTTAGAAACAGTGGGAGGAAACATCACCCAGTGTCTCTGTCTGTTCCACAGAATAGCATTTAACTTTGAGCATGAATTTGTTTACAGATGTTATTGCTCAAACCATAGCACAGATCTGATCTGTAACTTGACCTCCACTTAACCTGGTACCAGCTTGTATACTTGGAGATAGAGAAATTTGAAGAGGCAAAGCAATAACATCTCCATGGAGACAAGCAGGTTGCATAACCTCCATTAGAAAAGTTACATAATGCATCTTAAATATCAACTGATTTATCGGTTGATTAAGTTTTAGTCAACCACATTTATTTAAAATAGTGGATTAATTATTTTATTAGAATTTTAAGGATTTATATGGACCACAGCTGAGATTAGAAAGCATGGAGAGAGTTTGCTGGAGTCTTGGAAGTGAATGGACAGTTAAATCAGCCTTTTCACTTATTAAAATGTTGTTTACTAGTACTTTTCTTTATACATAGTTGTTTTTGTGTGAGATTGTAAGAATTTTAGAAGGTTTTACCAGTACCACAACCCCTTTTAGTTGATTAATGGATGAACAAGACATGTTTGTAGTTGACCAGGAATGTCCTTAGTCAACTACAGTCCTATTAAATATAAAACATTTGGTCTCGCCTGTGTGTTGTGTGTATCTGGTTTGTGAGTCACGTCTCCACAGCACTAGCTAAAGTTGTTGGGGACTGACACGGATGGCACTCACAGGCTGCGATAAGGATGTATCCATTAAAAAAGAAGATAGTCACAGATGCAGCAGTCGATAAAGAGTACAATGTATGTGCCAGCAGACATGACAGCAGAGGAGTGGGAGAGGGGAGAGAGAGAGAGAGAGAGAGAGAGAGAGAGAGAGAGAGAGAGAGGGCGGATGAGAGAATCTACGGGAACCTCTTGTAGATTATGTTTCTTCGCCGTGAACTCTGTCGTTCCAATTTCAGGCGGAATTTTTCTACAGTCGGTGTTCCGATGGTTATCAGTTTAGCACGGAATCGCTCCTCTTGTGTGGACTCCATGGACAGAAGCACAACAGCTCTGAGCTAAAATACGATTCGACAGAAAGACAAGTTTTTTTGAGTGTCTCTTCACTGTTTGGAAAGAGACGGTAAACTAGGGCAATGCGTATAGTTCGAGTTAGGTGATGATTTAATTAGTGCTTTTTCAGTTTTCACCAGCGCATTCAGGTGTTGTATTGTTGTGTACTTGGGCAAAACATTTAACCCACCTTACTTATCGTTATTTTTATTTGTTAAAGATGGGGTATTTTATGTCTATGAGGTATTAATTGCTAACATAACACATTTAGATCTATGTCATAAAGTTGTTTCCTCATCAAAAACATACCCGGAGTTGTGTTTTGTTTCATTCACACATGTTTAACACATAAATCCTGCGTATTTAAGCAGAGTTCTTCTCTCAAGCACTTCTCTACTGTGTTTTTAAACCCCATATGACCTTCAATTTTGCGCAATATAGCACGTTAAATCCACCATATTATTGTCAACCACCACCATTACCACCATGTCAAACTCTAAAGTCATTGTCTAGGTAGGACACAATTAACAATGTACCAAATGCCTTTCACTCCACACAGACACTGTTCCAGAGCTATTTTTGTGAGTCCAGGGGAGAGCTGGCATTCTCCACCCGCCCCAACCACACCACCTCCTCCCTGGAGTTTACTGCTCAAATGTGCTCATGTTTGCCTGTTTGTTTTAGGCAACTATGCAGCTCCGGTTTGGGTAAATATAACCGTAAAAGCAATGAGAAAAAAATAAGTTCTGTTCAAGCAGGTTTGATGCCATGTGTGCGTCATATACATGTAGTAGGGTGACAAAAGTATTGAAAATCTGACACTAATCACTACGAAAATTTGTATTGAAACTAAATACTCATTTGAGCAAGTATGAATACTAAAAAAGTCACATTCACAGGACAGAAGACAGGACAGAGCTGTAACAGAATAAGTATAAGACCACATAGACTATGCACTAGGAATGTTTCAATAACCAAAATATTGTGATATTGTATCGTCAAAAGTCTCACAATAATATCGTGGGCTGTCACAATATATCAAATTACAAGTTCCTTTGATTAAATACATGGTTTTACAGTAGCAACAGCTTATGAACCTCAGAAACTACATATCCCATGATTCATTTCAGTGCAAACAACAAGATATATGTTTTTTTCTTGAATTCATGGGATTATGACGGAAATAATTCATACCAAAATCTTGCCATGGTATTTTAAAAGCAAAAAAAAGTCTCCTATCTACTATTCTCCAAAATATCGCAATAAATATCGTACCGTGGGATGCATATCGTGATAATATCGTACTGAGAGAGTTGAATATCGTTACATCCCTAGTATACACCCATGGATGACTGAGTTTGATTACAAAAGATATAAGACCACATGGTAATATAAAAGAAAGTACTATAATTTATGATGTTGATTTATGATGTGGAAAGTCACATTTTTTGTCTAAAGAAAGGGTGTTTTTAATTATCATTGTGGTATCAGAATTGATTTTGAGTATCAAGTAGAAATTTTATTATCGTGGCAATAATATGTTGCATGTTTATGTATTAATATAATTTATGTAGGAGGATGGAGAAGCAAGAAACATGTTAAAATGTTGTGAAGTCGACTGTGCAATGGAAATAGGCTTGTTTTATTTCTATCAACTACAACCATGCCTTTGATTAGGGTGAGGTTTAGATGTGTTGATGATTTAGAACTGAAGTCTCTCCTTTCCTCTCATCTGCGTAATTTAATCCCTCATAGTGCTCATCTCCAAATGCCCAGACTTTATTGGCGTCTCAGGCAAAGATTCCCCAAGATCACTTTGAACACATCTCAGTGGTGTCATGATACTAAAAGTTCAAATGGGTTTCAAGTGGTTTTACACTCGTTCTGATACAGCTCAGATCATTCCAAAGCTATTCAGGTTCATTTCTGTCCTGTAAATGTGACTTTTTTTCAGTATCAGTACTTGTTCAAATGAGTATCCAGTTTTAGTATCGATTCGTAGGGCCTGTGTGATCTTTTGATACTTTAATCCACAATGAACCATAAAAACTGTACAAAGAAGTGGACTAAGGGAGTATGACTTCACACATAGGGTTCAGCTCCAGCCAAACGAAGCTGATTTGTCTGCTATTACTGTTCATATCTTGATTTATTGTCAAATTGTCAAAAATAAAAATACTAGGATCATGTAGAGCAGGTTAAAGGGACAGTCCAGGATTTTGGACATAGGACCTAATTTCCTAGTGAGCCAGAGTGTCGTAGACGTGTGGAGACACTTTTTTAAATATTCCGTCCAGTCCTTGTATTTGCAGAGGTCGCTGGTGCTAGGCTAGTGCATGTCAATGGCCATAGTTAGCCTTGCCACTAAAAACAGAAACATTGTAGAAGTAAAACCAACCTTGCATTTGAAGGATTTATGTCTGAGCAGCAGCAGCGAGTTGTACTTCCTGATAGAAAGCTTGGCACTTGTGGACTGATATCACCTAGCATCTATCTTAGCGGCAAAGTAAAATTCCGCTGCTGCTGAGAAAATAGTCCCATAACATGCGATGATTCATGAGATGCAAGGTTAGTTTTATGTCAGGCATTATTCAATCGACACAGACATTCACATTAATTGTCTGGTGTAATAAAAGTTTTGCTTCAGGTGTTTTGTGGAGTGGGTAAGACTGTTTTTAGTGGCAGGCTAACTATGGCCATTGACATGCACTAGCCTAGCACCAGCGACCTCTGCAAATAAAAGGACTGGATGGAATATTTTTTTAAAAGTGTTTCCACACGCCTCCAACACTCTGGTCAAATAGGAAATGAGGTCCTATGTCCAAATTCTGGACTGTCTCTTTAATACAGATATTTAAACATCAAAACGACGAGCCTGACAGCAGCAGTTATGGAGAGAGAGGGTGACAGTTTTTCAATAGAGCGTAAACTGGAGCCAAACTTGATGGAGCCGGAAGCACACCCATTCATACTTCCTATTTGTAAGAGGCTAGCTATGTCCATTTATACATGCAGTCTATGGTAAAAGCACTGAGAAAATATGCCACAAGTTCTGTTCTAACAGGTTTAACATCCGGTTGGCATGTGTGCGTCATATATAGGATGTTTGTGTATTAATATCATTTATGTAGGAGGATGGAGGAGCGAGGACCCACTGGGAGGATATGAATGCGGCATTGATGTGTTTTGGCCCCTTCACAAGCGAGCTGCTGATGTCACACTGAGCTCTGACTATTCTCATCTTTTCATCATTCTCTGATCTCTAATGCCATTACACCCAACAGAAAGGGCTGGGCTGTTGTGTTGTTTCCAAGGTTGGCTAAATCGTATAATGGCATGAGAGGGAGTTGTTTGGGTTTGTTGAAATCTTAATGTTATTAAGATCCCTGAAGGAAGGTTTGTTAGTGTTAATGCTGCTACAACATAGCGCAAAAATATTGATAATTGCTATGCTGGCTGATACAATAATCGATTTTGCAAGAAAATAGATATATCACAACAACAGAAAGTTCCCAATTTTACAGATATTTACTGTGTTTTGAAACTAAAATGTACAAAAAGAATTCCTTAATTGAATTGGTCTTGGTTTTGTTTCTGTTGTGCAACCCATGCGTGTGGTTTTGGAAGATTTGGCAACCAACATGGTGATCCTAACTAGCTTGATTCATCAGCCAGTGTCACTTCGTGGAAACCGTCTGACCTCGCAACATTAGGATTCATTCGCTTGATGCTACGCAGGTACTTTTTTATTTCACCGATCGCTGCTATTTTATTGTGACATATGTAATGCATCAAATCCCGTAAAAAGAAGGGCAATAACGTCTTTCCCCTTGCTAAAATTCACCAAACATTCTCTTTGTTCCGGCTTTAAATCCTCGATCTCAGGAATCATTGACGACACAGAATGTATGTTTTCGTCTGCATCCATCTCGACCACTTTGTTTACTGTTGTGATGTACCACAAATGGGACCCAGTCATGGCTTCACAGCTCTTCGCTGATTGGCCGGTGCATGGTCTACAACTTCCAGGGTTCTTGCAAACTGTCAAGTGTATTCCGATTCCTGACCTAGTCGCTGGAGAGAAATTAAAATTTTCGTTTAGAAGGTCTGCCACCTGCCTGTTTCCATAAAAATGTTTTTGCTTTACCAAGTGTATTTCTCATATGCATTCTTGGCCTGAGCTTGGTAATCTCTCCACAGATCTGACCTGTAACTTGACTTGTGCTGCTCTAAAGACAACACAACGGAAGGCAACGCAATAACACCTCTATGTCAACAAGCAGGTGGCTGATCCTCAACCAGAAAATTATTATTTAATTGTAATTACGAAATGGAGAGGATTACATCAGAGCGGTATCTGGTGTGTTTTTAGTATTTTTACTGCAATCTGATTTACAGTTATTTGCACTGTAGTAGCATTTTTCATTAGTTAGCAGCAAATATACTGTAAACCCAAAGATTATGTGTTTTGGTAAATACAAGAATTGTATTTTGAGTTTTGATATTTGATATTTCCAGTATTTCCAGTATTGCATCCCAAACTGATGGAATATTGGTACTGTGATTTTGAAACAGAAAAAGGCTGGTTAACCTCGCTGTGTTTGTAAGATGCTTTAGAATAGATAATTAAAATGATGAAGTGACATTATGCACCCTAACCCTCAGCTTGAGAAAGGAGTATTAACTTTCACCATTAGAGGATTTTCTATTAACTTCCTACTGTTAAAGCTGTAAGTGATTTGGGAAAAAAGATTAGCAGTATCTAATTGCACAAAAATATATTAGAGAATCACAAAACAAAGAACAGTGCTTTTCGTAGAGTCTGTTCTGATTAATACACACTGCGTGAGGCCCGTGCAGCTCTGTTCGGAAGACTCAAATTTGGCTGCAAAATCAGTGACGCATTTGCTCATCAGAAAGAAACACTCTTTTTGTGATTGCCTCAACTCACTCCAAGATGTCTATAGTTTACACGGCAACTGGAGTAACTGTGGGGGAATTAAACACAGTTAAAATACTTAAATATGCAAATTGGAACTTTTTGGTGAAGGGGCTGCCACCTTTATTGAGATGTTTTGCTTTGCCTGGACTGTTCCATGATTTGGGTTTAAACTTCTTTATCTTTTTAGAGACAAGCAAATGATGCCACCACCAGACAAACAGTAGCTCATAGTAAGGATGCATGTTTATTGAAGGTAATTTGAACAATAAAACACCTATAATGAAATAAATCAAAGTTGAATGTCATACCATCATGTCAAGAAAAGTTACCACGGTTGACCTTTAAGTGTTAAGTTTAAATCATATAGATGCTTACTTTCCAACAGATTGTACAGATGTTAAGTTAGCTGTAAAATATAATAATGATTTTCATAGGTCTATTAATATTTGGTAGGATAGTGCGTATACCTGCATCAAATCCCATCAAATAACTTGAGTAATGTCTGTCTTTGTTAGTGTCATTCAACAATGTGCAACTGGTGGACAATAGCAGCTGAAAAAGGCTTCAGGCACTTTGTGTTAGATCACATAAATATGATAATAACTGAGATGGAAAATATAACTATATCCAGATTAGTGAAATATGTAGAAATGACTTTAAAAAGATTAAATCTATTCTTTCACCAAAGATAAAACAGTATGAGCGTCTTCGTGACTTGACTTCTCTCATTCTTCTCTCGTTGATATTAACCTGGACAAAAAGGTTCACATGAGGAACCTTGTAAACGGCATGAACATTCATTTGTATGCAGCACAAATGTCTATTCATTTTTGTTTAGCCTCTTCTTTAAAAACTCACCTCATTATAATAAAGGCTTTTAGCTATGCTAATCAGGTTATTTGCATGCAAAACACTAGTCCCGAGGGAGTTACAAAAATGTTCTACTACTCCACTATTCTCCATTTAACTTAAGACTGTAATCTAATTTTTAAAAGCAGGAAGAAACACAATCAAAGCTGAATGTGTAATATCCAAACAAGCATTAGCATAAGCACAAAGAATAGAGGAGTTGCAGTCGGATTGGTGCGCTGACGCCATTGTCATCAGTTGGAAAGAAAAGCTGAGAATCTCGCAAAGTGCCGTGCCCAGGGGAGCTCCTAGTGTCTTCATTATGGCTCTGGGCCATATTTGAATATGTGAAGGACATTCATTAAGAACTTCAGTGTAGAAGAATAAACTGCAAAGGTTATAGATTTAAAATCCAAGCATAAAATGTCATTGGAAATTGATAAGGACGAGTGGGGAGGACATTTGAAGTAAAGTGAGCCTGGTAAATGAGCAAGAACAGCCCACGTCAAAGAAGCAGGGCTCTTAATGAAATGGCACGTTGACATTGAGGATGCAAATCACGACGTGTTGAATAATAAAAATCCTCGTCTTAATGATCTGACACCGACTGAATTCACCTTGCACATGTTAAACCTGGCGAGACACTGCTAAATGTACAGTAAAGACCCCACCCTAACTTACTATTACCTATAACATGTCAGTTTGAATCTGTTCGCTAGTACTTATAAGTACATATAAGTCATTTTCAGTGTCTGCACTCGTGTGTAGCAGTGCAGTGATGTTTTATCCCAACTAACAATATTTATATTAAATAACCACTGCTTGGGCCATGTAAATGTATCATAACGCTGTAGGTTTTACATGCAATTACCAGCGTATTTTTAATTATTTATGTCTTCCAATGGTCAATATTTCAACCATGAAATTCCCATTGCTTATTCCCTATATTCCATGTTTTCCCTTGTCTAATAGCTGTAATACTTGTATATCCAAGCTTCATTCCTAAATCAGAATGCACAAGGCATGGAGACCACCCAAGCCGCACTAACTTATTCTTTTGTACATTTTATTTAACCACCAACCATCTTGTCTGGACCCCCTCTCCAATACTTTCGCAACAATTGTCCGTATTGCGTCGAGACATGGAGAAATCACATCCAAACTTATCTCCATCAACTCAGGAGACCAAAAACTCCACCATATCTCAGCTTTTCCAGCACCATCTCGACTCAAATTTTAACAATGTCTACCACAAGACACAAGACACTAGCCCCGTCCTTCAGCTAGCCTCCTGTATCCATGTGGCAGGCGAGGATGAGTCCAATCAACAAGAGTGGATGAATAAATGATAACATGAATGGTAAGTGCGGAGTGCTTGGCGGAGGGTGGGCTGCCGGCTCGGGTTAATGAGGTGGTCTGGGAATGTGGTCCGGGGTCCTGGCTACAGTAAAATGCGTAGCCGTTTTTAGCCTGCGGGGGATTTGCAGCCCTAAGACCACTGCCGAGACTATCTTTGCCGGCGGCTGTGTACGCGCCAGGGCCTTTGAGTGGTATTTGTGCTGTGGGGGTGAGAGAGTGCGGGAGATACTGCCCTCAGGATGACATCGGTCGGAGCAGAGGAATCTGTCTCGACTTTGCGTTTGTCTGCCGTTATGTTGTGCTGGCGTGCTGTGTTGTTAGCAATCTGAATCACGCATTTATGATTTGTTAATAGAGCCAAGGATTACAGCAGTTTATAATACAGTGTTGTGCTTATTCAAACTATGCATCTTGAAAATAATATTGCAGTTAGTTAAAAAAATATTTTCTTCTTCATGCTGTGGTCCATGTAAATCCTTATAATACCAGTAATATTAGTTGAGTTGAGTTGGGGTCTCAGTCATTTATAAAACTATACAGAGAATTACAAAAAATGTACGTATGGACAAAAAACGAGGATCCACAAACTTACTGACTTCCCGTGTCTCTGAAAACCCTGACTCACAGTTCAGAGTTTTTGAACCAGACCACTCATTTGTACATCAAGTTGTCTTTCTCTAGATCACAAATGTAAAGTAGAAAGTCACATACGTCACAATTTTGTACATATGCACACTTTATAAATGATGGTATACCCAATTAGAAAATAATAATATAACAATAATTATGTACAACATCAGTAAAGTCACATTTGAACTATTTAAAAAAGAAAACAATAACAGTCTAAATGCTTACGTTTGTACTCAGACCTGTGAGATGACACCATTCGGAGTGTTGCTGTGTTTTCCAACATTTGTGGGTTAATATATTGTGTTAGCACGTGGTGATGTTTGCATTACAAACTCTGTGCATTTTCCGATTTTGGGACACATTTGTGTACCCAAACCCTCCCCCTCCCAATCCCCCCCCCCCCCTTTTTTCCCCTATTCATCTATCTGAATCTCATTACCATTCTGCCCTTCTCTCCTCCATTTTACTCAACGCCATCAAGGCCTCGCCTCCTGGTGTTTGCATTGTAAATCAGGCTCGACAATAAGGCCATGATTAGATCCTACTCATATTCAAAAACACCTGATTTATTTATTCATCATCCTCTCTGCAGCGCGTCAAGATGCATAATATCTGACCAAGGTGACAGAGCCACTTCCAAATGTTATTCATTGCGTCTGCAGGTCAACCTCTTAACCAACAAACCCAAACAGGACAGATTAAATGAGATTTCGATGCTGTGCAAATGACAGCATCTCCAGAACTGTCTCTCTCTCCCCAGCAGGCTGTTCCACCGGTCCTCGTCTCCATGTGAGATTGGATCAGGTATCTGAATGGGTTAAAAGTGCCACAATCTGTCACGCTTCCCACACTTGGAGAGCTGATTTATATCTAGCCCTGAGTGTAAAGATAGGAGGTGCAGTTTCATGAATATGCACCAGATATTATTTATGGAAGGCTTAAGAATGATGAGAATCGGATTAGATAACTAGTCAAGTTGTACAGGCCTAGCACTATTGTTCTTGTAAAATTGTGTTTATATCAAAGTTTTTATTTACAGGCTCACTTTCCATCAGCCGAAGTCTATTTTTCGCAAATCGTGTGGGTGTTTTCATGCTATATTGTAAAATATCTTGATCAAATGACTGAATTTATTAATTTTATCTTCATACCATAAAGATTTTTTTCTGTAGGAAATAAAAAGGAGCATATTTTTACACACAGCATTACACTATAGACTATTCTACTGTCTTCAACAATATGTTAATTAGTCTAAGAGATATAATTCATACCGTCTTCTACATTCAAATCACAGTTTATTAGCTAGAGCTCCATAATTTTAGAAAAGAATCTAATTTTTCTGACGCGATTGCGATAAGATTTCCGATTTAAGCTTTAAAAAATGTATTCTGTTCAGAGTGCACATTGTAAATAATCCCAAGAACATTTGAGAAATCTGAAATCTGAACTGATAAACTAATCCGATAAACAATCCTATGCATTTTTGTAGAGGTACAAACAGCAAATACAAGATTTTCTCTAAAAAAGACATGTTAGACATTTTGTTCTTTGTAGTTTCAGTCTGCAATTGTCATTTGTCTTGAACATTTTACGCAATTCTTGATACTGCATTTCTAAACCAACCGAAGAATTACATTTGACTTTACTTAACAAATACCTAACTTTATCAGGTGCTAAAAACTTACTTTGGTCCAACATTTAGGATTTTATTAGCTGCTAACTGTCTACTACACCATGCTAGGCTGGTTGTATAAAGTTCCCCCAACCTTTTGCTTTCTCTTTGTCTGGAAATAATGCTAATAACGAGAACAGTGGGGCTGAACCAAAACGGAAAAGTTGGAGGGTACTAAAACACAAGCAAAACACTGAAAAAAGCCAAGAGTTTTCAAAATATCCCATCAAACATCTTGAGCGCGTGGGGGAGAGAGGAGCCCGGGCCCCTGCTGTACAGTGCACGTCACAGTTGACAGACTCAATCACATCAAAGTGCCAATTCGCCGACATATTTTTCAGTTTTTACACATAGTCCCACAGACCATTATCCATGCTGTGCAACGAGTGGCAGCCATCGCACTTCGCTTCTTGCAGTCCATTTGGAAGTGTTGGGAGATCTGAATTGTTGCCCAGTTTAAAGGTGTACTGTGGATCTTTTTTTTTCCCTGTCTATTTCTGAGTGATTTTAAAGAGCACATTATATGGGCGTATTACACTATTTTCTGGTCTATGCTATGATGTTGTTTCCTCATCAAAAACAGACCTGGAGCTGGAGATGTGTTTTGTTTAATTCACACATCTTTAACGCACAAACACTTCACCTTGCATAATATAGGACCTTTGGTGAAGGGTCCGTCACCTGCTTCTCTCCATGGAGATGTAGCCTGGAATGTTTTGAAGAGTGGCATTAAAATTTTTTTATGTCTATAGAGACAGAAGGTGATGCCACAGGACCAGGTTACATGTCAGATCTGTGGAAAGGCGAGCCCACTGACAGTAAGAATGCAAATTTTTAGGTAAATAAATACCCATGTTAACCCACAGTAAAAGCAAGATGGATACGCTGAATTCCATACCGGTACATTCCAGACAAAGCAATATCATCTCCATGGAGAGAAGCAGGTGGCAAACTCTTTTTGTTCCACTCATAGGCCGTATATATGAGTGGACATAGTGAACACACTAGCCGCTTCGTGCCAAACAGGAAGTGTGCCAGGAGTTTCTTCCGGCTCCTTCTGACTCTGGTTCCAATTGATTTACGTTTGGATCTTGTCGCCCTCCCTGTAACTGCTGCAGTGAGCCTCGTCATTTTGGCCTTAAGATGTCCATATTAACCCACTTTACATGATCCTGAATTTTTTTTTTCGCTATTTTGTCCGTCAAAAAAAAATCCTATTTATAACATAGAGCCTGGCTACAGATTCACTCCTGTAACCGTGAGCCTTATTTGAGTGGCACTGAACGCTTTGGGTGACATCACACTCGCCAAGTCCACTTTTTTTATACAGTCTATGGTTCCACTTCATGGTTTTTCACCTATCTGTCTCCATGGAAACAAGCAGATGGTGCCATCCGGCCAAGTTACATATTAGATCTGTAGAGAGGCGACCCCACTTACAGTAAAAATGCATGTAAAATGTTTTTAAGGTATTTTTAAAGCAATTAAACATGTCATTGAATAAGTGCAAAGTAGATAGGTTTAATGCCATACTGTGGAACATTTTTGTCAAATACCTTCAAGGAGTCAGGTAGGTAATGAACCCTCAATGTTGTGCTCCTTTTAGCGGTTCTGTTTTGTAATTCAAAACATGTTCCAGTCACAACTGTAGAAACTGACAACTCAAAGCAGGCTCATCCAGCTCTCTGATTGGATAATAACCTTGAGAACCAAATGTAGAAATAAATAACTGTAACATTTAGCACCTTAAGGTAAAAAGGTGAACAAACAAACATGACATTCAATAAAACCACAGACTTGAACATGTTTATTTATATAATGGTACAGATCAAAATGTAAGGTAAAATTCTTGTATTCACTTCTTCAGCTATACAGTAACCCCAGCAGTGGAAATGCTGTAGACTTATATGCGACCAGATATATTTTACATTTCAATGGCGAGACTAAACCAAGGGTGAAACCACTCTATGCCACACACTAACCTTACATCAATACGCCACTGTCCCCATTCTATGCCACAGAATTGTCGGAAAATTGAATGTTGAAAAGGAAGCGCCGAATCCGATGAAAGAGCACAACTGCCTCAAATCCAAATTCAACCCAAGCCTTTGATGTTTGGTGGAATAATTTTATGCCTACTTCTCATTTTTCCCATTTTGTGCTTGCTTTTGAATTTTGATTGCGACTACAGGCACTTTTCAATTGAAATGCATTATGAACTGCTGTAATCATTCTCTGGCCTTTGTTGGGGAAGAAAACATGCCATTTGTCCAAAAAAATGAACGGTAGAATACACCGCGTCAACCCACACCTTTGGAAAGTTCACAGAGAGGAGCAGTCTCGTGGTCAATCTTAACACATGGTTTTGGGAATTAGAGTTATTAGAGTTAAGAGTTATTTGTAATGAAAAACTAGCTTCTAAAAACGGATTTATGGAATTTGAAGTGCATCTATAAACGCATTTTTTCCTTGCTTTCCTGTAGTTAATTATGTATTTATTTTACTTTATTTGATGAGAGAAAGTATATTCAATTTGTGACTACAACATTTACCGCCAAGATTCATTGACAATGTACTTCCCTCCTTTGTATTGTCCTTTATTGCAAACCTGGAAACTTTTGATGATGATGCCTTATCTTTGTAATACAGGTTGGCCAAAGCCTCACCACTACGTGGTGGTAAACTACTACTGTAGCCGCAGCTGTCCCGGGGCAAACTGACAGAAGCAAAACCAACCAGTGTCATCAGCCCCTCCAACCATCACCATTCACCCTCACACCACTTTCATACTAGGTAATATGTGGGTGATAGGGATGTAACGATATCCAAATCTCTCCTTACGATATTATCACGATATGCCTGTCACGGTACGATATTTATTGCGATATTTTGGAGATAGGAAACTTTTTTGCTTTTAAAATACCTTGAAAAGATTTTGGTGTGAATTATTTTTGCCATTATCCCAAGAATTCAAGTAAAAAACATTTCTTCATGTTGTTTGCACTGAAATGAATCATGGGATATGTAGTTCCTTATGTTTACAAGCTGTTGCTTCTATAAAACCATGCATTTAAGCAAAGAAACTTGTGATTTAATATATTGTGACAGCCCATGATAATATTGTGAGACTTTTGATGTTACGATATCACGATATTTCTGTTATTGTTACATCCCTAGTGGGTGGCAGAACTTGGTCCGAGTAGGATATCAGCCTCTGACCTTCAAGTTGTGGGACCACTGCTCTAACCACTGTACCACTGTCACCTCACAGACATATTCAGAAATAAATCTTTATCTTTATAGAATATGAAAAAGTTGCAAAAACCTTAATCAGGATTGTGGGGTTTTCTCAACCAAGACATTGAAATTGTTCTAATCTAGTTATTTTTGTTATTAACGATTAAAGTTAAGTCAATGGCAAGACTTGGGATTCTCTATGCAGCTCAAACCTTATTACATGAAAATCTCTAAACTCTGCCCATTATTGCAAAGAACTTGTTCAGGAAATATATTGTTCCAGCTTTCACATATTAAACGATAAGTCAGTATAGTATTTGTAGCTACGGACCTAAAACCAAAACGTAGCAATAAATAAATCCAAAATAAATTCTCATTACTTTCCGGACACATCTTGTATTCTTGTAAATACATCCTCGCTCCAACAGCCGGGCTACGGCGTGCATCTGCGTTCATGTTTTGGTGTATATTTTTAGACGCATGATTGCCCCCACAAACTCGGCGCTTGGTGACTGGTTCCTTCGAGGGATGGCGAAACTGGAGAGGCCGCCTAAAATACTGTGGCGGTAATTGGAATTGCTTTATCTTCAGTCTCATCAATTAATGTGCAATTTTCCATTTAATCACTAACACGCTCCCTGCATTTGCAATTAAAATGAGCGCTGATAACAGAGGAGATGCCTTTCAGCTGATACCAGTTGGAATGAGAACAGAAAGCAGAAGACGCAATCAGTACACAAAATGACTCGCCCAGACTCACAAACAAGCCTCGCACACAAACAGAGCATTATGCAGCGCTGAATACTTAGGCAAAAGCAGCGTGACAAGATAAAACATGCAAATTCACAACTAAACCCCCCAAATTAGACCTTGTTGATGAAACTAAACCCAGCATTTAAAGGTGCTGTGTGCGATTTTTAAAAGTGAAAAAACAGAACTAGTTCATTTTTAACAGTTTACACACTGCAGAAATCAAATTTAAAATTACTTAAATTAAGAACATTTGACTTGATTTGAGTAGATGTACCAGTGGAATAAGTGTTTTTCTTATTTCAAGCAACATTACATTTTGTTTTCTATATTTAAGTGCAAAAAGTTTTGTTAGCGTGAGCTATATTTTCATAGCCAAGCTCGCGCCACCTAGTGCCTCCACTCACTTTCATTTCTCTCCAGCGACTCGGTCAAGAATCGGAATACACCAGACGGTTGGCAAAAACCCCGGAAGTGCAAGTTTGGGTACCAGCCAATCAGCGAAGAGTCATATATTCAGTGTTGTCAACGATTCCCGAGATCGAGGATTTAAAGCCAGAATAAAGAGAATGTTTGGTGAATTTCATCAAGGGGAAAGACGTTATTGCCCTTCTTCCTACGGGATTTGGAAAAAGCTTAATATACCAGTTAGCTCCGTTAGAGCCGCATTACATGTGTCACGAGCAAATAACAGCGATTGGTTAAATGATGAAAAGTACCAGCGTATCGTCGAGCAAACAAATTTGCGAGGTCAGATGGTTTCTACGAAGTGAAACAAAGTGAAATCGGATGATGAATGAGAATATTTTAATATTTCAGGTACAAAAAGTCTTGTTCCATTGGTAGACAATTTTACTTGTCAAGTGAACTTTACTTAAATCATGATAAACCTTTCTTAATCCCAGTCATCTTAAGTTGGCTAGATTTTAGTTTATGCAGTGCAATGGCCCAGTGATTCGCTTTCCACAACAGACCATAGTGGAGTTTTGCTGTCACTGTACTCACTAGGATGCTAAGTGCACACATTCTGATTATCGGACAATAAAACAGTACACAGTCATCTTATTTTGACCTCAAGAGTTGCTTATCCAATATATCTTTACCGGGTAGAGATGCACCGATACGATACTGATACGAATATATCGAATATATACTGCATATTGATATCGGGTAGCGGCAGATACGTAAAGCAACACTATCGCCATTGGCACTGGAACTGAAAAAGATGGATCGGTGCATCCCTCGTACTGGGGCAAAACAAATTATGCTTAAATACATGGAAGAAATCAGATACAGGTCTTTTAAAATCACATTTTTGGTAGCTCTGGTTTAGTTGCTGTTCTGTTGCGTAAAGGTCTTTCCCAGTGGTGTTCCTTCATACTTCTTTTGTTTCAGAAAATTTGCCTGGGGTGCTAGACTCAGGAGATGAGATACTAGCAGAGAACTTTATTTTGTGTCGTCATGGGAAAAAAGAGTAAGAGATTCTACATCTGAGTGGAATAAGTTACATTGTCATATTCTTTATAACTTTGAGATGTTGCAATGGAAGTTTGTGTGATACCTTCTGTTGCAATCATTTTAGGAGCTTCTATCTCTAATGATCGTGCTTGAATATAAGGGAAATTGTCAGTTGTTAATCCATTGGTTGGTCCATGCTTTTTTAAATAACAATACTCTTGTTTCATCTAAAGGGTAGTTTTGTGGTTTAATGCCTGTAATCTGAACTGAAGTATCTCCAAATGTAACATTTTTTGTATTTTTTTCTTAGTCCTTAAGCTTGAAATATGACCTTGCTCCTGTTTTACCTTGACTTTTAAATTTTTTAAAACCTTTTTTGACAGTGTTTGCTACTGTGAGCATCGTATTTTCATGGTAACATCCAAACATTCCATCATAGAGGTACATGTAGAACACCCCCAGCGTAATGTCACTGCAAAATATCAGTACTTTGTGATTGGTTGCATTGCAGAAGAGAAAATTGTCAACTGGACAAAGGTTTATTTTGGTCAAATACGTGTCGCATCCAAGCTGCTTCTTCAGTTCTGACGTTTGTGATGAGTTATTTTCTAACCATGGACCACTTATTGCTTACTTACTTTACATTCCTTAGGAGGATTTGAGGCACCTGTATTTCCTAAGGCAGTAGAAGTAATAAGTAACAAAGATTTTTTTCAGATGTTCCAGTTCCATGCCACTAGCTCATAATCAGACCTCTCCTCTGGGTCAATAGCATTAGGTCCAAGTGCACCAGTCCATTATAATTGTAGACTGCACACGTCTTTCTATGTTATATCGAGCTGTTTGCCAGTACCTCCTCCCCACTTTAAAGGTTCACTATGTAGCTTTTCTGGTGGAGGATTTGCTACCTGCTTGTTTCCACTGAGATGTTATTGTCTTGCCTGGAATGTTCCACAATATTGCGCTATTTTCTGATCTATGTTAATAGTATAATATTGTTCCACCTTGCGATGTCACATGGTCATACAGGAAGTGCTACAAAGTGTGTGGTAACAACATTCTAACATATAGGCATATAGACTGTTCCTGCCTATATAGACATATAGGCAGGGACAGTCCAGATTTTTGGACATAGGACCTCATTTCCTAGTGAGCCAGAGTGTTGGAGACATGTGGAGACAGGTTTTAAAATATTACATCCAGTCCTTGTATTTGCAGAGTTCGCTGGTGCTAGGCTAGTGCATGTCAATGGCCATAGTTAGCCTTCCACTGAAAACAGTCTTACCCACTCCACAAAACACCCGAAGCAAATCGATTATTATGCCAGACTGTCGATGTAAATGTCTGTGTCAACAGAATAATTTTAGAAGTAAAACCAAACTTGCATTTGAAGGATTTATGTCTGAGCAGCAGCAGTGAGTTGTACTTCCTGATAGAAAGTTTGGCAGCGGCGGACTGATATCACCTAGCACCTGTCTTACCAGCAAAGTAAAATTCTGCTGCTGCTGAGAAAGTAGTCCCTCAACATGCGATGATTCATGCGATACAAGGTTAGTTTTATTTCAAACATTATTCTATCAACACAGACATTTACATCGACAGTCTGGTGTAATAATAGATTTGCTCCAGGTGTTTTGTGGAGTGGGTAAGTGGGTTTTTAGTGGCAGGATAATGATGGAATATTTCAAAAAGTGTCTCCACATGTGTCCAGCACCCTGGCTAACTAGGAAATGAGGTCCTATGTCCAAAATTCTGGACTGTCCCTTTAAATTTCTCAAGTCTATTTGTAGTAAGACCTTTAAACTAAGTTATCTCGCATTTATTTCATTAACATTGTTTGTCTTGCTTCAGAACACCTTGAAAAACATGTTTTTTTTTTACTGTGACTGAGCCTGCGCCTCCACAGATCTGACCTGTAACCTGGTTTAGAGGTCTCACCTGCCATCTCCTTTTAAATACATAGATATAAAAACATACGGTGGCATATTTCCCACAAAGAATGACATTTCCTTGGAGACGAGCAGGTAGCTAGCTGGTAGATAGATGAAATTATCTTTTTTTTATATAAACGGACCTGGGAGGTAATTACAAATAAAATGCTTAATAAATAGTAGAGTGTTCCCTCCAGGTCAAACGTGTAATTTCTGTCACTTTTCTATCCACATAGGTTATTTGTAGCCGGGGGACGCGGAGCCAGCCCGCTGTGCTTACCTATAAGTTGGGCGTCAATGGGGGGTCTGCGCGTGTGCCGTCGTGTGTGTAATTTCGCCCTGAGCCAATTAGCTCCTGAGTCGGGGTGGGGCGGCGGTTACAGTGGCGTTCCACAGGGTACAGCCCTCAGCCCGGTGGGGTCCCGGCCAATAGCAATTAGCCTAGCGACAAGAGCCTTAATTAGCCCTCTTGATTGGTCGGTAACAGCGCAGTCGACACACACAGACAAGGTGACCCCAGTACACGGCATTGTTTTAGAGGCAGCTGTAATTAGCAAACAGGCATAGCAGTCTATAATTGGTAAACAAGTAGTCGGTTTGTTTGTGCTGTCATTACGAACCCGCTGCTGTGTAAAAGGATTTCTGTACAGGGCCCCATTGCAGAACATGTCAAGTTTCTGCATGAAGGCTCGCAATTACACAAATGAAAATCTCTTATTTAGTTTTGTATTACACTGATAAAGATATTCAGACGATATTTTAACAATGTGATAAATCGAAAATAAAATATCCCTGTTAATGACAAAACATGAATGGACCACAAAAGGGCAACACAGCGTTTATGATTAGATTTGCGATTTATGTTTGAGAAGCGAGAATTGACAAAAAGACTGAAATATGATCAACTTACAAGCACGCTTGTACAGATATAAACTACAGAGTTAACTGTTTTTATACAGAATAAAGCAGGATATTTTGTTGTTTGTGGTACTTAAAAAAATTCAGCCTTAGGGTTATGTAAATTGCATTTGATTGATTCGTTTTTATGTCAAGTTTGTGCTAACAGAGAAACAATAATCATACATACTACATAAACAACAGAAAAGCACTTCGTTCACACAGCACAGGTTCGTTCAAATTGCATTTTCAATTCAGAAATATCACTTTGTCTTATCCCCTTTGTTTTATTGGTCATTTTTATAGTTAATTTATAGATTATTATATTTTCTCTTTGCATATCTCGAAAACAATTGCGATATTGTCAATTCTGCGATATGTCTGCCAACTCTACTCACAATTTATACATTATACATGCACAAAAATTCATAAGTGACTGGACAAAGATGGTATAATGATCTTGTTCTTTAATCACAGCAACACCTGGTGGCTGTACGAGAACTGACAGTGTTCTCTAACGCTAAGTCGTGTTATAGTTTCTTTTTTCTTTCTGTTTTCCCTCAGTCTGAATGTGAAGCACTCCCATGATGCAACATGTGTCCCCAGCACCAGCAGTGACAATGATGGCCACCCAGAGCGTTCCTCCACCATCGTACCAGGAGAGCCAACAGGTCAGACTCTTTTTACTCTATTTAAAGGTGCACGATGTAACCTTCTAGTCTCCACAGAGATGCCATTGCTTTGCTTAAATGTTGTACAGCGTGACATTAAACTGATTTACCTTGCAAATATCTTTTTTTATTGATTTACAGCAATAATCACAGTGACTATACTTTCATAAATTCTGAAATGCTTGATATAATTACATATGTACAGCTTACATGTCGATATATACATATTCACAATTACTGTAATCCTCAAGCTTTTTCTGTATACAAAAAGAAAAACAGCCTCCCACCCCAGTCCAAAGTCTCACCCAAGGGCCCGGTCAGGCAGAAGTAAACAGCAAGGCCAAAAATTCAAGTTAATGCATCTGATATAAAAATGTATTCAACAGATACATATGTACTCTAGTTTATGAAACTGTTTACCTTTTTTCTGTACCATTTTTGGTTCTAAAGTTACATATGTTTTAAACAGATCATGTATGAAACATGGAACAAAAATTATTTCCCAAATTTCAAAGACCTGCAAATCATGTAAATAAATGGATGTATTTCATCATATCTTGTGTTATTCGATCTTTGAACTGTTGATGAAGGTACATGATTTTTCAAA
Organism: Boleophthalmus pectinirostris; assembly: GCF_026225935.1. Classification (NCBI taxonomy): domain Eukaryota; kingdom Metazoa; phylum Chordata; class Actinopteri; order Gobiiformes; family Gobiidae; genus Boleophthalmus; species Boleophthalmus pectinirostris. The sequence goes on from NW_026571018.1 coordinate 13,223,992, forward strand.
AAAAAAATATTTAAAATGATAAAAATTAGCTTGGAAGGACTGACATATTTTATAGAAATAGTTACCTTTCATTTTGAAGTAATATTAAAGTATTCGGAAGAAAAAAGCTGACAAATTATGCAAAATCCTGCACCTTCTACTTGCTTACACAATTTTCCCTCTGTTACTTTTCCCTCCGTTACCATGACCTTTCTTAATAAAAAATCTCATTATTCAAAAAGTAAGAGGTTTTTCAACCTAATCTTGTACTATATGGTAGAAAACTATATGAAGCAAATATTCAAACCAGTTTGTTAAGGATATGTAAGTGAGAACCGCTAGTCATCGCTGTTTGTATTTATTGCCCGAAAAGTGCTGCATATTTCATTCCCTCCGTTACCAACATGAGTTTTTTAATTTTTTGTCAACAACTTGAAAGAATATCGCAGGTTTAACTTTACCCTGTTGGAGTGTTAACTCTTTCCTACATTCTGATACCTTACTTATTTCAATAGTCCCTCTAGTTTCTGAATAAGAGCTGTTTGAATGTAAAAAAATCTGCCCCTGTTTCCCTCCGTTACCACTTGACCGGACCCCCAAGCAAAGGTCTGCTACAAAGTTGCTGGAGACGTTTAATGAAAATATACTATAGGGTAATAATGTCACTTTTGGCCCTCTGTACCCGGGCTATAGAGAGTTCTAGTTGGGCTATATCCAAAAACATTGATGTCCAAGCATGAATAGATAAACAATGTGCGACTTCCAGCGTGTGGCCACCATTTTCTTTGCTGCCATAAGGCCTGATTAGGGCTGTGGATCATTAAGAAGTTACCAATACGATACATACCTCGATACATAGGCTACGATACGATACATATCTCGATACAGTTCAGTAAAAATAAAGGCTATATCATGACTGTGATACTAAAAGTCTTTGTTAAAATATGAAACACGCCCATTTAAATTACCAAAACAGTGAAAATGTCAAATGTGTTGCATGAACGAGTTTCTTTCCACTAAACAATCAACAAATCTGTAGTGCTGTAACAAAATTATTTAGTAAAAAATACCAAAAAATATCCTTTTGATACATCGATACAGCAGCCCACGATATCAATACTGTATCGTCTCATTAAACGATACGATATATCGATATTTCAATATTTTTGTACACCCCTAGGCCTGATAACAAAATCCTTCTCTTGGCCACTTTAAGTTTAACATGTGATAGATTATTTAAGATCAACGCATCCAGTGAACAGGGCACTATTACATCAAATAACATAACACATTTTACGTGAAACTAGTCTCCAGAAATCCCAAAACATATGTTTAAATGTCCCAATGTAATTTAAAGAGCATAATTTACATAAGGGATCCATAATCCTCTTCATAACATACAATTTTTCCATTTTGCAGATATTCAGTTTCAGGTGTTTAGAGTGTTAACCTTGTGAAATGCTCATTCTTACTATGAGTGAAATCTGGACCTCTACAGATTAACATTTACATTTCATGCATTTTTGAGCAATATTTATTCTCCTATGTTCAAGACATCACTGCTTCAACCACCACTAGCACACACTCACTGCTCTGTTCTTACTTGATTCTCTAATTTTATTTTCTTAACCAAAGATATGGCAGTGTCGCATAGTCAAAAAAAGACTGTACCCGCTAGCATGATGTGCAGTTATCCATAGTAGGTGCTGACAGCTACACCAATTTTTACGCCGACGTCAGCTCCCGTTGGGCGCCACAGTTTTCTAACTTGGAAGTCAGCAGACTTGTTTCTTTTATAAAGTCATCTTGGATCAATATTGCAGTTTAAAATGTCCAAATTCTAAAATAATGATCCACGGGTGACAGATTATAACTACCGAGCAGAGACAAGCACAATAGCAACAGTCTTTAAGAACGATTAATTAATGCCCTATTTAGAGACGTAACAATATCCAAAATATCGTGATATAAAGTTCTCACAATAATATCATCACTGTTGGGCAAGTTACTTTAAATCTGTGATGCGTTATTTATTACTTGTTACTGTCATTTCAAAGTAATTAGTTACAATATTACTGCATTTAAAATGTAAGGCATTACATTACTATTGCATTACTTTAAGTTACTCTCAACAAAATAACTGCGAAGATGCTGAATGTTTGCGCAGTATATGGACTGAACCAGGACTAAACCAGGTCTAAACCAGGACTAAACCAGAGCTGAACCAGGATTGAACCAGGACTGAACCAGGACTATAACAGGACTAACCTCGGACTGATTCCAGGACTGAAGAGGAGAACTAAACCAGGACTGAACTAGGACTAAAACAGGACTAAACCAGAACTAAACCAGAACAAAACCAGGACTAAACCAGAACTGAACTAGGACTAAAACAGGACTCACTGTCAGGACGGGCTCGAAGGTGACCGCAGGAGAAAGGACCGGCTCTGCTCCGCACCTCATGAAGGTAAGAGCGGCTATCGCCCGATCTCGCTTTATGGACACCGTACTCCGCGGGCTCGCGGCGCTGATTTCAGCAACTATTTGCGGGCATCCGATCTGGTGTAAGACTCTGCTGCAGCGCGTAACTTCTACCTTCCTTCAGCATGTCCAGAAGTCCAACTTTTTGTGCGATGGTTAGCATCTTCCTCTGCCTTGTGGGTGCGAGCACAGGAGCCTTTGTCGGTGCAGAACGTTTCGTCGATGTTGTGGGTTTTGTCAGGGAGAAAACTTGCAAACATACAGCACTTCGGACGACTGTAAACCAGGTCTAAACCAGAACTGATCCAGGTCTAAACCAGGTCTAAACAGCATAGAGTTCTGCGTCGGTCCTTTCGCCCACGGTTACCTGAAGGTCTACTGAAGGTCGCGGTGATTTTAGCGAATTTGTATGAAGAAAAACCCACCACTTCAATCCAGGTTAAAAAAGCACTGTAACGTGCGTTACTCACATTTGTACTGAGTAAAATATTACATTTTTTTCCCCTGTAATGCCTTACATTACTGCGTTACAGCAAAAAGCAATGCATTACTGTAATTCGTTACTTTTATAACGCGTTTCTCCCAACACTGAATATCATGGACCATCACAATATATCTAATTATAAGTCTCTGTGCTTAAATTAAGAGTTATGGTGCAGCAACAGTTAAAAAAAGACAGAGAGAACTACATAGACCATGATCCTTTGCGCCATTTCAGTGTAGACTACAAGAAGAAATAACAGTTCCAAGCACTTTTAAGTCTTAGTTCTTTGGATTAATTCTTGTCAAGGTATTATAAGAGGAAAAAGTAGCATATTAACAGTTTAAGCTGTTTAGCCTCCACAAAATATTGCAATAAATATCGTACTATGAGATATATAAGGTGAAAATATCATACAGAGAGCTTTGGAAATTGTTACATCCCTAATCGTGAGCTTCCCCGCCATATCTTGAGCTTTTCCACGATATCGCAATAAATATCGTACTATGAGGTTTATACCGTGACGATATCGTATCGTGAGACTTGGATATCGTTACACCCCTAGCCCTAATCCATAACTTCTAACCTTAAAACTGAGAATTTACTAGCCCTGATTGATTCAAACTATTGATTATTTACATTTGATTAAGTCTTTGTTCACTCTTTATTAAGGCTAATGAAGCTGTAGTTATTACAAATTGGTAACCTTTCAACGTACATCCGATTTAAACCTTATTTAACCAAAGCAAACCAAGCCGTTGTCATGTTGCAGCCCTAGCAGCCGTCCCTCTGCTAGACCCATGTTGTTGTATTAGTATTGACTGCACTTAGCCTGTTAATTACCTTTCCCAGCCAGACTCGTTAGCCGGGCTTGTTCTACCTCTGTGAGCCTCCGGAGACGTGTGCACTGAGTCACCACGGACCAGGCTGTAACGTGAGAGCAAGGGCTGTAGTTGTTTTTTTTTTAACCAAGGTAATTTTGTATTATAGACATAGACATACAAGAATACAAATAACATTTTACTACACACATTCAAAAATACAAATAATAAATACTAAGAAATGGCAACAGCTAATAATTGATTCAACTTGAAAATTTCATCTAGTGGAAGGTTTTCAGTTAATTTAAAGTGATATGTTGTGCATTTAAATGGTTTTGTGGCTTGTTTTTTTACATTTACAACTATGATTATATTTTTTTTTTCAGTATGTTTTTTTCTAGATGTTCACAACATAATTAAACTAAATATCTCTTCTCCCAAGTTTGATTTCCATATCATATTATTATTCAAATCCTTCTATTGACTTTCAAAATTTTGTCAAAATACAGAGAGAGATCTGCGAAAAGCAATGCCGCTCAAAGTAAGAATGTATTTCTTTCAAGGTAGCTTTTAAGAACAAAAGCACACATTTAACTCTGCACTGTGAAATATTCCTGAACAAATCAAAAACGTCACCATGGAAACAAGCACACCACGACCCATCCCCCAGAAAAGTTACATCGTGTGCATTTTAGACACCACTGACAATAACATAGATCGGAGCAGCCTTGTTTGGCTCTACTGAGAATACGCTCGCTGCAGATGTGTGATCGTTCTTTGTTACTTATGCGTTAATGTGTCCTATATGTGTGCACAAGCAATTAGCATCTTGCTTTAGCACAGTGTATTGATTAACCTGTAAAAGGCTTGGAGTAAGTACAGTGCGGTTAGTGTTACTGCCAAATGTCTTGCCTTGTTTACAGTGAGAATATACTCTACTGTACAGTCATAGTAGTGTACTCCATTAGACAGTGAGGGGGGGTTGATACATTTACTCAGATACATTCACTGTTTAAAGGGTTCATATTACACTGTTTTCTAATCTGCCTTATAATGCTGTTACCTCATCAAAAACATTCCCGGATTTGTGTTTTGTTTCATTCACTCTTGTTTAACACACAAACGTGCACTTCTCAAACAGAAAGTACTCCACCTTGTTCCACCTTGTGATGTCATGTGGTACTGGACATGATCGACTGTGTTTTTAACCTTCATACACCTTCATTAGAATCATTTGGATGATTTCAACCCTAGAATTTCCAATCTCTTCTGAACTAAAGGTAAAAGAAGCTGTTAATTTGAAAACTACCGCTACATGACATCACAAGGTGGAACAGAGCATTTTGAGCTTTGGCGCTCTACACAGACTAATAATAATTTAATGATTAACATGTGCGAATGAAACAAAACACAACTCCAGATATGTTTTTGATGAAGAAACAACATTCTAACACAGACTTGTCAGACTCAGGCCCAGGGGCCAAATTTGGCCCACAAGATCATATCAAATATGTATTAGAGCTGCCCGCTGGCTACAGATGGACTATAGAGATATTATTTATTTAAAATGTTGTTATTATTTTATATTATGCTTGTTCTGAATTCAGTGTTTAAGCAAAACTATTATTAAAAATTTATTTTAATAAGAAAAGGTTTATCATTAAATATCTCGAAAGAAGAGAAAACTGCAGAAGTTGTTGAAATTTTTCGAGTAAATATTTAGTTTGACCCACGACTTAATCCAAGTTTTTAGTTTTGGCCCTCTGTGAATTTGAGTTTGACACCCCTGTTCTACGTGATTTAAAACTCTGTCTATTCTGAGTAATATAGAACCTTTAATTGTTCACATCTGAGATGTTTTTACACTTATGCACCGATTCAGGTTGTTCAGTTCAGCTGATCCCAGTATTGATTCTATGTCTTTAAGTATCTGCCGATATCTGATATTAACCAATACCAGTGTAGGGACTGGAAATTGCATTTTTCTTCTCTCAAAACACAATTAATTTATGTATCTGATTGTGTTATGTAACAGTTCTGTATTCTGCAAGTAACTAGTGATTTCAAACATGATGAGAAGTTCTGGGCGAACATCAGTCAGTACTAAAACTAGGATATTGACATAACAGATATCATTGAACCATTACAGCAAATTTTCCTGGATCGGCACTACATCATTATTTGCACCCTCGACTTTTTACTTGATATAGTGATACTTTCAAGAAATGTAAACTGCTCCTATGTACAGTATGTAAACTAGAACTTTTAATCATGTTATAACAGTGTTCCATCATCATTATCTTTCTCAGAGTTGTGTTTTGATTGATGTGTGCCTGTTTGAGTAATTCTGTCCTGCATCTGAGGGTTAAGGGCTCAGAAAATAGTTTTTTTTCACCTACCTACTATCCCCACCCACTGCTTTGTACCTCCTTGAATGATCTATGTTACATTATTTTATGATCTATGTTATAATATTGTTTCCTTATCAAAAACATACCCGGAGTTGAGTTTTGTTTGATTCACACATGTTTAACACACAAATCCTTCATATTTAGGCTGAGTTCTTCTCTCAAACTGAAAAAAGTCTGTTGCATCTTGTGATGTCATGCATACAGGAAGTGCTTCACTGTGTTTTAAACTGGAGAGCTTCATAACATCACAACGATTGAAGGATTACTCACAATTTGACCAAAAAAGAAAACAGATTTAATGATGATTTTTTTTTTTTTTTATTGTTCAGATTTATTATTGTTTTTTTTTGTATTAAATAAACAATAAGGAAGACATTGGATAAAACAGTACTGATAATTTGGAGAAAGAGTTTAAATAATTAAAATTGCCACATTAACACAGACTAAAAGAAAAAAAAAAGTACTTCTAACACATTTCTGCAGGTGAGTTCTCCACACTCCAAACCAGTTACACGGGTCGGTCTGTCTGTCAAAGACTTAAGCATCCATCCACACACACGCTGGCCGAGCTCTTTTCATTCGTCAGCGCTGATGCCACAGGACAGCCCTCTTTGTCTAACCCGCGGACCACTGCACGGATGGGAAGTAGACCATCCTCCGCTTCCTCCCCGGACCGCACCACCTCTGTATCCTTACGCCCCGAGGATTAGTGCCAGGGGAGAGCTCCCGAGATGCAGCCCGCGCAAATGCAAATGAGAGCTAGTTAAGTGTGAAGAAGCTAATTTATTTCCCATTTGGAGCTGGGATTAAGACTTGAAGCTTCCTCCAGACCCCACCCCATCCAAAAGGCGATGGGGGTTGTTAGACTCATTTCCTAAGAGGGAACAGAGGAGACAGGAAAATTGGGGTGAATGGAGAAGACAACACAGTGCAGAGTTAAAGCCTCACAATATGAAAAACTATGAGACTTCTACATTATTTTATAGGTTTATCTGACCAGTACTGCCTTTAGATTTATGTATTTATGTACTCAAAGGTGCACTGCAGACATGCTGGTTTCCATGGAGATGTTGTTTTACCTGGAATGCTCCCCAATATGACATTAAAGGGCCCGTACTGCGCTTTTATTGTGATCTATGACAATATGTTGTTCCTTCATCACAAACATTCCTAGAGTTGCATTTTGGCTCATTCACACATGTTTAACACACAAACTCTGCATATTTTAGCGGATTTTGGCTCACGTTCCACGCCATGATGTCACGTGGTGCTCCTTTTGCGTTTTTAAACTCCATACACATTCACTAGAATCATTTGGATAAAACTTAAGTTAACTATTGCTTCGTGACATCACAAGGTGGAACTACAGACTGTATGAAAGAAGTAGACTAAGCAACGTCACCCATCGTGTTCAGCGCCGCTCAAACGGTTACAGGAGCGAATCTGGAGTCTCTATATTATGAATAAGATTTTTTTGACGGACAAAATAGCGAGAAAAAAAATTAATTCAGGATCATGTAGAGCGGATTAATATGAACATTTTAAGACCAAAATGACAAGGCTGACCCAGCAGTCACAGAGAGAGGAGCCACAAGATCCTAATGTAAGTCAATTGGAGCCAGTGTCAGAAGGAGCCAGAAGAGCCTCATGGCAAACTTTCTATTTGGCACGTGGCGGCTAGTGCGTTAGATCTGTCCACTTATATATACGGTCTATAGGTAGAACAGAGCATTTTGAGCTGTGGAGATGTAGACAGACTAATAATAAAGCATTACTCAAACATGTGTGAATGAAACAAAACAAAACACAACTCAGATATTTTTTTTTGATGAAGTAACAGCATTATAGCAAGGCTTAAAGCTCACAAGTCAATTTTGTACAATATAACCTTTAAACTTTGTGTATTCATTCAATCAGATGATGTTGATGCAGATAAAATACCTTAACCTTACAAAATAATGTATTCCTCTTGTGAAAGGGGTCATCTCTCCACAGATCTGACCTGCACATTCTGCTGGTAGACTGTATCTTGACTCTGTGGACATAAAAACATACTGAATACTGGACATTCCAAGCAAAGCAATAGCATCGCCATGGAGACAAGACAGATAGCGACATCCACCAGAAAAGTTACACAGTACACCTTTAATTAACATGTCAGGTATAATTAATATTGGATTATTTTTTTCAGAAGATATAATGCTGTTGAAGTAATTGCAGTTTTGCCATTCTAATGTGCCTAAGATTACAAATTTTACAGCCGTGGTTGGTTGTTCGCATGAATTATAGTATACGTCTCCTATTTAGACAGTCACTTCACAGCTCCTCAGCTTCATTTAAAAATATACTGACCTGTCGAATAACACTGATTCATGGCAAACATTCAGTCTGTGCACCTGCTCAGTCTCTCCATCTCCTCTCAATCTATACACAACAAATGCCTGTTAAACTGGTAACTGTTATATTACATGTGAAAGACACACAGGTTGGTAAAATAGGTAAAGTATTTAATCATGCAAGTGCAATGTTGCTTTGAAATGATAATTTGATTAAAGATTACACTTAATACTCAAGTACATGTAACAATTAATCTGACGGATGTTTGAAAAGATGCTGAAAACGTGAAAAATCTGGTATTTCTTGAATAAATAACAAATAAACAAAACAAACGGTGGCTCAGTTGGTGTTTCAAATGCTCTCGACATAAGTTTGATTGGTAGGGGAGCCCGATCTGACCAGCTCCCACAGAGGAATACTGCCCTTGAGTCCTTGGGCAAGACACTTAACCTAATTCACCCCCAAGTGTCTGCATATATTGGTGTATGAATGTGCGTGTGAGTGGTTCCTTGATGTAAAGAGCTTTGAGTGCCTTGAAGGCGGAAAAGCGCTATATGAAAATGTGATCATTTGCCATTACTAGATTAATACATGATTACTGATACTTGAAATTAATATAACTCAAGAATAAGTATGATGTGTGACTTTTTTTTTTTTTTTTTTTCAGAATAATATAATTAAATGCAATCTAAACATCACTGATAGGGATGTAACACAGGGTTGCCGCAGGGTCTTAGAAGTCTTAAAAAGTCTTAAATTATGTTTGCCTGTTTTTGGTTTTTTTTGTATACTCAATAGGGATGGGCATGATTAGTCGATTAATTGATAATTGATCATTAAGAATTTCATCGATTACTGTAAAATTTTAATCTACAAACTGAATGTAGGATTAATGCTGTGATCGTAGCGTGACAAACAGGGGTGTCGTAACATGTAGCTGTCTGCACTCAGAAGGAGCGAGAGTCAAACAGTCGGTCAGTCTGCAACATAGGTCCGGAAGCTGCAAATGCATATTCACAATAACGAAGACTTGTACAAGGATGAAGTGTAAACAACACTTGAATTCTTCAGATTATGATGGAAATAATTCACACCAAAATCTTGTTATGGTATTGTTAAAGCAAAAAAGTGTCCCATCTACAGCTATATCAGCCTCTCAAAAATATCGCAATAAATATCGTACCGTGAGATTCATATCATGATAATATTGTACTGAGAGATTTGGATATCGTTACATCCCTAATCACTGATCATCTTTCAGACTCAACAATAATATTGCCAGTTTAAAGTATTGTAATTTTTCCTTCTCTCTCCTCAGATGACGGGCACCACTCAACAGAACACCAAGACCCCACAGGTCCACATCCCAGCAGCCTCTGCAGCAGGAAACACCTCGGTCAGCGTGACCCTTGACCCCCAGGCCCAGCTGGAGTCCGACAAAAGAGCTGTTTACAGGTGGGTTTAGTGTATGTGAAAGAGCCATGTGCGAGCCTCCATAAGGACACTGTCGATCAGGGCTGTGTAAACATGTGGCTAATTGGCTCTGTACACGATTGGTACTGCCTTTATGTCCATTTTCTTTGAAGACAAGAAAAAAAAACACAGTCCTTTCTCTTTGCCACATACTGCGCTAAAGAAATTGCAGTAAATTGATTGCTATTCCCTGATGAAGGCTGAGATGGCCCCGAGGCCTGAGTTATTTTTATGGCGTTCTTTTAAACTAAGCGTGGCATACAGTCAAGGCTTTTCAAATGTGCTCTCAAACATGGCTCCTTCATTTTTCACTTAGCAACACTTAAACATACGCACAGCACCTTCCTGAATGCTTTCTCTCATCAAAGCACGACACAAGCACCATCCATTTCCTCTTCTCTGAATTAGCTAAAGTAACTTTGAAATCACCATTCTATAAGTCTCCAACAGAGCCAAATGGGTCTGAACAGCGCAGAGACAGTTATTAAAATCTAAAGGAACATTGTGTAACTCTTCTGATGGAGGGTCCGTCAAATGCCTTTCTCTGTTCTGTTTTAATTTATATTTTGTCTCTTATCCAGTAAGTTGCAAGTGAAATTGTAAATGCAAACTTGCTGTTCATGCTGCTTTTCTTTTTTGGAATACTGTCATTGTTTAATAGGTTTAGGCATTATAAGTCTTTTTACTTCAGCCTAAACCCTTTCGGTCATGATTTATGAGGTTGTAGTCTACGCTTTGCTACACAAAGACCGAATAAACTACTACTGCTGCTACTAGTACTACTACTGCGGAGATGCAATGACATATCCATAGAAATGAACATGTGACGGACCCCCAACCAAAAAGTTTCATAGTGCACAATTTGAGGAATAAATAAAAGTATTAATAAAGAAAAAGAGAAAACTTAAACCTTTAGATTTTAGGTCTGACATGATAACACATTTTTAATGTGCAATTTATTTAAAAAAACTATACATTATAATACTGAAACTAATTTATGCCACTGACTTAAAAAGCCAAGAGCAGATTTAAAACACAAAAACTATTCTAAATCTGCAATATTGTTAAAAAAAAAAACATGAACTGCAATAAATAAGCAACAGAATGAAACACTTTAGTACTTAGTTTGCATCTGTAATGGGTCTAGTTATTAATTAAACTCAAATCTCATCCTGTAGCCTAAAAATAACCCAGCAGTACAAAGAAATAAGTGTCGACCCCCATAAAATATTGTTCTAACAAATCTACTGAACGATAAGTCGATATAGTCATTATCGTGACAGGCCTCACGTATATATTTTTTTTACTTTACATGCATCTGTTTGTTCCTGTTTTATGTAAAATATAATGTATTTCTCTTTCACGCCAACAGTAATTTTCAAAGGTAAGCAGACTCCACATGACAGATGAATCTACACAATCTAAAGGTGCATTGTGTAACTTTTGTGGTCGAGCGTCCTTCAAATGCTTTTCTTCATGGAGATGTTATTGGTTTGTCTGGAATGTTTCACAGTATGGTATTAAATCTGTCTTCATGGAGACCAAACCAGACAAAGTTACAGGTCAGATATGTGGAGAGGTGAGGAACATTCCAGACAGAGCAGACAGAGCAGACAGAGCAGTGACATATCCGTGACGGACCCCCAACCAAAAAGCACAGTGCACCTTTAAAGAGTTAAACAGCTGTTTTATTTACTGCCGTGTGCCAAAAGCAGAGAATTGGTTAAATCCTGTTGTAACAGTACTGAGGGTGTCACCAAAGTTTGTGTGAATGAGTTTGAGATGGACGGGCACGCCAGAATGAAAAGGAATTTTGAGTCCTGAGAAAAGTGCTGATGTTTATTATTGTTATTATTATATGAATGGACTGTCATAGTTTCATCGTTGCCTGACCAATCTGTCTACATTCTGTTTGAATCCAGAAGGGTCAGGAATCGGACAATAGAGCATGAAAAACCTCTGTCCAAACTTGAGATGATCCAACCACAGCTGCTAATTATATCACGTGTCTCTCACATGCCAAAGACATTTTCTACTGAAAATTCTCATAACATTCAAAATAAAATATATAATTAATTTGCTTGAGATAAGAAATAGATCAGTGCAATGATTGTTGATTCTGAGAAAATCTGCGCTGTTTCTCATTCCTTTATGTTTCTCTTTTTTTACGTTTAAGCAGCCATGTTTGTTTTGATGCTAACAGAGCATGCATCTCTCTGACTGGTTAATCTGCCTGTCAATCACACCCTCTGAAATCAGGGAGACATAATACAGCTCCAGACCCACTCATCTTTGTAAAGCTTTGTCAAAGCGTGTGTTTCTGGCTGGCTAGGTAAACTTTTCTGGACACATTTTCGGTCTTCCCGTTAAAGCATCTCCGAGTTTCTCAAACTAGTTGGGTAAAAGACAGATTTTCTCTGTATTCATTCCCCACTGGTGTTGTCAGCTCATATAAAGCGTAGCATCTTTTGTGCGTGTTGTCACTTTTGTTTGTGGAGGTTCGTAGTGCTTTAGTCTTCACACATGAGTTCCAAATGCTCTGCTGTATTTGCCGTGCACTGACTGTGAGGCAGCTCCCTGTTCTGTGTGAAAACAGGCAGAGAAAACACCACCGGGCACAACCCAAAAACACCAGTAAAGGCAGAAAAGCTCACCGCCTTCAGCTTATCACTAGAATATTGATGCTCCTTATAATGAGCTTGTATTATCTATTTATGAAGTAAATTATTCAAAATACAGACATTTTTAATCGAGCTGGGCCAACTCTGGTGTAGGCAGCTCACCAAATCACTAACAAGATCCTCAGTCTATAGCACCTGTCTTTCTCTTGGGTTAGACCTGTACAGTAGTAAAAATATTTAATTGTGATTGCATTTAGATTAGCAATTCACGTTTTAATAATACAATTCTGTCCAAAGTTCACATTTTAAACACGTGCAGAAGAATTTACAATAAGACTGAAATTAAAATATGAACTGACAAACTAACACAAGAAATATATTTCAGATGTTTGTACAGATCTAAACTACAGGGTTAGCAGTTTTTACAGGATGTTTTGTTGTTTGTAGAGGAAATTGTAGTACTTTATTTTTTGCTAATTGCGTTCACATTGCGATTTCGGTTGTGATTACTCTTGCAGCACTACCGTACAGCACCTGCCTCTGTCCTGTTCAGACCTTTTCACCTGACAGTCAGAGGGGCCCTGTTTGTGGGGGCCCTGTGTGGTCTCCTCTCTCTCTGTGTGTGAGGAGACAGACCCCCGCCTCGGGCCCAGGGCTCTGCTGTAAAGGCCTCTGTCACTCCTCAGAGACACGGAGGCTTTGATGAGAGCGGTCTGTTCTGTTTCCTCTGTGTGATCAGATTGGACCTGTGTTTGAGAAAAACTGGGCCACATTAAAGTTTCTTGTTATTTCATCTATAGTTTTAATCGTACTTGTTCATGTGAATTATTTTTTGATACAAGATAAAAACATTCTACTATGTTCAGAGATGTTGATGCGGACAACATAATCTTAGTTTGTATTTCAAAGATAGTTGAGCATTTTGAGGTAGTACTGATCTTAATATTCTGTCATATGAATGTTAATTGATGGGACTTGTAGTTGTGTTAAACCTGTGTTTTTACACTATAGCATATTCTGTATCAGAGTAGAGTTGTTTTGACAAATGAGCACAACCTTCCTTCTATTGTACGGTAAACATTGTTAAAGATAAAATTGAATGTGTAATGTGACCAATTAGAGCCTGTGCTGAGCAGCAGCAGTGAGCACAGGGCTCGTCAGCATGTGCTGTTAAAACATCATTATTGTCACTGCTAAGTGCAATCTGTACTCTCTGTATCCAGGGGAGGCTCCAGCAGGCCTGACTTTTTGGAATTATTTTTACCCGTGCTAGGAGCTAATGACTAAACACACCTTGTTACCTTGTTGTAAATGCAATTAAATTTGACTTCACAAGTCAGTGCGTCCCACAGTGAGTGGGATGGTGCAAAAAGACACAAATAGACTCTTAGTTTAACCCGAGTCTGATGTAGCGGTGCCGCCTCGCCGCGTTCGGGGGCCGCACTTTGAAAAGAGAAAGCGCCAGAAGAAGCATCTCCGCCATTTTTCTTTAATTATTTTGCTCAGGAAGTCTGTGTGGGCTTTAATGTTTTTCACTAATTGCTGGAATGCCAACTTTATGTGGAGATGTGTGGTTTTCCTCTCTCTCTCCCTCTGCCTACTTTGTTAATAGCAGCGAGTAAATGTGTGATAGGGTAATTAGCCTAATGAGTTGTGGCATTTACTATAAAGATCCTTCTGGATTGTCTGCATCTTATTAAAACATGGCTGAGGCTTTGTCTCTCAGGTTTCCGATGTGGTGTTAACGGCTGATGGAAACTGATGGCATCCAAATGAAAACTGCACTTAATTGAAAGGAACAACATAACAGCTTATATGAAAAATACCACTGTAGCACTTGTACAGCAGGTAAAAGTGTGTTTATTAACGCTTTACAGTCAGTGTTTAATAAGTATATTCATCTTAACTTTCTGCTGTCTTCACAAGGAAGGAGTGGATCCTCTTAGGCACTATTTCACATCTGTTCTATACAGTAAGCGCCACATTCACTGCATTACTTCAGTATAAGGACCATTTGAAAGAGGATGTTATTACCTTAATAGTCCTGACAGAAAAACACAATCTGTTGTTCAGATCAATGTATTCAGACAGGCCGTTCATCAAACGCATGAGCTGAAATAGACGTAAGGAGCAGTTGTTCATGATAGAAAATAGCATTGGCTCCAGAGAATGGACAAAACTGGAATATGATTTGACTCCTTCGCTGGTAGTAAGATGACTCCCATGCACAAGAAAATAGTACACCATTTTCTCATCTCTGTTATAATGTTGTTTTCTCATCAAAAACATACCTGGAGTTGTGTTTTCACTCACACGTTTAACACACAAACCCTGCAAATTTAGAGTTCTTCTCTCAAACAGAAAACACTCTGTTCCACCTGGTGTTGTCATGTGGTAATACAGGATGTGCTTCACTGTATTTTTAAATTACACCTTCACTAGAATTATTTGGATAATTTCAGCCTGGAACAGCATGTGGTGCTTTGGAGAAGTAGACAGACAAAGAATGAAAGGTTACCCAAACATGTGTGAATGAAACAAAACACAATTCCAGGTATGTTTTTGAGGAGGTAACAACATTATAACATGACTAAAAGCTCATAAGTAAATTTTGCATAACATAGGACCTTTAAGGCTAGCCAGGCTGGGACCACCTAATGCCTCTACTCAATTTCATTTCTCTCCAGCATCTAGGTCAGGAATCAAAATAAAATAGACGGTTCACAAAAAACCTGGAAGTGCGAGTTCAGGCACCAGCCAACCAGCGAAGAGCCATATATACTGTGTTGGCAACAATTCCCAAGATCGAGGATTTAAAGCCGGAACAAAGAGAATAAGGGGAAAGGGGAAAGACGTTATTGCCCTTCTTCGTATGGGATTTGGGAAAAGCTTAAAATACCAATTAGCCCTGTTAGTGGCACATTACATACGTCATGACCAAATAGCAGCGATTGGTTAAATAAAAAAAGTACGTGCCTACCGTCTAGGGAACGAAGTCTAACACTGCAAGGTCAGACGGTTTCCATGAAGTGAAACCAGCTGAAGAATCAGGCTACTTCAAGGCCAGATTATGGACAAAATTATTATAAACTGGAAGATCTTTATCATTCTAATTGAAATTTGATTAAATTGCATATTTTAATTTGTCTTTTGTCTTTAAAAGTTTGTGTGTGAAGTTATAAGGAGGTTAACATAAACTGAATACAGACTCTGAACTTGTTAATAGCCTTGTGTGTATTTGCATCTGGTAACACATTTTACAAGACGTTCCCATACAGTCGTCATTGGCATCTTTGAAGCTAAAGACTTACTACATAACCACAACTTAACGTCCACTGAAATGATCACAATCTTAGTCTGTGGCGGAGTGCACTAGCCACAACTAAGGCATTACACATTTATAGTCCAAAGCCATATCATTATCTGTCCATTAATGCCTCATTAAATGATGGCAATAATAGTATATATATATATTTTTTTTGTTTGTTTGTTTGTTTTTTTGCTGAGAAGTTAATAATAACATACAAGGGTATAAAACAATAGAGTATATTATGCATTGTTTATGTTATAACGTTATAACATTGTTCCCTCATCAAAAACATATGGAGTTGTATATAGCTTGTAATTACAGTTAATCGATGAATTCTATTTAGTAAGTTCACTCCACGTTAGCACTCAAAACACAAAATTTTTAATAGTTTGCAGGATTGTTACATCACAGGTAAAAGTCCAGAGGTCTCCTGCGCTGTTTTGAAGGCAGTAGATCTATCTAATAGTCGATTTATTTCAATAGTAGCTCTCTCTGCTGCCAGTAGATGATATCTTAATCCCATTTCCCAGTACAGGGAGCACATCTGTGGGAACAACGTTTCTATTGTCAGAAGATAGCCATTATTTTACAATCCAAAACATGAAATGCCAAATTAAAGGTACTCAAGAGCATGTTTAAAGGCCAATAACAATACAACCACCTCCTCTAAGTTGAAACCGTTACAGCAATCAAAAAATCTTTATGGTTGACATTACTGGTTTGTAGCCGTATGTGTCACATTAAAGCAGGCCCATGTTTGTAATGCCCTCCAGTCTGCCTCTGTGTGCTGACCTCAGTGCCTCGGCTCTGCTCACCACCACCGCAGCTCCAGCAGGAAACTGTGTCAAAGCTCAAGTGGTTTTATTGGCTGTTTCTTTCAGATATCCTCTTTTTACGAGTTTCCTCACCGCGTGACTTTGGATGAGAAAGGAAGTCTATCATTTTGTTGTTGTTTTTTGACTACAGGGGAGAGCTTAGTAATGCATGTTATCTTCACAGGACAAAAGTGTGGCCTGTGGCGAAAAAGAACAAAAGAAACAAAAGAACATCTGTCAAATAATACTCAGAGTTATGATTTGTGTAACTGGTACCAATGTTACAATTGGACTAAACACAATAACTCAGCCCACAACCACGTTTCAAATAGAGCCGCTAACCTGGGCAGTACCTGGAGGACTAAAGAAGAGAGGGAGGATGAGGGGCGGGGTCAGGAGGTATAAGGAATGATGTGATTAGTCCTAAAGGTCTCCACACTTCAAATTTGTAATCAGAAACACATGGCTGTAATCAGGGCAGTCTATTGTAATGTCACTTAGTACTTGGAATTGCAGTGGCTGTAGAGGTAGTGCACACTCCACTAGCAAATATAGCTAGTTTGGCCTAAAATTGCCTAAAACTACAAAAATAATAGATCCACTGAATATTCAAAACTGCAGAACTGAGACTCCCCACCTCTTCATGGCATTCATCATATTTTTCGGACTATAAGTCACACTTTTTGGTTTGATTTGGTTTTCATGGTTTGGTTTGGTTTTCATGGTTTATACTCCGTTGTGTATAATATATTAAAATGTTCACACTGAGAGCCGCGAGAGGGCGCTCTAGGCTTGTGTGCCAGTATCTGCTACTCCTGTTACTCCTGTACCATTGTCATTTGGCTCTACTGCACATGTCTTCTGCATATGTCCTGCTGCAAGTAGTGAAATATGCAGCTGAAAATGGTAACTGAGCAGCAGAAACAAAGTTTGGAGTGAGCAAGAAACTTGTTAGGGACTGATGGCATGGAGAACACGGCTTCATGGTAACTGGAGGTGTGCGCCATGCAACTTTCCTGGAAATCATTGGATGGATTGACAAAGCCTGGACTTCAGTGACAACCGAAACCATCCTGTCGGGATTCAGAAAGACCAGAATCATTCTAACTGGAACTGACTCTGAGTCTGACGACAGCTACACAGAAAAGGAAGTGGTACTCCGTTTACCTCCGGAGGTCTCGGAGTTGCTCAGAAGTGACCAATGATAAAGAATTCAATGGATTTAGTTTTGGAGTGAGATGGAGAGTTTGGTAAACTTGTTCTGCTCTGTTGTTTATGCTATAGTTATCTGAATAATTGTTCATATGTTACGTCAACAGCTTGTTGTTTTCTATTCTATTGTTATTACTATAACTTTCCTTTCAAGATGAAATGTTGGTTCCTGGTCCACCAAAAAGTGCGACTCATAGATGTTTTTTTCTTCTTCATTACACATTTTTCGGCTGGTGCGACTTATACTTCAGCGCGACTTACAGTCAGAAAAATACGGTATATTATTTTTCCATACTGTACATTGAGTTAAATGTATGGTATTACTGACTGTGACTGTGCTGATAATATTTTGTAAAGTAAAGACTCTGTGGACTTCTGCCTTCTGTTTCTGAAACTGCATATAATGACGTTGTTTTGAAAATATTGGTTAGACCGTCTGTTCTTATGGGGGACCACCACATGTTTGTCTCTATGGAAAAGTTGTTGTCTCTATGGAGAAGCAGGTGGTGGTTTTCAGAAAAGCTACTTAGTGCTCCTTTCAAGCAATAGAAACTGTACAAAGACTTGACTTCATAAAATGGTGAAATGCGGCAGCCCTGTTCTGTTGGATTTGCACTTCTTTTGTACTGTACCTGTGCACATGTGTCTGCTCCCAGCCCCGGCAGAAGAAAGGGGAGCTTCACACATGGAGCCTGGGGACAGAGGGGCCTATTCGGGGGCACACTCCTGCGGGGGTCCTCCACCAACCGCCTTGAAATGTGCGGGCGTACAGCAGGCCTGATTAGGAGGGCAAACAGTGGGGAGTAACTGAGAGAAACACACATACCTCCATACCAGACCCACCTCCCACCTCCTCCTGTAGCCCCCCGGTGGCCTGACACGGCGTTGCAAATACAGCCAAACAAGCCTGCCTGATTGAGGAGGGCTGATTTGAGGAAAAACATTTGAAGAGTTGGTATTTTGGAAAAGGTTGGACGTGAAGTGCTGCTTGTAAACCTTGTGTTTATATGTGTGATTGTTGTCAAAGAATAGGCATGTTGTGTTATGCAAATCTCACAATCAATCATAGAGCTGTAAGCCTTATTCAACTGATGGTGTCTTTGTTGACCAAATTTTTGTTAGTTAGCTGACTTTTTTTTTTTTTTATTATTATTTTTTAGGATCTATATGGACAATAAAATCTAGAGTTTTTGCCAACACCCTGTCACGTCCCCTTTTAGGCTACGTTTATATGATGACGGTCTGAACAGAAGACGCAAAAGTGGCGTCACATCTTCACTTTTTATTCCACGTTTAAACAAGCATTTTTGGGAGGAAATGTGTGTGCATACGGTGTGTGGAATTTGATTGGGTGGTGACGCTAGGTGGTGATGTACGCGACGTGAGCAGATCTGACCAGAGTTTTGACGGAGCATATTCAACTTTTCCACTCTGGAGGGTGGTTTCAGATTTTTGCATTTTTAAGCCCCAAAAACGCCGTCACCATCTAAACGAAAGGCACTTCCAATAAAATATTTTGTCGTTTTTACCTGCAAGTGTGAACAGGCCCTTAGTCAGTAAGTTGAAGCACAGTTGACCAATCAGTATCAACCTTATGGAAAATGTATTACAGTATTTATTAGGGATGTAACAATAACCGAAATATTGTGATATCATATCGTCAAAGTTCTCACAATAATATCATGGACCATCACGATATATCGAATTACAAGTCTCTTTGCTTAAATCAAGACTTATTGTGCAACAATAGACAGAAAAAAAGACACAGGGAACTACATAGACCATGTTCCTTTGCTCCATTTCAGTGCAGACTACATGAAGAAATAACAGTTCTAAGCACTTTTAAGTCTTAGTTCTTTGGATTAAGTCTTGTCAAGGTATTTAAGAGGAAAAAGTTGCATATTAACAGTTTTGTTAGTCTTTACAAAATATCACAATAAATATCGTACTGTGAGGTTCATACCGTGGTGATATTGTATCTTGAGACTTGGATATCGTTACACCCCTAATATGTATGTATTCATCTATACAATATAACATTTATATTATTGTAGAAATGTGATGAATTTACTGTTTTTGACAACCCATCCAACATCCAGTCAACTGTTTCTCACTGTATAGTTATTTTTAGTTTCCTGAAGTCCACCACACATTACAGGATAATTTGCCCAATTTAGGCCCTGATTTGCTTCTCCCCAACTTCGGGCGTGACCCAGCTTTGGCTCTTCGCATGCGATTTTTAATCCGCTGCACTCCTCGTGTATTGTTTCCCAGCGACTCTGAACTGCTCTGTTATTTCGTAACCACAAAACATCAGCAACAGCCAATAAAATAGAGCACCAGGATCAGCTGGAATGACGGACACAGAGGTGCACGATACAAACTCAGGAAATGGCAAAAATAAAAACGGCTTTATTACTCGCCTCTCGTAAAGTTAAACTGCAAGCATTCTCATCCATATTATCCATTCGAATTTGTCCTCTGCAAATAATGACATCCAGTCCACAAAATGGTGCTATTAATCCAGTTTGAAGCATTCTTTAAATAGTAAAAAAGCGAGAGTAGATCCTCATGTGTGTCTAAGTCCATGCAGCAAGGATCGGGGTGAAGCTGCTGTATATTAGGGATAGTTTCTCTACCCGCTGTGTAATTTATCACCAGCCTTCTGTGCTTTAAAAATGCCAATGTCAAATAATATGACTAAAAGCCAAAACATCTGTCAAGTCTCTGCACTTTTATAAGGGTCATAAAGAGGGAATGACTCATCTCTTACATAAAGTGTTCACATAGATTCAGAAACAAAACTAGAAAGTATGCAATATTAGAAAACTGCGATCCACCTACACATAATTAGTTTAGTACTTTTATTGATGCAGATATCATAGTGTTTGGTATCTTTCTTTGACCACAGGGACTATAACCCACGGATTTAGCAACGGGAGCCCATTATATTGTCCTTAATAGTTGTCATACTTCAAAATCATAAATGTTTGGTTCTCCCCAATCAAACATTAAAATGCATATGACAGCGTTTTATGTTTTTCTAATTATTTCTTTGTTTGGTGGGATAGTACCTGTGGTAAATATTTATCATAGTTTTACATCAGTTAAGTGGCATCTTGTGGAAAGTGGGTTGAAAAGAAAAACAAACAAACAGACAAAAAAAGACAGAAAGTGCTCTTTGTTCTGAAATGTAATACCTCTGCCTATGTCTTCACCTTATGATGTCATGAAGTGGTAGTTTTTAAGTTAACAGCTACTTTTTACCTTTTGTTTAGTGGAGATTGGCAACTCCAGGACTGAAATCATCCGGAGTTTTATGTTTGAGAAAAGCATTCAGCCTAAAAAGATTTGTGTTGTGTGAATGAAACAAAACGCAAAACCGGGTATGTTTGTGATGAGGAAACATTATAACATAGATCACAAAATAAGCATACATTTTAAAAAAGCATAATACAGGCCCGTTAAATATAGTGCTGGTAACTGTTTTAGTGAAATAAGCAGTCAGACCTGTCATACGCATTTCAAGATAAGTCCCTGCTTCCTAAAGTCTTCTACCTTCATGTGTGCGACCCTCCTCGTAGGCGCAGTGCTACAGAGTCCCTGCGGGGGGCGGGGGTGGTACGGTGCTGACTCCACTGGCTGGCCGCCCTGTAAATCGCTCTTTTATGGCCCTTGTAATGATACCCCAGTCGGCAATCTCCACTCCGTCGCAGTGCAGATAGAGGCAGGTCCAAGGCAGGGGGCTCGCCATGGTGAAACGTCAGACCTTAGCTGTGTTCATAAAAATGCATGGCTCTTCACACCCCATGTCCCCTAATCCCAACTTCCTGTGTAAAGGTCAGAGAATACGCTCAAGGGGAGTGTTTTTACATGGGTGGTGAGGTCCAACCCAACAGAATGTCACATGTCAAAAGGAAGAGGGTTCTTTGTTGAATAAATTAAAATAGAAACATAACAATGGAAGAGCAATAGGGAATGTAGTAGGGGTGTGCAAAAATATTGAAATATCGATATATTGTGATACTAAATTTGCTGATACAGTATCAATGTGGTGGGCTGCTGTATCAATATTACAGAGTATTTTTTGGTATCTTTTAGCAATTTTTTGTGAACGCTCAGCATTTTTCTTGCTTGTTTAATGGATTTAATGGATTTTATGCAATACACTTGACATACTCACCGTTTTGATGATTAAAGTATGTATTATACAATATACGTATCTGTACTGTACTGTACAAATTTAGCTTAAATGAAAAATTCTTCTTATATATTGCTAGAAACATTTGCTTTACTATTTCTTGGTAAATGGTCACATTTTTATATAGTGTTTTTCCATCTTCAATGTGCTCAAAGCACTTTACAACAAGGAACCACTCATCCATTCACACACCAATGTATGCAGACACTGGGGGCAAGGTGGGTTAAATGTCTTGCCCAAGGACACAATGACACCATTCATCTGTGGGGGCTGGAATCACACCATCAACTTGTGTGTCAGTGGATGTGACCCCTCAACCAGTGATGTTTATGTTGAGAGCAGGATTCGAACAGCCAACCTTCAGTGCACCTTCAGTGTATAAACACATTCATGCCACACCTCAGACCACCACCAATCACACACCACATTCATACAATGGCAAGATTAGGGAAGTGTCTTGCCCAATGACACAACAAATATGTATGCACCAACTTCCTTATTGTCTTGAGCAATCAGAGGTTGAATATGCGCATTTGCTTACAGTGAAGAAGTTAAGAAAATATAACACAGATCCAAAAAAAGAAAAGAAAGATAAATACCGAAGTAACAATAGCAGATCAACATGGAGGCTGTGGATGTTGTGTCTTACACAGTTTGTTGGTTGTTTTTTCTGTGCGTAGAAATAGTATTCATGGTTTATATGAATTTTACTTCTACGATATTCACTATAATATTTTAACCTTACAGCAAGGTAGTAGCACAAAAAAAGCATTTATTTATGAGCTTTTAACAATGCTATATTGGTTCTCATCATTATCTTACTCAACATTGTGTTTGATTTGATTCATGCATATTTGAGTGATCCTGCATTTCCTAAATTTGAAGCTTGACTGCTCAGAAAATGTCTGTTTTCAGCTACCCCCTATCTCCATCTGTTTCTCTGTACTTGATTATGATTTTTAAAACAAATTAGACACTGGGTCTTGCCTGTACGGTGTCTCATAGGGCCAAAATACAAATCTAAGTCTCAAGGGGTAACTAAAATACATATGATTTGATTAGAGGATTTGTTACCATGTTTGAGCATTTACACCCTCGATTGAAATCATTGTAATTTGGAATAAAAAAAAAAACACTTTGTAGTTATTAAATTTCTTCCAAACTTAACCACATGGGAAACTTAAAATTCCAATTCTCTTAAACCTAGCATGGTCTTGAACATGACAAACCTTGGCAAATGTTCCGTGAAGAATCCATGCCTGGCTTATGCAAAGTGTGTGTTCCCGCGGAAACGTGATTCTCGCCGTGAACAGATTTGATTTGAACAAAGACGGCTGAACAAATGCAGCTTCGGTTTAATGTGTCTGACTGTTTCTGAATGTTAATTTGGCTCAGTCATTAAACAAGATATGCTTAATTGTTTCTTTTATAGAGAGGGAACAACAGAGCAGACAGCGCTGACAGATGCAGTGTCTCGTTCTAACTTACCCCACTCATTGTAGTTACTGATAATGGACCACCGCGCTATTGAAAGACCGGATTTTTGGGCCAGTGAATAATTTAGCGGCAGTTAGAAAATTGAAAGATGTAAAATGTGCCAAGTAAGATATGCGTAATGATCTACAATAAAAGACACGTGACTGAAACTTGTTAAATATAACATTGCCAGGTACAAATTCAACTGGATAAGCTGTTTTTTACTGTCGATACTTTGCAGTGACATCATTCTGGGGGTGTTTTACATGTATCTCTATGGTGGAATGTTTAGGTGTTGCCATGGTGATGCAATACATCTTAGAAAAGACTGTCAGAAATGTTTGATTGTCTGAAAACTCAAGAAAATATAGAAAATGGTTTGAAACAGCACATTTTCAGAAGCCTGTGATTATATGACAGAGACCAGACCTAGTTTTTCCAACAACTAGCATGTTAATTAAAACACTTCCTGTATAATTAGAGGCAGACAGCACACAGCAGACTTATTTTGAGATGCTTTTAGAATATATCTGTACCGACTTCTCTCAAATACATGGGAAAAAATCGGGTAGAGGACCTTTAGTGCATTATTCTTTTATAGCAATTTCTAGTCACAGACATTTACTTTACAATTTCACGCGCTATTCATTCATGCTGCACCTCACTGACCACCCCCAAACACTCACCACATTTAAGTGTCTTGCCCAGTGACACAACTAAAGTGTGGACCGCCTCCCTTATTGACTCGCACAATCAGAGGGGTTGAGAAGGTACATTACAATAAGTGGTGTAGATAGTAAACATAATTGCTCTTTAGAGTTACAATCCAAACAAAATAATGTTTTTTTTATTGCTTTGACTGGAATGTTCCGCAGTATGGCATTATTCATATCTAGCGTGCATTTTTTCAATTACAGGTGTTTTATTGGTAAAAGAAAATGAATAAATAAGCCAGAAATACAGAAATAGCCAGAAAATAGTTGCCTCTCCACCACAGACTGTATAAAGAAATGGACCAATTGAGTGCGACATAGAGTCTTGCACTGGGTCGGGTTTCCGCAAATAGTTGCTGAAACGGGCGGGTTTTAACGTTCTCGAATTTTACAGGTGGGTATGCGGGCGGGTAGTGATTACACACGGGCGGGTCAGGTGAATCAAATGAATGATGAACGGGAGAAAAATACTTGATGTGAATCAAGGACGTGTGTTGCTCTGGAAACAAGTGACATTTCTTGTTTTTTTTCCTGGATCGATGGACCAACTGAGAGAGTGACTTTAGTGTATTTACTACATAAAACCATCAGCGGAGGTGATCGGCTCGCCGGCTGCGCTCCTGGTTTAGTCCTGGTTTAGACCTGGTTAAGTTCTGGTTTAGACCTGGTTTAGTCCTGGTTCAGTCCACGTTAAGTCCTGGTTCAGTTCTGGTTTTATTCCTGGTTAACACCTGGTCCAGTCCTGCAGTCCTAGTCCAGTCCTGGTCCAGTCCTGGTGTAGTCCTGGCGATCAGCTCGGCGAATGAGGCGTGTATATATTTATGCTTATGACACTGTCTAGTCCTGGTTCAGTCCTGGTTCAGTCCTGGTTCAGTCCTGGTTCAGTCCTGGTTTAGTCCAGGTTTAGTCCAGGGTCAGTCCTGGTTCAGTCCTGGTTCAGTCCTGTTCAGGTTTAGTCCAGGTTTAGTGGTTCAGGTTTAGTCCTGGTTCAGTCCTGGTTTAGTCCTGGTTTAGTCCAGGTTTAGTCCTGGTTTAGTCCTGGTTTAGTCCTGGTGTAGTCCTGGTGTAGTCCTGGTGATCGGCTCTGCAGTTGCGGTGTGAATATATTTATAATCCGCTAATTACACGGCATAGGTTCAGTCCTGGTTTAGTCCCGGTTCAGTTCTGGTTTAGTCCAAGTCCAGTCCTGGTCCAGTCCTGGTGCAGTGCTGACGATCGACTCTGCGGTTTGCAATGTGTGTATATTTATAATCCGCTAATGACACGGCATAGGTTTAGTCCTGGTTTAGTCCTGGACTATTGGGCTGTCGGACTAATGGGCTGACCCCGATTTATCACGGACACAGACTTGTAATAGGTAGAATGTTAACGGGTTCGGGCAAGTGCGGATTTAACTTTGGCATAATCATGGGTTAACGGGCAGGTGTGGTGCGGGTCTCCAAAAATTGACCCGTGCAGGTGTGACGTCACTCATAGCTTTCCGCTCCAGTCAAATGAAGCTCATCGAGGCTAACAGTTACAAGATCAAATTTGGTGCCGATTTCCATACCAGGAATAGGAATTTATTTATGTACAAAATAGTGAAATAAAAACACAGATATCGTGCAGAGAAGGTTAATACCAATATTTTAAGGCACTTTTCTCCATGGAAACGAGCAGGTGGTGCACATCCAGCCAGAGAAGTTACAGAGTGCACACTTAAACAATTCATTAATTCAAGTCACATTTAGCACCTTTAATTGCCGTATGAAGATTGTTTACTAGTGTTTGCTAATGCATAGATGTAGCGCCAATGGAAATATATACTTAGCAACTGAACGCATTGTTATCCTACCCACAATGCCCCTGGGTTGACAGCAGATGTCTGTGTCTATTTTTGCAACAAATTAACTTCGATCAGGTTTTTGGCATCTACTCTTAGTTTTGTCTATAGCTATTAACGCGTGTAAAGAAAGGTTTGGAATTAAGGGGAAAAAAAACTGAAAAAAAAAGCAGCGTTAAAACCTCCATATCTCCCAAATTAATGACTTGCTGTAATAAAAATAACACAGATTGAATGTGAGAGTAAATAACTTGTTAAGACGCCATCTGCAGCGTGGAGAAGTCACCCGGTTTGCTCTCGATCCATCTTTCCCACCCCCAATGAGGAAAAAAGAGACATTTTCCAAGCACGTGACCCCCCCGCTCCCCGTGTTTAGTATTCGTACCACGTCTGGCTGAGGGAGCGGTATTAAATTGGGATCAGGCAGATTAGAGTATAATATAGACGACTATTAAAGGCTGCAAATGAGAGCCATGGGTTAGAGCCGGAGCGGGGACCCAGGCAGCCACCACCGTTCGGCAATTCACTGCAACACACACCACACAGGAGATACGGCGGTAAGCTGGTGCCTAGTACTACAGCGAAATATAATGTAAGTGTTGTCTCGTATAGGAAAACATGTGATATTCAATTACTGTTTTCAATGTTGGCAGGGCCTGTTTGACCTTTATTTAAATCAGGGATGTGGTCAAGTGTGTTTATAAACAAAAATACCTCTAAGTAATTCATATGTACCAGGTTTAAAATACAATATTGTTTAATTTAGACCTAGATATGTGACTAAATTCTCTGATTTAGTCACAATCTAATAAGAAATAAAATAGTGTATTCAATTTGAACAAAGGGAGTGTAATTTCATAGCTATTATACGCTATTGTTTATATTTTTGTGGTGTTCAAGCAGTAATAAAATACATAAACAAGACATACGACATTATTAGTACATTATTAGTAAGTACATGAGACAAGACTTTCATAGAATAAGTTACAATGCATGATGTTAAGACCTGTACCAACTAATCCAGGACATAACATTGATTTATAATAATAATAGAGTAGAATAAAAAAGCCAATAGATTGCTCCATGTCAAAGGAAGAGGGTTCTTTGTTAAATAAATAGATAAAAATACAAAAATAACAAATGGAAGATCAACAAAGACGGTATTACACAATGTATCTGCCCTGAGGCAAGACAAACTTTGCTCAGATACATGGAAAAATAGTACAAGACTAGAAAGCTAAAGGAGTTGTTACAAAGAAAAAACAAAGAAACCAGATTTAATAAATAAATATACTTTTTTTTTTTTTTTACTTTCATAGGAACCATTGAATCAGTTGGATGAGGTCTAATGGTGAAAATATGGGCTGAACACACAGATAACTATAACATACAATAATCTATTCATTAATCGAGCATTGTAAATCCTCTATGAATCATCAAAAGCACTAATGACAAAAATAGTGGCTCTGTGTTCATGTTTTCCATTCCCAGGCTATTTAGCTCTAAAGAGATGCTCTGCACTCATCAGCTCCCCCATTGATTCCCAATAATCTCCCTTATATCATTTATGCACTGCTAAATGTTTACTTGTGTCAACAATTAAAGTAAACAGAGATATCTGGGAAATGGACAAATCGAATGCTATACAGATTAGTACTTACAATATAGGACACTGTCAATACCAGATTTAGTATGAAGGGAAGGGGCGGGGTCTGGAGGTATAAGGAGCAGTGTGATTGGTCTAGCAGGTATCCACACTTCAAACTCCGCCCCTGCAGTCAGGTGTTTGTAACCAGAAACGCCTGGACAGTCTTGTGTGATGTCACGTAGTACTTGAAATTGAAGTGACCTCCAGAAGTAGCACAGACTTTTGACTGTTTTTGACTAGAATGCTACAAATTTACCAAGTTTGCACTGAAATTACCAAAAGAAAGGACAAAGAACAGTAGACAATGCTATTAGAAAACATCAAAAACATTGATTTAGTGTTTAGTTCCACTTTAAGTCTTAGTTTGCTGGTACAGACACTTTACACATCTCTAAGGCTACGTTCAGACTGCAGCCTGAAGTGACCCAAATCTGATTTTTTTTTCCCCCTATGTGACCTGTATTTGATATTTTAATGACAGTCTGAACTACACAGATCCGATTTTTTCAAATGTGACCCAGGCCACTTGCATATGTGCTCCTAAAACCGATACATATCTTATCTTTTGACATGCGATTTCAGTCTGAATGAACAGGTCACATTCATCCCACCTACACATCAGAAATGTACACAAACATCCTTCTCGTCTTAAGAAAATTGTGTATGAACTCCGTGTCAGTGAAGCAGAGAAGCACATGTCAATCTCACCACTCTTGGCTGTATCGCTGCACCCTCACGCTCTTTTCTACAGACGTTGCTGCCACTGTACCACAAAGCACCATGGCCAAAAACCTTGTCCTTCCCCTTCTCAATCTCCTTAAAACAAATAAACTGTACATATTCTGTCTTCAGTATGACAGCAACTTTAAAATGGCCAGGCGCGCAATGCTAGTGTCCATGTTTAGGCTACTTCCGTAAACACTGAGCACGTTCTCTGCGTGTAACGTCATCGTGTCCTCCAATGCACATGCGGGACATTTTTTGGGCGTTTAAAGTTCACACTAGAGATCACATACAAGTCGCATCTAATTGGAAATGTGAACAACCTCGCAAAAAAATTGTATTTCGCAAAAAAATCTGAATTGAACATTAAGCGCTGCAATCTGAACGTAGCCTTATATAGTAAATTCTTGAAGCTTTACACCAATGAAGACGCAATTTGTGAAGAAAAGTTTAAAAATAGGTTGGAAATTACTGGAGAGATTTTAGAGAGTTTCATACCGATGTTATCACACTGAGAGAATACTATCCAGGAGTTTGGCACATTTTATACACAAGAAACAGTTTTTCTTCTGAGATTTGAAACATAATTTCAACAAAATAAAGGTGTTTTGTTGTATTTTTATTTGTCAAAAAATGATTACATTAAGAGGAGCTTTGGCACTAATAGAATTTCCTAGTGCGATCATGATTTCCAACCAGTAAGAAAATTACCAAACTGGGAAAACAATCAAGAGATATTTAGCAAAATCCTTAATATAATGAGCTTAAGTGTGTTTTAGTAAAATGAGCAGTTTAACCTGTCATAGGCACTTTAAATGACAACACAACATTGCGTTTTGATTCATATTTTAGTCCGTTTTAAGTAGTTGTATTTAACCCACTAATAAATGATTAACACAAGTGATGCAGACAGTAGATAAAACAGAATCTAACCCCACATCCGTACCATATTCCTCTCAGATTTCATTGGCTCCGCTCGCGTCGGCAGCTGCTTTCCTTCGAGCGGAAATGCTCAGTGATTTGGCATGGGCTAGGTGCAGCGGTGCATTATGGATCATTGCACAGTTTATCTGCAGGATCTTATGAGCTTGACATTCCCTATAAAAGGCAGATGGGAACAATGGAGGCGACGGTGTGGAGCACTGTCTAGCCACTGGACCATGGCCCATCCACTTAAAGATCTTTTTTTGATCTGCAGCTTCAGTATGTCCTTTAGGGAATGTCAGCCTATTAAAAGTACACACAGAAGAGAAGTGGCGTGGGGTGTGCTTTCTAACAACTCTTAAATGTGCTCTCTCTTTAATCGAGCCTGTAACTTAAACCCATTAATCCCTCACTTTGAATGCAAACAGAGGCCAATTTAAACACGGGCTCGCATAAATTAAATACCTAATGTCATATTAAAGAAGACTTCCTTTATGGTTTTTGGTGATTAACTACCACACTGCATTGTACGTCATTATCTTGTACTTTTTGTAAAACATTATGGTGTTCTAAAATGTTTAAAGGGCCCGTATTACTCTATTTTCTGATCTATGTTATAATGTTGTTTCCTCATCACAAACAGACCTGGTGTTGTGTTTTGTTTCACTGACACATTTAACACGCAAACCCTGAATATTTAGACTCAGTTCTTCTCTCAAATGGAAATCACGGTAATACAGGAAGTGCTCCACTGTGTTTTTAAACTCCACGCACCTTCACTAGAATCATTTGGACGACTTTAACCCTGGCATTTCCAATCTCTACTGAACAAAAGGTAAAAAGTGTGAACATGAAAACTACCACAACATGACATAAAGTGGAATAGTTGGGATGTTGCAATATCAAAACCTCTTGATACGATATTTTCACGCAGCTCACAGTTCGATATTTATTGTGATTGTGGAGACAAAACAAAATAAAATTGTGAATATGCCATTTTTCCTTTTAAAAAGCCTTTGAAAAGCCTTTGGTTCTGTTAAGTTTATTTGTAAAGCACAATTCATACACAAAGTAATTCAAAGTGCTTTACAGAATAAGAAAGACATTAAAATCACAAGGAAAGACATTAAAATCACCATAACTATTAATTTAAGCAATGAGACTTGTAACTCAATATGTCATGAGGGCCTCCGATAATATTGTGACTTTTGACGATACGATATGATATTTCTGTTATTGTTACATCCTTATGGAAAAGCATTTTGAGCTTTGGAAATGCAGACAGACAAATAATACAGGATTACTCAAATGTGTGAATGAAACAAACACAACTCAAGATCTGTTTTTGATGAGGTAACAACGTTGTAACATGGCTTAAAGCTCACAAGAGTCAAATTTGCTCAGATATAGGACCTTTAATAATAAAAACAGGTCTGTTTACTTGGCAGACTTCATTCTCTGCTTGTAGTGCTGCGTCTTCATGGTAGTCCTTTAATGGTTGTCTTTAATGGCTCTGTATAACATGTATGAAACTCTTTGCATACAACCGGTTGTACAGGACAGTGGGTAGGGAAAAGGGGGAAAATCAGGCATTGAGCACTCAAGCCTTGAATACTAGACAAAGCAGCATTACTCAAACATGCATGAATAACTGAGTAAATGAATGATAAAATACAAGCTAACAATACTGATGAGTGAAAACCATTATATTAACAGCTCATAAATGTCGATTTTCAGTCCAATCAAATCTAACTTTATTTGTATAGCACATTTTACAAGAACAAAGTCTCCAAAGTGCTGTACAGAGTAGGCACAATATAAATTAACACATCAAATAAAATAAAGCATAAAATAAATAAATAAGCAAGTAAATAAAAAACATGAAAATACTAAAATTAGCAAATATAAAAATAGCAAATAAAATCAATAAAAGACAGTCAGAGGACCACACAGTTCTCATGCTGTGTTAAAAGCCAAGGAGTAAAAGTGTGTTTTTACAAGAGGCTTAAAGAATCGACTGAAGGGGCGCTCTTAATGTGAGGAGGGAGTGTTCCAAAGTTTGGGGCCAACCACCTCTGGCTTTTGAGTTTTGCATGATATATCTCATTCAAAGTAACTATACAATTTGGATTTTCCCTTTTTTTTTTTTTTTTTTGGGGGGGCAAGCAAAATGTATGTACAATGTGTGTATAATGTGCTCCAAGTTTAAAAAAATAAAGTTCAGTACTGTGGACTGATTCACAAAGTTCATTCTTGGCATCTTCTCTACTCTTCTAATCATTAGTTGTACATGTCACATTTTATGGCTGTTTCAGAGCTTCTCAGATGCTTTGACATTTAACTTCTTATTGTAGAGAGATAAAATACCATTTTAACACTCATGATGGCCACATTAAGGGTCTGAGTTGTAGTTTCAGAGTGTTTTTTTTTTTTCAAACGTTAAGCCAACAGTATGTACAGTATTTTACATAAAGGCCTACACTATCAATACATATTTGCAGCTGCAGTCATTTCTCTAAATAAAAAAGTGTCCTCAAAGTTTCAATAGGTAGCGCTCTAGTTGGTGATGATGTTTCACCTTGTAATCTTGAAACTTTCCACTCACACAGTTGTTTGTTTCTTAAAAAATGACCAGTGGCATGTTTTAAGGATGACATAAACAGTATTTAACCTGACTGTGTGTGTGTGTGTGTGTTTGTGTGTGTACAGGCATCCTCTGTTCCCACTGCTGGCTCTGCTGTTTGAGAAATGTGAGCAGGCCACACAGGGCTCTGAGTGCATCACCTCAGCGAGCTTCGACGTCGACATCGAGAACTTTGTCCATCAGCAAGAGAGAGAACACAAACCGTTTTTCAGCGAAGACCCAGAACTAGACAATTTGGTAAGAAATCTGTCACAAATAAAAGTCAGAGAGTAACAGACAATACTGCAACTATTATGTCTACTACTCAGTTTCGTCATTACAATTGACCTCAAACTATTTATTTATCTATCTGTCTATCTATCTAATCTTGATTTATTGTTCTGTTCTGTTTATTCTTTAATTTATTTGATTTAACTTTTATTTTACTAGGACGTCCCATGAGTTAAAATATTTTTTTGAGACATTTTTAGACTCTTTTAAGTAGCGATTTAGATGAGTTCAGGTGAATCACTTCTGTAATAACAATAATTGCACTAATATCAGTGCTATTGTACAATAATTTTAAGTATTAGAGTGAGTTTTTTTCAATTTAGACACTCACACATTACAATATAATGACAAAGAGCAAAAAAATAAATGGTAATAATTAAGTAGTAAGTATTAACTTTTTTCAAATAATTTACTTTTCTTACCTTCATTTCAATACTTCTGCTACTATATCTGCAAATACTATTTAGTGTAATTCCTCCTGTTGTTGCTATGACTTCAACTACAGTAAATCTGGTTACAAAATTATGGAAGTATTGGCAAAAAAGTGACAAATGTGTGTGCATACTTGCTAAAAAAAAAAAAAGTATTTCTGCTGCATTTCCAAATTGAACAACCCAATGTTCTGAAATCCTTATCAGTCATCAATAACACATTTTCAAACATTTTTACAGTGTGTCCTGTGATTACTCCCTCAAATCATTCCCACCTTTTTGCTGTAATCCTCCTCGTGCCTTCACTCGCTGTAATTACACATTTTCGATAAAGGGGGATGCCGCTGATCAGGTCCCCGGTACAAGAGAGTGGGCGGGGAACAGATAAAAAAAAAGTGCACTCCTGACATTGGTAGTCTATAACAGTCTATTAACCCCGCATCTGGGGGTTTTATGGGGCGCTGGCTTTCAGAGTCTGTCCCAAAGGGCACAGAGCCTGGCACACTGGTCTAACTGTGGCCATGATGGGTGCTACACTTACTGGTCCCTTGATTAAGCCCACACTCTTTAATTAGCTGATTTATGTGTGCCTAGACCAAGCACTTTTCTGTCCATTATGTCGACCTTGGTGGACGACTTTGGGGGAACGGGCAGAGTAAAAAAGTGGGGGAATAACCAGATGCTAGGAGACTGTATTCAGATATCAAGGTTGAAATTCAAATTTACAAATTATTCACAAAAACAGCTGACATCTATTTCTATACTGTATATGTAAATTTACATACATTTCAAATAGGAAATGTACATTCTCTGGCTCCAGTTCACTTTGTATTAAAAAACGCATTGCCCTTCTCTCTGTAACTGTTGTCGGGCTCCTCATTTTGGTCTTTAAATGTTTGTATTAACCCGCTCTACATGATGCTGGTGTTTTTATTATGCTATTTTGTCCATAAATATATTCCTCTTCCTAATACTGCTCCAAATTCGCCGCATTACTGCCAGCCTCGGTGAGCTTCATTTGACTGGAGCCGAACACTACTTCTTTATACAGTATATGGTGGTTATAAACACACAAATAGGTCTTGTTCGCTGTGTAATAGAGGTCTGAGCGGGAAATGTAATTTTCCTTCCCACTCCCTATCTGCAATATTTTGTCTCGCTCGAACCCACAAATCCCGCAAGAGGTGGTCAATTACTTTCTTAAACTCTATCAAACTCAGAGAAGTGGAAAGGAATTACTAAAATGTACATGAGATTAGACCACGTTTACAAGTTTAGGCTGCTTCAAATGTTTTTATTAATGCCAAATAAAATATCTAGCACAAATTATGTATGATATACTTACATTAATCATTTGTATATTTTACTTTACACTCATATTTAGTTTGCGAGACTGCAGTTTATCATCCCACCCGCTCCCGCATTGTGCAGTCCCTCTCCGGCCCGCACCCGCAATGAGCTTTTAAAATGTGTCCCGGGCCACACTGTTTTGCATCGGGTACCGTGGATGCAGCGCTCTACTGTGTAACTTTTTATGTGCTAACCATAGACTGTATATCTAAATGGGCATAGGAAATACGAAGTTCGCATGCTGTCTATTCCGGCTCCTACTGACCCTGGCCTGGCTCCCGTTGACTTACATTGGAATATTGTCGCCCCCTCTCTCTGTAACTGCTACTGTGAGCCTCGTCATTTTGGTCTTAAAATGTGCGTATTAACCCACTCTACATGATCCTGTTTTTTTTCCCCCTATTTTTCATCAAATATCCCTATTCATAATATAGAGCCTGGTTTCAAATTCACTCCTGTAACCGTTTGCATCGCGAGCTTCATTTGAGTGGAGCTGAACGCTGTGGTTGACATCACACTCGCTTAGTCCACTTCTTTTATACAGTTTATGGTGCAACAGGTATTCCATAGCTTTCCTGGACTCGTGTTTTTTATTTTATATTTAAAGTGGCTGTATCCGATTTGTTCATGTAATAAAGTCAAATTGTAAAATGGTCTTGCCCCAGCACAGATATCAGATAATCAGCACTTATGGTAAAAATGAAACTGCTGTGTACTGTCTGCATCAAATTATACTAAGTGTTTTTTATCCTCTGTGAACTAGGAACTGACAGTGGTGTGATGTTAGCATGCCAATTAATTAGAAAGAAAGTTGTGAAAAAGCTCTTTTAAACTCATCTTGGTGAATAGTTTGGATGGTAAGAATGCAATAGGAACGTGAGGAATACATTTTCACAGCTCTTTCAGTTTAATTAGTCTGTTTTTATTATTTTGTGTTTTAAGATCATAAAAAAATCAGGTACGGAGCTTTAAAGTTAATGAGTTTATGCTATTTTTAAGCACGTTACTGCAAAGTTTAATGTAAGAAAATTTGTACAACTATTTAGTGATTAACTGATGCTCAGAAAAGACATATCATTTGTACTAACTACCTGTAAAGTCTATGCTAGTGTAGATAATTATCTGTTTGAGAAAACTGCTCTCGTGATTTTCCCCTGAATTATTTAGAATCAATGTCCAGTAATTGGTCTGACTAACACACCTGCGCCATGCGTGAAGAACGTTTATTGTCTTGTGCACATGAGACTAAACACGACGTTAGAATATATACATGTTAAGATTGCTTCTGAGATTATTATTAGTGCATCATTTTCTATTCATTTAGGCAGTGGTTGTATCATTTCCTTCTATTTTTTCCACCGCATTTGTTGTTCTTTTGTATATTATAACTATCTACAGTACTAGTAACTATCTACACATTTTACAGTTAGAGTATTACTTGAACTGAAAACACTCCATTCCACACACTTTCACTACAATCATTAGGATAATTTCTAGGGATGCACGAATACCGAATGCCGAATATTGAAAAAAAAAAGCCACATTCGGCTTCCGGTGGAGTAAGTTAAAAGTCAGGCCAAATAGTGGCATGTGAAGCAGTGACGCAATCAAACTATCGTATTTTCCGCACTATTAGGCGCTCTGGATTATAAGGCACACTGGCATAGAATGGTCTATTTTTGAACTTTTTTCACAAATAAACTGCACCGGACTTTAAACGA
Source organism: Boleophthalmus pectinirostris (assembly GCF_026225935.1). Taxonomy (NCBI): domain Eukaryota; kingdom Metazoa; phylum Chordata; class Actinopteri; order Gobiiformes; family Gobiidae; genus Boleophthalmus; species Boleophthalmus pectinirostris. The sequence continues at coordinate 13,259,856 of NW_026571018.1, forward strand.
AACATAACAGTTGGATGGGTCAGTCGGACTTTGTTTGGCGTGTTCACGGTGACTCTCGGCTTTGTTCAGTTGCGGCGTGTAGGGAGGGTGCTGTCTGAGGGTGTTTTTCGCCGCACGGTCGCTGTCTGCTCCGTGCGTGTTTGCGTACACTGAGGTTGGTGCGGCTTTGTAGTTTACTGAAGTCGTGCTGGGACACCCGAGTGGATTCGTGTAGGGCGCTCTGGATTGCAGGGGGCACAGTTGTTTTTTGATGGGGTTGGAGGCTTAAGAGTGCGCCCAATAGCCGGGAAAATACAGTACATGCAGTGACGCGGTGATCTGGCACTTTCTTTAAAATATGAGCAATGTGGAAATATTTATTTAAGTGTCTGAGAGTGAGAAAAGAATGGCAATTTGCAAGGAATGTTACACCAAAATATCTAAAGAGGGTTCCTCTCCTTGTCTAAACATTTATTCTAGGCTATGTATGCAATATTTAAAAACAATAGTTAAAAACTTAACAATACCATTTGATATTCGGTTTTGGTATTCGGCAAAGTGTTTAATTTTTATTCGGTTTTGGCCGCAGATATTCATTTCGGTGCATCTTTAATGATTTCAGACAGACTGATAATAAAGGGTTACTCAAACATGTGTGAATGAAACACATGAAAAAGACAATTCCAGGTATGTTTTTGAAGATGTATCATTATAATATGGCTTAAAGCTGATACGTCTGATTTGCGTAATATATTATCTAATTTACACCTGACTGTCTCTTTGTATGTGTTTAGATGGTGAAGGCGATCCAGGTGCTGCGGATCCACCTGCTAGAGTTGGAGAAAGTGAATGAATTGTGTAAGGACTTCTGTAACCGCTACATCACCTGTCTCAAGACCAAGATGCACAGTGACAACCTACTCCGAAATGACCTGGGAGGACCCTACTCCCCTACACACACCAGCCTGGGCCTGCAGCAGGTCAGTCACTGCCTTTGGAACTCATGATACCATCTATGGGCATGTGGGTAACTTTCTTCTGTCAAACTGAAAACACTCTGTTCCACCTGCTGATGTCCTCCAGTGCTCTACTGTGTTTATAAACTCCATATACCTTCAGTTGTAGCTGTTAACTTGAAAACTACCAGTACATGACATCACAAGGTGTAACAGAGCATTTTTAGCTGAAGATGTGGACAAACTAATAATAAAGGCTCACTCAAGCTTGTGAATGAAACAAAACACAACTCTAGGTCTGTTTTTGAGCTCAACAGTATTTTGCAAAATATAGGATCTTTCAACTTAAATTAAATAGGCTATCTTTTCTATCAAAACAGCACAACTCAGGCACAGTCCCTTTTATAGTTTGTTTAAGTATGAGAAGGTTTAGACTGGGTCAGTGTGAGCCATGGCGATGTAGACAGCCTGATAATGCAGGATTCCTCAAAGATGTGTGAATGAAAGAAAACACAACTCTGGGTATGTTTTTGAGGAGGTAACAACATTGACAACATGACCTTTTCATGATGTAAACTGAATTTTCCATGACTTTACGGAACCCTACATGTGTAGAACTGATCAGACTTTTAGGGCTAAATATGAAATGTTAACACTTTCCACTTACCTTATGATTTGGTATTATAGTTTTTTTAACATTCAAAATACTGTCAGCGCATTTATTATCAACAGAACGCTGTGGTTGCGTGAACGAAATACTAAAATTCCATGACTTTTCAAGGCCTGGAAAAGGACATTTGCAATTTCCATGACTTTTCCAGGATTTCCATGACTGTGGGAATCCTGAACTTGGCTAAAGTCTTGCAAGAGTCAATTTTGTGTAATATAGGACCTTTAACTGTGCACACTTGCATATAAAGACACATATTCATGTATATAGATTCAAAGTATGGTGATGCAGTATCTTGCAATATATTTCCCTATCAGTATTTTGAGTCCTTGTAAAAACTCTCAGGGGCTATAGTATTTGTTCTAAATAAAAACAATTGACTAGAAACACAATTACACTATGACATCCTTAGTTCAGATTCTCACTAGTGTCTCTCTGTGATCCCCCAGGAACTAATTCAGACCTCCTCTCCACCCATGACCTCTGTCTCCAGCTCGGTTAACCCCGCGGGGATCGTGGTGCCGGCCGGCGGTCTGCAGCAGGGAGGCGTGTCCATGACGACCATCAACTCTCAAGTGGTGTCTGGTAAGAGCTGAATACTCACTGTATGCAAACAGCTTGGTTATAGATTAAAGGTGCTGTATGTCACTTTTCTGCTGGAGAGTTTGCCACCTGCTTGTCACAGTGGAGATGTTATCACTATGGCTGGAATGTTCAGAGTAAGTCATGGAAACAAGCAGGTGATGTTTGGTCAAATCTTTGGAAATGTGAGCCACTCATAGTAAAAATCCATGTATTTTTAGCTGTAAAATATTCTGTTATTAAAGTGTAATGCAATACAGGGGAACATTCTGGAGAAAAACATAACATATCATTCATAACATATCATGGAGACAAGCGAGTGACGGACTCTCTACCAGAAAAGTTACACAGTATAGCTTCAATATAATTGATTCTTTGCAGTGACATCGTGTTGGGGGTGTTCTACATGTTTCTTATGTTGGAATGTTTAGAATTTATCTCGGTGACACAATGCACTTAGTAAACAGTGCCAAGAAACATTTTTAAGTCTGAAAACTCAAAGAGAAAATACTAAATGGATTTAAACAACACATTTTCAGGAGCCTATGATCAATACGAGTGTTCATGGTCCTGTTTAGGAGTTTGATTTTCAACAAAAATGATGGGAGTGACTAACTGAAAAACTGTGAAAAGCTTGTGAGGCATGTTTAAGTCAGCTCATCTCACCTGTTGGCTAGATCGTGTTAAAACTAAGCTCAGATTAAAGTCTAACAAGCCTCAGAGATAGGGTGACCAGATGTCTCTATTTTCCCAGGACAGTCCCAGTTTTGAGCCCTGTGTCCCCTGTCCCAACAGATTTATCCAAAACCATTGATTTGTCCCAGTATTAAACAAGAAATGCCTCAGGTGTCCTTATTTTGATCTGATAGGCAAGGCACAATTTGTAAAAGTAATTCAAAATGCTTTACAGAATAAGAAATACCTTAATATCACAGTAAAAACAAATCAAAACATAAATAATTACCACAAAATTAAAAAGAGAGAGAGACATTAAATTAAAGAGAAGAATGTGGAATGAAAACCTGTCAGTCATATGCACAGTTTTGAGCCTGGATTTAAAGAATCAACAGTACCTGATCCCTGCCAGCAGTAAAGAGAGGCATAATTTGTAATTTCTTTAGGTAAAATACAGAAAAGCTGCTCAAAAATGACCAAAACATAAAGAAAATGTGACTGCACTGACTCACATGTTAGTCATGAATGGGTCGAGTGCATAATTATTTTCTTTAAGTACGCACTTGCTTCACCATTATATTATTCCCAGCCACCTCAAACTGATTGTGTCCCAGTTTTTGATTTTAAAAGAAAGAGAGACCAGTGCTTTGAGTTAGCATCACTCTCCCGGGGAATGTTGACGGCATCAAGTGCGAAGTATAAATAGCAAGTCAAAACAATTTAAAACCACACTGTAAAAGCCATGTGTATTCAGTTTCATCATTTGGTTTGACTGCTGGCTAACACAGTCTTCTCTCGCGCACTCATAACAAAGTCTGAGTGTAAAGTGTCGTGTTTCTGATTGTGATTTGCCTGATACTGTAGCTCCTGATGTTTTGTATGGATGTAAATACATGCTTAAGTATTCTTGACAGAGGGCTTGTTTGATAGACTCTCTTCTAATGTCAGGCCTGTACAGTCAAATGTTAATCCTGCCCTCTGGAAATCCCTTTTAACCCAAAATAAATCAATGTGCAAGCTTTGATCACTACACATCGAAGAGCTCAAACAGACTGCGATAAGAGTGTCTTGATCAAGGCTAATTAGCCCGCTAGCTAACACAAGCACATACACGCGCACACACACACACACATGCACACACATGCACACTGCCTTCTTCTTTCTCTTCCTCTGTTTCTCATTCGGGGAAATATCGCACCTTGAATTTAATCACTCCATCTCTGAGTTTTCATGTGTTTTGTCTTAATAAGGCGGTGTGTGCAGTATGTAGTATGCGCAGTAGTAGCGGGGCTTGATACTCATGACAGTAAATTATCCCCTCAGGTGGGACCCTGTACCAGCCGGTTGCCATGGTGACATCACAAGGGCAAGTGTTAACGCAGGGGCTGCCTCCAGGAACCATCCAGATCCAGAACTCGCAGGTAAAGCACTTCTGAACGGACGCTCGGGGTGGAGGATAAAAGTTAAAATTAATGTATCAGTATTTTTTTGCGTTCTCTTAAAGCAGATCATTAAGCAGAATCGACTTTTTAGAGCTTTTAAGCATGTTATAGATGTTTCCCCTTCTCATTTAGCCTCTTGAAGTTGCATTTGGAGTGATTCATGCATGTTTGAGCAATCTTCAATCGCTTATTTTTACGACGCCATGTTGCCGATCAACCCCCGTTGTCACCGCCACTGGCAGACGCCCACTGCTTTGTACTAACTTTGTTCTCCAATTTTATTTTTTTAATCTGTGATATGCATAGTTTTCGGCATCATTGTATAATCATTTTAATAGAAATGAAAAAGATCTGCTGCTTGCTTGTGTGATCTGCAGTTATCCATCGGAGGTGCCAACAACCTCATGACTCTTCACAACGTTTACAATTTTCTCATTTTAGACAACAGTATCCATCCATCTCATCTTCTTGTTATCATTTTAAATATATATCATACTGTTGCATACTTCAAATAATATTATATTCATGACAGATTTGGTCGATATAGCAATGTGAATAATCTTAAGAATTTGATTGAATCTTGAATTACATCGTAAACAATCTGTCTACCAAACACTCCCCACTCAGCGCCCCCTCCTCTACCCATACTTAAGATAATAATGTTCGCCGTTTTCATTGGCAACAAGCTGTGCAAATTAAGCCTTTCAAAATATATTACCAAATTTTTCATGTATTTTATTTAATCTTCACAAAACTGCCCCCACCTCGTGCCCACCCGCCCTACCCTGAAGCCCCCTGCCATCTCCATTTGTTATTGTTAAAAGGCTCTCCTTACATCTCCCCCCCCGGCCCCCCGGGTGCCTTTTCATTGTCTCAGCCTGAACACTGCCCCCCGCTGACTAACAAAATGGAAATTGTTTATCCCGGTGATGCTCGTGGCCCCTTTCATGAAGCTGCCAGGTTGTGCCACGATTCAACGCAGTGTGAGCGCGCAATTTAAGATATTTTTACACTAACAAACCATTTACATGATAAATCAGTGACAGCATTTACTCAAAGCATTTGAAATGTAACTTAAGCCTTTCAGATTACATCAATTAAAGTGCCTATGACAGGTTAGACATTTTACTAAAACACTGTTAACATCATTAGATCACAGATTTGCGCAAAAAGCTTCACGCTCATTTTCTCAATCTGGCAGTTTTTAGGTTTAAAATTTTACTTTCTGGTTGGAAATCAAGACATCACTCTGGGGAATTCTGTACCTGTTATGTAGCGAAACTCCTTTAATTTTCACAGAAATGATTATCTGATGAATACACGTATTTAAAAAACAGCTTTATTTTGTTGAAATCATGTTTAAAATATCAGAAAAAATGTGCTGAACTTTTGGATAGATTTCTCCCTACTGTGATTTCATCAATATGTTTGAACTCTCTACTTCCTTCAATTTTCAACATATTTTTCAACTTTTCTTCTCAAATCACTTCTTGATTTGTGTAAAAACATAATTTTAATTTACAACAGTTATAATCCCACCATATAAAGCTGCACTACTCAGTTTTTCAGCCACCTGCTTTTCTCCATGGAGATGTTATTGCTGTGCCTGAAATGTTCAAAGTACTCACACCCTGTCTATGGTAGCTCAGATCTGTGGAGAGGCGAGTCCACTCATAGGAGGGATGTATGTATTTTTAGCTATAAAAGATCCTGTTATTGAAGAAATGACAAAGATACAAATTAAGGCTGTGCAATTAATAGAATTTTGATCGCGATTTTAAATTTGTGTGTCAAACGATCTCCAAAGTTATATAATCGAGTTGAAACAATGTAAAGCTTAACAAGATTTATTTCGGGATATTTTTTATAGAGATCAGTATATTTATTTTATTTTTTAAAAGCTAGAGATTGTAGAACAGCTGGATATATAGTTTATTTTGGATACATTTATGTTTTTCTATGCCTTATTTCATGTTCAAAGTATGTTTTATTACCTCCGCCAAGGAGGTTATGTTTTTGCCAGCGTTTGTCTGTTTGTTTGTTTGTTTGTTTGTTTGTCTCTTAGCAACATAACTCAAAAAGTTATGGACCGATTTTGATGAAATTTTCAGGATTTGTTGGAAATGTGAAAAGGAAGAACTGATTTCATTTTGGGGGTGATCCGGAAGAAATCCTGGATTCTGGATCACTTTGAAATTTTAGTTAACATTGTGGTAAATTGGGCCAAAAATTTTGTTTCTCAATATCTCGGTTAATTATTGACCAAACCCCATGAAATTTGACTCAGGGATGGACAATGGGATCCTCTTTCATATTCCAAAGGCTGATCCGGATCTGATCCAGAAGACTGATTTTATCGTAATTTATATAAAAAATGGGGGTAGTCCTTGGCGGAGGTCTGCGCTCTCTGAGTGCTTTTCTAGTTCATTTTATGTTTTATACATCACAAAACTGCTCAAAGGTTCATATTTGTAGCCTATATTTATTTTCATTTTGAAAGTTTTGTGTAAATTATCAATAACAAAGTGTTTTTTTCTTTTTTTTTGAGAGAGAGAAATGCTGAATAAATGCATCGTGTAACTAAAAAAATTATCATTTGAATTTCAATATTGACCAAAATAATCGTGATAATGATTTTTTCCATAATCGAGCAGTCCTAATACAAATATATACAGACATACAAGTATAATGCCATATAGTGGAACATTCTGGGGACATTCATGGAGACAAGCATGTGGCAAACCCTCTACTAGAAAATGTTACACATCATACATTTAAAAGGTGCATTGTGTAACTTTTCTGATGGAGGATCCGCCAAATGCTTTTCTTCTGGGAGATGTTATTGCTTCATCTAAAATGTTTCACAGCATGATATTAAACCTTTCTATCTCCATGGAAACCAAACCAGACCAAGTTACAGGTCAGATCTGCGGAGAAGCGACCTCGTTCACAGTCAGAATGTCTGTTTTTTTAGGCATTTTTGAGCTATAAAACCACCTGTAATTGAATAAATGTAAAGTAGAGCTGTTTAATGTCACACTGAGGAACATTCTAATCTAGGCAGAGCAATGACATATCCATAGAAACAAGCAAGACAACAACAAACCATTTCGATGTAAATCATTGACAGCATTTACTCAAAGCGTTTCAGATGTGAATAGAGCACATTATAGGAGGAAATATTACGAGCACAAATGCTGTGTCCCTCTTAGAAAGCCTTTACAACGTTCAAATCCGCATCAAGACCCGGAATGGGATTTTTTATGACACAAGGACACATTTTTCCTTTAATATTTCTGTGATTCGGAACATTGTGGCGGTCTCAAAGGGCGTGTTTAGCAGTGGTACTCTAGTTGTTGGCTGTATCATTATGTTGAAGTGTTTGATTGTTGTGGAGATGGGTGACCCTGATGTTGCCGATACCACTGTTACTGAAGAATGTCGAAACCTTGGTCTGTCTCGTACTGTTCCTGCTATTCAATATTGCTCTGGAAACATCGACTAAAAGTAAAGCATTTAGTAAATTAGAGTCTTTGATAATAAGAAATACATTTAAAGGCTCTATATTACACAAAATTGATTCTTGTGAGCTTTTAGTCACATTATAATGTTGTTACCTCTTCAAAAACATACCTGGAATTGTTCTTGTTTCATTCACACATGTTTGAGTGACGCTTTATTAGGAATACTTGATTACGGAAAAATTTATTAGCACGATTATTTTGGTCAATACTGAAATTGCGATTATTCAAAGGATCATTTTTTAGTTACACGATGCATTTATTCAGCATTTCTCGGTCAAAAAAGCACTTTGTTATTGATAATTTACACAAAACTTTCAAACTGGAAATAAATATAGGCAACAAATACGTACTCTAGAGCAGTTTTGCGATGTATAAAACATAAAATGAATAAAATATACTTTGAGCATGAAATAAGGCATAGAAAAACATAAATATATCTGAAATAAACTACATATCCAGCTGTTCTACAATCTCTATATTTAAAATATATGATTATAGGAGTTTGAAGATCATCTGACACACAAATCGAAATCCTGATCAAAATTCAATTAATTGCACAGCCTTATGTTTTATTATTAGTCTGTCTATAGCTCCAAAGCGCAAACTGCTCTGTTCCACCTTGTGATGTCATGAAGCGGTAGTTTTAGTAGAGATCGGCAATTCCAGGGCTGAAATTATTCAAGGTGGAACAGGGTGTTTTCTGTTTCCGTTTTCAGATTTATTAGTAAATGAAGAGGAAAAATTTGGGAGGGAGGATCGGATGAGTAATTATAGGTGAGTTAAAAAGATTTTGCGTGAGATATTTTTGATACAACTTGATAAAAAACATACATAGTGGTAAATATTATGTATTAATGCTTTACAAGAAACTGAATAAAAAATAAAATACCCCGCTCCCTTCAGAGTACTACATCTGCTCTGAACTCTGGATATGATTAAATCTACAGACTTGGGGACAGTTTTTTAGCAGCAGCAGTGGGATCCGTTTAGAGACACAGACACAGACTCTCCTCAGTCAGGATCTGAGTGCGGCCGGGGCACCTCTCTACACAGGCGGTGGGAATTGGACGCAGCCCCAGCGCTACTTTACAGACAAGCCCCAAGTAATCGCGCTCCGGAGCTCCTGTGCCACCAATTAATTCAAGCCCCCTCCACGTGCACGCTCCCAGGCCTCACGTACACGCTCCCAAGCCTCACGTGCACGCTCCCAGGCAGGTCTCACGTGCACGCTCCCAGGCAGGTCTCACGTGCACGCTCCCCAGGCTGAATGGGACAAGAGAAAGAGAGAGAGAGAGAGGAGAGAGATAGGGGCCCCTCCACGTGACACCCAGCTGCGTCTGTAATGAATTCAGTTTTGTGTGAGCTGCACAGGGGGCAATGGGGGTTTCCCACTCGGTCTCACTGTGTATATAGGTGTGCGAGATATTGACAAAAAAGATTATCTCAACATATATATCTTTTGCTATGTTTATATAATGACATTCAGATATTTTAACAATCCATAAGGAATGTGGATGAGTGTTTATAAAGAGGGGATATTTCACTTCTAACACATATTTAAATCTCCTTGTATTGTTTTGAAAATGCTATAATCGCCAAAAACATCATATTTTACAACATTTTTTATTGGTTTTGTGTTCATTTTTGGCACTCTTTTGAGTTTCCAATCCCTTTGCTCTCTGAACTAAGACACTCCCCCTTCAGAGTGCTTTCACATCAGAATTGTAGACCTTTTTGTACCGTTTTGCTCAATTTGGATTTTTTTGTGAAATCTGATTTTCTGGCGAGGTCGTTCACATTTCCAATTAAATGCGACTTGTATGTGATCTCCAGTGTGAACTTTAAATGCCCCAAAAGTGTCCCGCATGCGCATTGGACGACACGACGACGTCACACACAGCAAGAGTGCTTAGTGTTTACGGAAGTCGCCTAAACATGGACGCATTGAGCACCTGACCATTTTAAAGTTGCTGTAGTACCGGAGCCAGAACATGTACAGCTTATTTGATTTAAGGAGGAGACTGAGAAGGAGAAAGACAAGGTTTTTGGTCACGTGTTTTGTGGGGCAGTGGCAGCAACGTCCGTAGAAAGGAACATATGGGTGCAGAGTCGCCGCCAAGAGTGGTGGGATTGACATGTGCTTCTCTGCTTCACTGACACGGAGTTCATACACAATTTTTGTATGATGAGAAGAACGTTTGTGTAAATTTTTGACGTGTAGGTGGTATGAATGCAACCTGGACGTTCAGACTGAAGTCGCATGTCAAAAGGTCAGATATGTATCAGTTTCAGGAGCACATATCCAAGTGGCCTGGGTCACATTTGAAAAAATCAGATCTGTGTCGTTCAGACTGTCATTAAAAGATCAAGATTTCAAGTACTACATGGCATCACACAAGACTGTCTAGGCGTTTCTGATTAAATCATTAAAAGATCAGATAGAGGTTACACAGGGGCAAAAAAATCGAATTTGGGTCACTTCAGGCTGCAGTCTGAATGTAGCCTATGTATATTTATGGAGAATTGTCATATGGGAGCATGGATGACGTAGGTTTGTGGGCTGAGCATTGGACAGAATCTTACTGCTACCCGTGAAGAGTTGAAATAGAGCATGGGAGAGATCACTAGATTACTCAAACATGCATGAGTGAGATTTAAACCTTTTCAGGATTGTTTTGATGAGGAATCAGCATTATAACATGGTAGAAAGCTCAACAAAAATCGATTTTGCATAATACCCCATCTTTAAGGAATGTGCATGCCAGTTTCAGTGTTTTGGTAGAGGTTTAAATCTACCACAAAATGTGATTGTGCCATAAAATTAACCACAAAACCACAGAGATGTCACTTAGTACTCTTGTTTTGGAGATTACACTAGATGTTAAAGCTAATTTTATTTTTAATTATTTTAATCACAATTGACTCAAAGGCACAATTTGAGCTGGTGCAATTATCAAAAGGAAAAGGTTACTATTAGATATTAGAATGCCCTGTGCAAAGAACAAAATCTTGCTGTACCTGTAGTTTAAACTTCTATAAACATCTTGTGAAATGCACGGGGTTCTTGTATTAGTTTATCAGTTCATATTTCTTCTTTCAAATGTTAATGCTACTGGAGTTGTTTACAATGTGTACTTTGAACAGAATCCTACAGTTTAAACATTAATCGCAAATTTAATCACAATCACAAAGCTTCACTATGTTTCTTTTTTTTTTTTTTTCAAAATTGTACAAATCTAAAACATAGGCGTAGGGTTTAGATTTGTTTTTTCTCCTATAATTGACTAACAAAGGCGGTCTCGTACCACGCAGTGCATCCAATTATTATTTTTGTGAATTCATATTGTGCTTATTTATATTCCAGATGGTGGGTAGACTGCTTGTTGCTATAGGAAGTTACTCTTTCTTTATCTAACAAAGTAATTAAGTGCTTCAATTGAGAAGTAGTATAATAATAGAACATATATTGAGTGTAGAAATTAACGCGTCTGTATGAAGCAAATTTAGCTTACGCGTCCTTCGTTATCATTCAAAATACTGCACTTATAAGTTATGGTTTTGTATGGAAAGATTGAATAATTTTATGCTTTTAGTCTGTCACTTTCATACACCATCCAACTTGTTCAGGTCATCTGAGACCTCAAAATGTCCACAATGCATGTTCAAAATGTTTGGATGCTTTCTGCCATTGTAACAGGATCTAAAATTATCTTGAGTACAACATAGTGTCAAACCAAGTACGTTGATTTTAAACCTTGAAAACATTGTAACCAGATAGTCAAATTAAAATGGTGGTTTGTTAATGGTTGTTCATCCCCTATTCCTACCATTTTTGGCTAACTACACACAGATTTGTCTTTAAAAAAGTGATTAAAAATGTGTAGATTTTAAACATTTTACTATGGTACAAACGTATTCCCTATTTCTTGTGAGCTTAAGGTCATGTTATAATGCTGATACCTCCTCAAAAACATACCTGGAGTTGTGTATCCTTTATTATTTGTCTGTCTTCATCTCCAAAGCTCAAAATGCTCTGATCCACCTTGTAATGTCATGGTGTTATATGTACTTTTCATGGCTACCTTTTACTGTTTGCTGAGTAGAGATTGGCAGTTCCACGCCTGAGCACTACCTGTATTTCCACATGACATAACAAGGTGTTTTCAGTCTGAGAGAAGAGCCTAAATATGCAGGCTTTGTGTGTTTAACATGTGTGAATGAAACAAAACACAACTCCTGGTATGTTTATGACGAGGAAACAACATTATAACAGCTCAGAAAACAGCGTAATATGGACCCTTTAAAGGAAAGACACCATTAGTCTTCCTCTTGTGATAAAGACATATTGCTGCTTGTATAGAAATGCCATTCCCCACTCAGTAACGCCTTTGGCGCGCCATCAGCTCTATTATTCCTCAGAAGTATTGTTTATGATGCTGCCGACACTGCCATCACAATGAATGACTGTCTTCCTTCACAAACACTGCTCCATATGGACTCGCTGCCTGCTCCCAACTGTCATAGCCACTGTGACGTGTCCGCTAGCGCCCCCACTTGTGAAGAATGCCTCCCCACTCCGCTCACAAATCAAATCGCTCCCTCTCTCTCAGTGTGAGGCCTTGAGTCATTTTGCACATCTCAGTCTTTTCAAAGTTTACGTTGGAACTTTGCTCGATTCCCATTTTCACTCAGATTGTTCTTTAAAGATGCACTGTGTAACTTTTCTGGTGGAGGGTCTGTCACTTGCTTGTTTCTATAGATATGTCATTGCTCTACCTGGAATGTTCCACAATATGAAAGAACAATTAAAGAGCTCTACATTACATTTATTCTATTATAAGTGATTTTATAGCTCAAAAATACCTTGAAAAACAGGCATTCTGACTGTGAGCGGGGTTACCTCTCCACAGATCTGATCTGTAACTTGGTTTGGTCTCCACAGTGTACGCTCAAAGTGCGTATACTTCATCTCACCACCTGCTTGTCTCCAAGGAAATGTTATTGCTTTGTCTAGAATGTTCCACAGTATAGATTAAACCTATCTATCACAAGGGAGACAAGCAGGTTCCTGCACTGCGCATTACAGTTCAGATCTGTGGAGAGTCGACCCTATTCACTGAAGGAATTATTGTATATTGTATAAGGAATTATTGCAACAGAAACACCCGTAATGAATAAATGCTACATATATGTTTAAGGTCATGCCATGGAATATTTCAGGCAAAGCAATAACACCTCCAGAGATGCACGTAGGTAACGGACCTTCTACTGGAAAAGTTGTGTAGTGCACCTTTAGACTAAAAATACATTTTGTACTAAAAATATTGCCTAGCTTTTTAAAAAAAATTTGGTGAAGTTTATAATTTTGCTTGCTGGGTAAACACAGATATGACATGTACAGGTTAATCCATAACTGTTACCTTGCAACCATTAGGGGTGTGCAAAAATATCTAAATGATATTGAACGACATATCGTATCGTTTAATGTGATGATACAGTATTGATATCGGGGACTGCTGTATCAATATATGGCCAAGAGTATTTTTCGGTATATTTTACTAATTATTTTGTTACAATGCTACAGTTTTGTTGCTCGTTCAGAGGAAGACAACTCATTTATGCGACACATTTGACATTTTCAGTGTTTTGATGATTAAAATGGGTGTGTTTCATATTAACTTTGCACAAGACGTGGTTTAATAAAGACTTTTAATATCACGGCCATCATTTAGCCATTAGTTTTTACTGAACCGTATCAAATCGATTTGAAATATATTGTATCAAACCGAAAGTGCACTGTATCAAGATATGTATCGTATCCTACCCTATGTATTGTATCAGCAACTTCTTAATGATACCCAGCCCTAGCAATCATAATGTCAACAAAGCCCAAAACTGGTCTAATTTCCTCAATAGCTATGATTAGATTAAATAAATGACAATGCCATTTTGTCAGAATAATGCGTAAATTGTCTGTGCATTTTGGATAGAATTTTCAGTGTTGATGACAATGGTAGAGGTGTTTTGTTATTATTTTTCACCAATTCACCAGTACTTCCTGTATTTGTGTACTTTTCATATCAACTTTTATCCAAAATCGCCCCTTAACTGGTGTAAAACTATGTTAAATATTGACCACAGGTACTACCCCAGCACACCAAGTAATGCTTAACCCGTCACATGCCCTTTTAGCTTTCACAAAGGGCGTCTGACCCTCTTGTGTTCCCCGCAGTCAAGGGTGCTGCTTCCTCGATATTTTAAGTGTCATTACTCAAATTCCGTTACCATGGTGACACTTGAGGAGGTGTTTCTGCCCTTGCGACAGGAAAAAAGAGATAGGTAATTGGTAGTCTCCCTTTGTTTCCGTGGCAACAATAACTAAGCCCAGCCTGCCATCCGCTTTTGTTGTCCTTTTTTCCTGATATGGTGCTATACTACATATTTTACTTTATTTTATTTCTTTTGTTCATTCCGTATTTTTTGTAACTCCAGGTCAATGTGGATTTGTCATCTCTGTTGGACAGTGAAGATAAGAAGTGCAAGAACAAGAGGGGGGTCCTGCCCAAACACGCCACCAACATCATGAGGTCCTGGCTATTTCAACATCTCATGGTGAGTCTGTAAAGTCAGATCATCCGAAGACAGTCAAATAGATAGATACATTGATAGTAGGGATGTAACAATAACCCACATATCATGATATCGTATCGTCAAAAGTCACGTGGGCTGTCACGGTATATATAATTACAAGTTTCTTTGCTTAAATGCTTGGTTTTATAGTAGCAACATCTTATAAACATCAGGAACTACATATCCCATGATTGATTTCAGTCCAGACAAGATGAAGAAATATGTTTTTTTCTCTAATTTTTGGGATTATGACAGAAATAATTCACAACAAAATCTTGTCATGGTATTTTAAAAGCAAAAGAGTATCCATTTCTATCGATTATATTAGCCTCTATAAAAAACATATCACAATAAATATCGTACCATGAGATGCATATCGTGATAATATCGTAGCGAGAGATTTGGATATCGTTACATCACTAATAGATAGATAGATAGATACAGTACCTTATTGATCTTATTGGAAATTCAAAGTATTACACATTTTCTAAAAACTGACAACAATTTCCACAAGACGAGATCAGATATGACATTGGGTCCACAATTCCTAATATTGAAATTTTGAGATTCAGTTTCCATTTCTGTTTCCATTCAGTTTTTAATATATTTGTTTCCATTCTAGCATTGCTTTTTGAGACTATAAGAGATGTAACTCAACTAATGTGTAACCCTTTTTTTGTCCAATCCAAACCACTTACAAAAAAATCGCAAGATCTAGAACTCTTCTAGATCTTAGAATGACGCAAGGTGAGATTTTACCTTAAATCCTAATATATGCATTTGGCAATTTGGTTTCCAATTTGGCCTCACTTTTTTTTTTATGGATTTAAAATGTTTGTTTCTATTTTAGTATCGCCTTTTGAGACTATAAGAGATGTAACTCAACTACTATGTAACCCTTTTAGTCCAATCCAAATGTAAACACTAACTAAAAAATCTCCCGAGGTAATTTTTGTCATGTGTGCACGATCTTGTAGTGATAATAATAATAATATATAAAAATAATATTTTTGTTTCTATTCTAGCATTGCTTGTTGAGGCCATAAGAGATGTAACTCAACTAATATGTAACCCTTTTTCTGTCCAATCCAAATGTAAACACTAACTAAAAAATGTCACAAGGTCATTTTTCTCATGTGTGCACGATCTTGTAGCGAGATTTTGTGGCACAAGGTGTTGTACCATCCATACTTACAACGTAAACATTATAAAAGTAATCAAACCAAACTGTAACACACACCAATATACTTGCAGAGCTCCAACTGGAAGGAAAAACAACCTAAAAAAAAAATGAAGGAAAGATCGAGTCGAAGCAGCAGAGCAATAGTTATGCCTAGGGCCAGTTTCAGACCACTTTTTATTGGCCCTCTGGTTTCCTGGAGAATTGGTCCAAATTAGCATAAGCAGTACTTTTACAGCAACTTTAAACATTCTCAGACTTCACAACAAGGTTCCAGGCCTGATTAAAGGTGTGACGGAGCGGTCAAACGTCTGCTCAATATGCCAGTCTGTTACCCTCTATTTGTATGTTTCAAAACATCTAATAAAATAGAAATAAATATGCTCTCTTACATAGTTTAATGCAGTAATTTTCAGGCTCTTTCCCATCCTGATTTACACACCACATTCGTACATGTAAGTTAGGTAAAGTCTGTCTACCTCAGGGCAGCTCAGGCTAAAATATTATCTTACCACCATGACTTTGAGTGTCTGGAAAAGCGCTATATAAGACTAATGAGATATGAGTAGTAGTATTAGTAGTAGCAGTAGTAGCAGTAGTAGTAGTAGTAGTAGTAGTAGTAGTAGTAGTAGTAGTTAGTAGTTAGTAGTTAGTAGTTAGTAGTTAGTAGTAGTAGTAGTTTTAACCTTAGGCATAAGGGTTGTACACTGTAATCAAATCAAAATCCCAATTTAAGTTAATGAGATTATCAAATCAAAATGCAAGAATTATTTAGATAATATCTGGTAAAGAACAAAATAAATACTAGGTATGCAAAAATAACTGAAATATCATGATATCGTATCATCAGAAGTCTCACAATAATATCATGGGCTGTCACAATATATTAAATTTTGCTTAAATGCATGGTTTTATAGTAGCAACAGCTTATAAACATCGGGAACTACATATCCCATCATTCATTTCAGTGCAGACAACATGAAGAAATATGTTTTTTACTTGAATTTTGG
Source organism: Boleophthalmus pectinirostris (assembly GCF_026225935.1). NCBI lineage: Eukaryota > Metazoa > Chordata > Actinopteri > Gobiiformes > Gobiidae > Boleophthalmus > Boleophthalmus pectinirostris. The sequence goes on from NW_026571018.1 coordinate 13,276,504, forward strand.
GGATTATGATGGAAATAATTCACACCAAAATCTTGTCATGGTATTTTAAAAGCAAAAGATTGTCCTTTCTACAATTATATCAGCCAAAATATCTAAAAAAATATCGTACCGTGAGATGCATATCGTGATAATATCGTATCGAGAGATTTGGATATCGTTACATCCCTACAAAATAAAAAAAATATATTGTGCCTGTAGTTTAGAGCTCTACAAACATGTTTTTAAATTCATGGGATCCTTGTGTTTTGTACCAGTTCATATTCCAGTTCAAATGTTAATGCTCCTGGACTTGTTTACAACATAGTATGTGCACTCTGAATTGAATCTTACTTCTTGAACACATATCGCAATTATTATCACCATTGCAAAACTTATTATGTCTACATGGTATTTTACAGATGTTTTTTTTATTTATATATATCTGAGTAGTTAAACATTTGAATAATATTTTTTAGTGTTAATTGCTTTTGTATGAAGTTGTTTAAACCTGTTGTGTGTCTATCCCACAGCATCCCTACCCAACAGAGGACGAGAAGAGGCAGATCGCAGCACAAACTAGCCTTACACTGTTGCAAGTAAATAACTGGTAAGACGATGTGGAAAAACGAACATTTAAACACAGAAAATGTGCAACGTTTGAGTAATAGTCTGGACTGGAGTCTGAGCTGCTGGGAATCATCAGATATTTTCCCCAGCACAGTACTGCCATCTACTGGTGAAAGTTTTTAAGTACATCAGATATTTGTGGTATGAAACCTAATTTATGGATTTATTTATTTATTCATGGATTTATTTATTGGATCCACATTAGTCTTAACTGGGGTAAAGACTATTCTTCCTGGGATCTAGTTACAATAAAATGTTCCATTACGATAACTATGAAAGTTCACACATAACACAGTCCTTGTTCCTTAATGTACTATATCATAAACATTAACCATAATACATCCAATAAATTACAAATAACAAATAGTGACTAAATATAATTATGTACAATCTCCAATGTACTTCTTTCTTCTTCATTTTCTTAAAACTTGGTTCATGCTTGTGAACAGTTAAGGTTTGGGGGAGTGTGTTCCAAAGCACTATCGCTCTGTACAGAACAGCTCTTTTAAGGGCATTAGTCTTGGGCAGTGTAAGTATAAAATGGCCCTGTTAAGCTTGTTTTGTGTTAAAACCATGCCGATGACTAAAGGGCAGTAGCTGTGCAAACAGGCTCAATGGCCTTTGTAAAGTACACACATTTTTACAAAACAGGTAAATCTGTTCTCAACAGTAAACCAGGATGCATGACGCTCACACAGCACAGAGCCAGGCGAGCTGCCCTATTCTGGATTATTTAAAATTTAACAAGATTCTTTTCTGATGCACTTGATTACAGATTACAGAGCAGTAGTTTTACATGTGAAAGGGCCAAAGACATCAAAGCCTTTCAGTGGAGTTTAAATGTATGTTCTCATAAAAAATAATTAGCATTAACATTCATTTTGAAACAGCTATGATAATGACTTTAACATGTTTTTGTTTTTGATTTAACTCCTTTCAGTGCTTGTATAAGTACTACTACTACCACTACTACTACTCAAACTAATGTACAGTAATTGAGCTACTGTCCCCTCCTATAGTCTGATTCTGTAGTTCCTCATAATAATAGTTAATAAACAAAACTGTTATTGTGCTAATTGTCATCTTCATCTTCAGCGTGTCCCAATCAGGGGTATGGGAGTACTTTTTTTTTCAAGAGCAATTGAATAGTATTTGCATATAAAAAGTCCTCTGTAGTACATTTTATATCTGTAAGCCATAAGAATGTTCCTGTAGGATAGTTTAGGCATAGAGAAACACAGGTGCACTGTTATAGGTACTCAGTGTGAGACGATGCTTAGAGGCTGAATAAAGGACACATTATGCCAAATTTACTTTTTGGACCATTCAAATACATACCTGGGGTTGTATTTTTGCTTCATTCACGCTTGTTTCATGAACGTATTAATCCATAGTTTTCTCTGAACACTTAAAAATGCTCCGTTTTCATATTACCCAGTTTGTTGTGTCATAGACAAAACTTCAGACTTCTGCACAGTTTTTAAGTCCATAAACCAGCACCTTACTCTGTTCACAGCAAATGCATGGCTCTTTTAGTGTAGTATTCATGGAGGGAAAAGGACTTCAAATGTGTATTTTCCTATTGTTCATTCCCTAACATCTAAATGCCTCATTGGAAACATAGGTTATTTTAAAGCTGTGCAATTTATCGAATTTTGATCGCAATTTTGTTTTTGTGTGACTCCAAACTCATATAATCCAGTTGAAATGATTAAAGCTTAACCAAGTCTATTTAAGGATTTTATTTTATTTTTTTTGTATAAAGAAGTATGTTTATTTTATTTTTTAAATATATAAAGATTGTAGAACAGCTGGATATATAGTTTATTTTGGATACATTTATGTTTTTCTATGTCTTATTTCATGTTCAAAGTGAGTTTTCTTTTCCTTTTAATGTTTTATACATCACAAAACTGCTCTAAGATACATATTTGTAGCCTATATTTATTTTCAATTTGAAAGTTTTTGTAAAGTATCAATAAAAAAGAGAGAGAGAGAAATGCTGAATAAATGCATCGTGTAACTAAAAAATTATAATTTGAATAATTGGGATTTTAATATTGGCCAAAATAATCCTGATAATAATTTTTTCCATAATCCAGCAGCCCTAGGTTAGTTAGTTTTGTTTAGTCTAATTGTCACATATATGCACGCTGTACAGTGTGTAGTGAAATTCTTATGTACCATCCAGAAACATAAACACATACAGTAAATACATAAAATACACAATACATACATAAAATACAAGAGGAGAGAGTTAGGAGTGACTTAATCCTGCTTTAACAGTCTTATGGCCTCGGGGTAGGTCAGGTTTATAAAGTATATTTTCCAAATGCAGACATTATTAATTTAGAAAATGTGAAATACTCAAGGTGACCAAAGCATATTTAAAGGAGGATTAAATGCTTAATGTGTGTATAATAAAATAAAGCTGGGGACTGCTGATCTTTGTAATTATAGAAGATTAGAGCAGACTGTCTCTCCTCACCTCATTGTCCTCCTCTTCTCTTCTTCCTCTTCTCATTCACAGGTTCATAAATGCACGCCGGCGTATTCTGCAGCCCATGTTGGACGCCAGCAACCCAGACCCCGCCCCCAAAGCCAAGAAGATGAAGTCCCAGCACCGCCCCACTCAGCGCTTCTGGCCCGACTCCATCGTGGCCGGAGTTTTACAGACGCACAGATCCAACGCTGGAAACAACTCAGACAGTGAGCGAACACACAAAAATACACACCAATATTTATCTGTACCTGATTTTTATTGTCTTAAAATGTGAAAAACAGAACTAGGTCATTTTAAATAGGTTGAAATGGTCCAAAGTTACTCCACACTTATTCTTCACTTTCCTGACGTCCTAAATATTCTCTGAAGTGAGTTTCTAAACACTTTTCGCAACTTTCAGAGGCCAGAGTAGATGCGTTTTTGTCACAGTAATGTAAACAACAACTAGCATGCCAAGAGTGCACATCCTGATTCAATAAAACTCTAAAGCTACAGTACACAGTGGGTTTATTTTGACCCCAATAGCTGCTTTTACAATACATTTACTGGAACAAGACTGATTTTACTTTACTAGATGATAGAAATAAGTACTGTCACTTTATCATATTTTATTTTCTATGATGAGTTCAGATTTTAACCACTTGATGGCACTGTTTCACTTTTTTCACTGAGGGTTCACGGTGAGTGTTGACAAAAATGAATGTACTGTGATATTCATGTTTTTTAGTTTAGATGAAATGTTGAAAGAGTGCTGAAAAAGAGCCACAGAATTGCATAATTATCTTTAGTTTGAAAGTACACTGCAGGTTTGTGCTTATCCGTTTCTAAATAACACTTTCAGTATCATCTTGTAGACGAGATGTAAGGTTGAGTCAAATGTTCACGATAACAAAAGGTCAAAAGGTGAACAAGTAATAAACACGAACAACAAAAAAGGCTTTTGAATCATGACACAAATGGGCCAAACCCTGTAAAGCTCAGTGAAATTAATCTAAAAACACTTGAATCTAAATTATTATCCAAACTAGGTCAGGTTAGGAAAGGTCTCACGTAGATTTCAGGAAAACCACCACTAGTCACTCAAAAGCTACAGCAGCACAATCTACCAATGCATTTGAAGCATTCGTAAGTAGATTTACCATAATTATCAAATCAGGCACTTCTATGCCCAATCCATATTACTTTCTGGTCTATGTTATGTTGTTTCCTCATCACAAACATAACCAGAGTTGTGTTTTAAACTGACTTTATTTGGACAAGATCAAGATCATTCTAAATCTAGTCAGAATTGGTTCATTTCAGTAATAAATAATATTTAGTATTGATTAGTGTTTGATTTTCGGTACTGCTGACAGCGCTAGATACATGGGATACAAAAGGAGGAGTTGTAACTTCTCTGAGGTCTCACTCACACATGTTTAACACACAAGCCCTGTATAATTAGAAGTTTGTCTTGTAAACTGAAAACACTCCACCTTATGATGTCATGTGATAAAACAGAAAGTGCTTCACTCTGTTTTAAACTCCAAACACCTTCACTAGAATCTTTTGGATGATTTCAGCCCTGGAATCTCTATTGAACAAAAGATAAAAGGGAGCTGTTAACCTGAAAACTACCACTTCCTGACATCACATGGTGGAACAGAGCATTTTGACCTTTAGAGATGAATTATAAAGGGTTAAATGTGTGAATTTCCAGGTATTTTTTTGAGGAGGCAACAACATTATAACATGGTTTAAAGCTCACAAGAGTCAGTTTCCATTTTATAGGACCTTTAAAGAAGAACTCTGAACTTTTCCTTTTATTTTATTATTATTTAATGTAGAAGATTGAGAGTGAGAACATAAGTTAAATTTTTCATTTGTTCATTTGGAAATGTTTTACATAACTGTGCATAACTTTCCAACCATGAAAGATAGAAACTTACTTTTTTCTCCTTTGAATAGCAGACAGTTTCGGCTTTACAAGCATATTTCCGACAGTATCTGACATCACACGTACGCTGCGTGATGACGTTGAGAAAACGAGTGTCCAATAGGAATTTTGCTTTTCCAAACTCAAGCGCTCCATCCATTTTGATTGGCCCAAACTTTGCCAGCAAGTGTAGTGAGTCAAAATGGTTGATTGTGGTCTATGTGCAATTATTTCTCAAATAAATGGCAAATTATTCATCTTGGTCTGCGTAATGGCAAATCCCTTTCTATTTTTATTTGAAAGGTTTATTTCGCTCAAAATGTACAAATCTAAATGTAATATACACCATGGTAATGCAGGAAGTGATGTCGCTCTGTGTCCTGGCCCTGACATGAGCTGTTTTCATGACTGGCACCAGTAAAATAATGGAACATTTGCACTTTTTTTGTTTTGAGGGCAATGAGAATATTTTTTGTTTACTTACAGACTTGATATTTTGCACTTTTGCACCTAAGGCCCTAAATTAAGTATTTTTTATGTCCAAAAAGTGGTTTGTATGAAAGAGTGCGAAAATTTTATTTTTTTTTTTCCTTTGTATTTCTGGTCCTATAGCTTTTATTGCAGCCATATGACCCAACTACAGCAGCAGATTGTGAAATAACATGTTGTACTGAAAAAAAGGATGTATAACATTTCATTAGGGGGTAAAAAGTGGAGTTTTAATCGCAAAATTAAAAACAAAATCCGGACGACAACAAATGTACTAAAATTGTCCTTAGGCGTGGAAGGTTAACAATGAACTTTTTGAATTGAATTGAAAATGTATCGTCTCAAATGTCGTCCCGTATTTCCCCCGTCTCCCCTCAGACCCCCTGAGCATGGACAGTCTGCAGTCTCTGTCCTCCGACTCGGCCACCCTCGCCATGCAGCAGGCCATGCTCGCCGCCGACGACTCCATGGACGGCACGGAGGAGGAAGAGGAGGAAGAGGAGGAGGACGAGGACATGGACGAGGGTCTGGAGGACGACGAGGACGAGCTGGGCATGGACGACGAGCAGCAGGAGCAGAGCCGGCACATGCTGTCTGCGAGAGAGGACAGGAGAGAGCACACAGACACACTCGAGTAGGGACACAAGGGGGCGCCACCTCTCACCTCTGAACCCTCCGCTCTGATTGGACAAACTTGACATTATCCGAGGGCGTGGTTTGATCGACGCTTCATCAGGACTCTCACACAGAGCGCAATCAGACACAGACGTGACCTTAACTTGAGTGATATTAGTTTAATGAAGGATCTGGGGACTATCATTACACCGGAGAGTTAAATACATGGTTATCTTTTCTAAAGGCGCATTCACTCAACAACATGAGTTAAAGCAGTTTTACATTGACTAACGCAGAAGCACTCGCTCTCACACTTTAGGTACTGATGTTGAGGTCAAAGGTCATCCTGCTTCATCTGAATACATTAACTCCTCCGATGTGCCATGTATTTTTATGCCTATTTAAGGAGTATGTCGGTGCCATTACATCCTGTGTGATCAAAAATGGTGGTAACTCTTAGTAATAATTGCATTGGTCTTTAACTTTTAGCAAGATAAATCAGGCGTAGCTCAAGAAGTAGATCCCCGGGCGTTGCGCTGTGGTACCCGCTGCTCCTGACGGGTTTCTCCAGTGGCGTTGAAGGAGTCAAGTGCAGAAGTTTCCCTGTTTTCCCTTAAAACGCTTAAATATTACTAAAACATTTAATGAATTAGTAAGTCTAAATTATTGTTTGTTCATGAAATTGTGTTGCTTCACATGTGAGCAGCATTACCCCGAATTTACACCTGGAGCTACAGCCACACAAGTATGTCTAGAGATATATTTGGTTGTCGATATAAAAAAATCTCCAACAGAGGCCATTATTTTGTTTTTGGCTGACCTACTGCCTAAAGAGTATCCATAAAGCTTTATTTGAACGGTTAAGTACAAAGAAATAACAGCACAACCGTGACTACACAGCTCTCGTATAGATTTATGGTAAAAAATGGCTGAACTTATAGGCAATTTAAGTTATATAATTTTGGGAAAATAATAGGGATGTAACAATAACCGAAATATCGTGATATTGTATTGCCGAAGTTCTCACAATAATATCGTGGACCATCACAATATATCGAACCGTTTAAATTAAGAGTTATGGTGCAGCAATAGCTAAAAGACAGAGGGAACTACATAGACCATGATCCTTTTCTTCCTTTCAGTGTAGACTACAAGAAGAAATAACAGTTCTAAGCACTTTTAAGTCTAAGTTCTTTGGATTAGTTTGTCAAGGCATTTTAAGAAGAAAAAGTAGCATATTAACAGTTTTAGCTGTTTAGCCTCCACTGACTCTTAAAATAAATATCGTACCGTGAGATGTATATCGTGAAAATATCGTACCGAGAGATTTGGATATTGTTACATCCCTAATTGTGAGCCTCCCCACTATATCTTGAGATTTCCCACGATATCGCAATAAATATCGTACCTTGAAGTTCATACCGTGACGATATCGTATCGTGACACTTGGATATCGTTACACCTCTAGATAATAATCTAAATCGACTTTACATATCAGCCCAAAACTATTGGCATAGCTGATCAGTCTCTCTGGATTCTAAACAATCAATATCGGCATCAGCCTTGAAAAAAAAACCATCAGTCGACCTCTAAGTAAGCCCGTTGCACACGTGTATAACATTACAGGTCTACACTGTCTCACCAGTGAATATTCAAAGTGTTTCCTGAGCACAGGCTGCGCTCACCTGTTGATTCTCCTTCAGTGTAAATTGGGGGTAATTCTAATTCTCGAAGCATTTTCTATATATTAAACTTGTTTTGGCAATCAGACGATCAACAGCATGTTACAACGTGATTTTAAATGAGTTTTGATGTTTACTCCACAGCAGTGACCTGATACAAGAAAGAAAGATGATAAAAATGCAGATTTCTGTGAGATTTTAGAACAGTTTCCAAACATGTCATCTCACTATTGGCGACTGAGAGAGTGTCCTCCTCACTGTCCCAAACTGATGTTCTGAGGAGCACTTAAACTTCAACTCATAGCATCACTTGAAGAACCAAGAAAGAACTGTCTTATGTTTGATTTTACAGTGTTGTGGGTGTACAATACTTTCATTTGCTTCACTTCCAAAACACTGACACACACTCGGTCCGTGTACCATTCGTTCTTTTGTATTTCACTTAAGAACGAAAACATATAAAATAAAAATAAACAGGTTGTTATTTTATTATTCTGCTTTAGTGTCAAACAAACAAACAAAAAAAGATCTCGGCCTCTATTACCAATATTTAATTTGAAGTTTATTTCAGCTAACAGTCTCGTTGCCTATTTTAATTTGGATATTTTAATCTCTCTGATTTATATGAAGTTCTGCTGCTGAAGGACTTAACTGAAAAATCGTTGCAAGTTTGTGCCCTCTTCTTTTATAACGACACGTTTACTTTTGTGTCCTAGAAAGTAATAGTTGAGCTCCATGACGAGAAACAGGTAGCAGTGAGGCGATAAAGTTTGTTCACTTGACAGCACAGAACTATAATAAAAATTAGTTTTTATTATAGATCCATGGTTTACACTACAGAAGAACTCCCAAGGCAAATGAACCAGAGAAAATAAAATATCAAAATTAAAATAGGCACCAAGAACATTTTTAAATGGTGTTATTTGAAATAAACTTTAAATTAAATATTGAAAATAGGGCTTGAAATCTGTTTTGTTTTTGGTTTTTTGGGGGTTTTTTTGTTTTGGTTTGACACTAAAACGGAATAATGAAATAATAACCTCTTTTCCCATTTTACTGATTTTCATTCTTAAATGAAATTCATAAGAACAAATGGTACACGAATCACACGCACACACTACAGTGATCTAATTTTAACATGTCAAAAAGCAACTAACCTAACAGAACAAATCAAATGAATGTATTTTGTAAAACCGATTGGGATCTTAAAGGACCCATATTACACTATTTTCTGATATGTTATAATATTGTTTCCTCATTACAAACATACATAGAGTTGTGTTTTGTTTCATTCACACAAGTTTAACACAAATGTTCTTCTCTCAAACAGAAAAGCATCGTACTCAAACTTGTGTGAATGAAAAAAAACAAAACTCCAGGTATGATTTTTATGAGGTAACAACATTATAACATGACTTAACACTCACAAGAGTCAATTTTGTGTAATATAGGACCTTTAAACAAGTAAATAGTCTTTTTGAAACTAAGAATATTTATTAATTCAGACTACCTATCACTGCTTTCATTTTGACAGTTCACTCTTACAGAAAGAAAGGACTAAAGTTGACGGCTCACTTCTGTCCACGTATTTGTCTGCACAATTTCTTTTCGACTTCCAGCGCCGGGAAAGACTATTCTGGCCTTTCTAAAGACTCGAGGCTTCTCAGGTTGAACTGTGCTTCTCAGTACAAGTGGGTTTCTGCATTGTACCCTTTTAAGCATGACAATTTTTCAACCATGAGTGGAAAAACAACATAACAGAGACTCTCATCGCACTTATATCGTAGTATGTATATGGGATTTCCGTTCTGGTGTTAAAAGTTTGCATATTTATTCTATTATTTTGACATGGTGGAGGACAGTCGGTAGCTGAAGGAACGTACAAGAAAGTCTCTCCTTTGTAGCGTTGGTCAAGAGGAAGCTCGCAATTCAGCAGTTTTTGACCTTGACGCTGGCAATTCAACGATCCTGACCCACCGAACTCACCTCAGCTCGGACAACAGTTACAAAGAGTCGGACGATGTCTAAGGTTTCCCAGGAAGACAACAATTTAACAGATTACAAGAAACTGTGAAAGGAGTTCTGCTTTTTTGTTTTGTCCGAAAGTGAAAGAGGAAATGTGAAATTGAATGTCCTGACTATTCATCGTGAAGTTCCTTGCTCATTCATATCTTCCCATTGCTTTTTCTAAATGGATCTTCCAGAACAAGTGACAGACTCTACTAGAAGATATTTGTATTTCATTTGTACACTTTGTTGTCATAATCTATTGTGTTTCAATAGACCAATTTTAATAATTAAAACATGTAAAGGATTCAGACAAACTGTTGTGTTATTTTTATTTCTTCTGAGCTTTCGTTGATATGTTGCTGATGTCCCACGACTTTGTTTATGATTCAAGTCTCAGTTGTTCAAAGTGCACTCTACTTATTGTATGTAACTTTAGAATGTTCCGTGGTGAAGCATTAAAGTTAAATATCACCAGGGAGACAAGCAGGTGATGGTAGGTTTGTCACAATAATTACTACATCGACTTACGGTTCAGTGCATGAAAGATGAAACAATCATTTTTGGGAGTCAGGATTTATAATGAGGACTTTTCTTTGTACTAATTGTCAGAGGTGGATTTGGACTCGACTCAGACTTGAGTCACTATTTTTAGGACTTCAGACTTGACTTGAGAAAATGGCTTACGATTTGGGACTCGACTTGGACTTGAAGGTCAGTGACTTGGGACTTGACTCGGACTTGAGGCTTGTGACTTGAGAAGCACTTTTAAATCTGAATTCTTTCTATTCTGACCGTAATGATTCACACTACGATCTTGTCAACACATTTAAAATAAAAACTTAACTTAATTAAATTCTACAACTCTTATATACTCTATAAATACTCATATACAAATATACTAAGATTTTTTTGGTACAGTTTATCTTAAACGTCATATAAATTGCAAAAATCTAAGCTTGGTTTAAAGGCTTGAAATGACTTGAAGCTCAAAGCAGACGACTTGGACATGACTTGGATTTACGGGCCAGTGACTCGAAACTCAACTTAGACTTGCCTGTATTTGACTTGGGACTTGACTCGAACTTGAGGTCAAAGACTTGAGACTTGCAAAAGAAAGACTTGGTCCCACCTTTGCTAATTGGACATTTTTCATAATTTTTCTCTATTATTATGATATGACTTTGAACTTTGAATTTTTTTGTAGTTCTTTTTTTTTTTTTTTTTTTTTTACAATTTTCTACATTTATAATACATTTGAGGAATAATTCTGCTTTATTTGTTTCAGTATTTTTGTTTATTGTCTATATTTACTTCAGCAATCTATCGTAGTTCAAAATGTTTTATTGTGACAGACCTAGTGGAGACAAACTACGCTGCTCATAGTGATAAGTGAAGTTTAATGCCCTGCTGTGAAACTTTCCAGGCAAAGCTATAATAACATCTCCATTAAGGTTGCATGACAGTGAGTTCGCAAATACAAGACTCCATTTTGTCCTGTTTCTTCTGTTGGCAAAGCCCACCAGTGCCACAGAGGTTGAACCAATCACAGAGCAGCGTTGTGGTTTGGGTAAAAGGTCAAACGCCCAAACAAAACAAAAATGTAATATATAAATAGAAAGATGTAATATATAGAGAAAAACTAGGTCAGATAAACTTAACAAGAAGCGAACATGGGGTTAAATCAGGTCGTGAACGATACTAAAAGTTTTAGTAAGAAGACAAATGCATCGTAGTTAAATCATTACAGCGTCACAAAGTGTAATGGTCCATTTTTCACTTCTTCTTTGCTCCTCCTCCGATTTCAGAGTCTCGTCTAAATATTAGTGTGACTTCCTCTGTGCTGAGCCTCCCACCACTGCCCACCACTGCTCACCACGGCTCTGGGACTCGACTGGTTTAGAGATGGACGCCCAAAACCTCTGCTCCTTCTCATCTCTTCCCTCTCTTCTGCTCTTTTTCTTCTCTTTTTCTCGTTTCTACTCTCATCTCTCTCTCTCTTCTCCTCTCCCTCTATTTTCTCTCTCCTCCTCCCTCCTTTCCTCTCTTCTCTCTCTCTTTCTCTGTCTTTCTCTTCACCTCGCTTTTCTTCCTCTCTCTTCTCCTTTCGCGTCTCTCTCTATCCTTTTCCTTTCTTTCTCCCCTTCCCTCTTTCTCCTTTCCCTTTACCTCTCGCTCACCCTTCTCCCTGCCGTCCTCTTCTTTCTCCCCCTCCTTCTCCTCCCTCTCTTTCTCCCTTCCTCTCCTCTTTCTACCCTCTCTCCCTCCCTTTCTCTTGGCTCTCTCCTCTCCCTCTCTCCCCTCCACTCTCTCTTTCTCCTTCTCTCCCTCCCTTCCTCTTCTCTCCCTCACCTTTCCCCTCTTCTCTCTGTCTTTCTTCTCTCTCTCACTCCCTCCCTTCCTCTTCTCTTTCACCCCTTCTCACCTATTTCTCTCCATTTCTCTCTCTTTCCCCCCTCTCCCTTTCCTCTCTCTCTCTCTCACACACTCTCTCTCTTTCACTCTCTCTCTCTCTCTCTCTCTCTCTCTCTCTCTCTCTCTCTCTCTCTCTCTCTCTCTCTCTCTCTCTCTCTCTCTCTCATTTCTCTCTCTTTCTCTCTCTCTCTCTCTCTCTCTCTCTCTCTCTCTCTCTCTCTCTCTCTCTCTCTCTCTCTCTCTCTCTCTCCATTTCTCTCCGCCTCCATTTCTCTCTCTCTCTCTCTCTCTCTCTCTCTCTCTCTCTCTCTCTCTCTCTCTCTCTCTCTCTCTCTCTCTCTCTCTCTCTCTCTCTCTCTCTCTCTCTCTCTCTCTCTCTCTCTCTCTCTCTCTCTCTCTCTCTCTCTCTCTCTCTCTCTCTCTCTCTCTCTCTCTCTCTCTCTCTCTCTCTCTCTCTCTCTCTCTCTCTCTCTCTCTCTCTCTCTCTCTCTCTCTCTCTCTCTCCCTCTCCTCTCTCTCTCTCCTTCTCTTTCTCCCCTCCCTCTCTCTCCCTCGCTCTCGCTCTCCCCTCTCTCTCTTACTCCCTTCCTCTCCTCTTTCTCCCTCTCTCTCTCTGTCCCTCCCTCTCTCTCTCTCCCTTCCTCTTTCTCCCCTCCCTCTCTCTCCCTCGCTCTCGCTCTCCCCCCTCTCTCTTATTCCCTTCCTCTCCTCTCCTCTCCTCTTTCTCCCTCTCTCCCTCTCTCCATTCTCATGTAGAGGACATGTACTTGTGCTGTTTGCTGTTGGAAGTGTGGACTCAGCTCTTCCTCCTCTGTTCTGCTGTGAGCTGCACAATCCACACAAAGTAAAACGTCCTTCTATTTCTAATCTTCATTTAGATTTAATTACACAGGCCCATGTCAAATACAGAAGTGATGGTCCATCTTTACGCACATGGACTTACATTTACTCTTCAAGAACAGATTGTAGGAGTAATATTCCCCATAGTAATATATTTTACAGTGTAACAAACAATACTAGAATGTGAGTAAACATTTAGATCCCTGTTTCTGTTCCCACTCTGAAGTCCACGATGATAAAAGCTTCATGTTGACAATGAGAAATCATTTGAACCTTTGTGTTTCTGGCCCTCACTCCTTCAAATATCATTTAGTTGGTCTAATTTTTGGGATATGACATTTGAAGACCAAGATTTTGTTCATTATTTGAAGGGTCCATATTACGCTATTTTCTGATCTGTTTTAATGTTGTTTTCTCATCACAAACAAACCTGGAGTTCTTCTCTCAAACAGAAAACACTCTGTTCCACCTTGTGATGTCATGTTGTAATACAGGAAGTGCTCCGCTGTGTTTTTAAACTCCATACACCTTCACTAGAATCATTTGGATGATTGGGAGTACCTCTGCATGACATCACAAGGTGGAACAGAGTATTTGGGTTCTACTAATAAGTTAATAAGGTTTACTCAAACATGTATGAATGATACAACTCTAAAACAACTCCAGGTCTGTTTTTGATGAAGTTACTGCTTTATAACATGGTTTAAATCTCACAAGACAATTTAGATTTTGTTTTTTTTAATCTTTTGTCCTTCAAGTAATAAACCACATAACTGAATAATTATAAAGCAAATGACATAATTTTGAATCTGAATGATTGTTAAGTTGTACCCTAATTACAGTATATATTTACACTGACTATTTATTACTGTCGTCTAATACGTCACTGTGTTTAATGTCACTTTTACCATTCATTTCAAATCGTGGTACTTTTGTTAACAGCTACATTTCTTCCTTTTTTACAACTTCTACCACTAAACTGACCAAAAAATTTGAAAAATCCAAAAAAATCTACTAAAAATACCATATACAATTAGAATAAGTACGTTACTTTTGGTAAAAAAGTTTCATTCAATCAGACTAGTGTTTAGTTTGCATTTACTGAGTTTTAAAACAAACAATTTAAAACACCTGAATTATGCATTGTACTTTTAAAGGTGCGCTGTATAACTTTATTGGTGGAGAGTTCGCTTCCTGCTTGTCTCAGTAAAGACGTTATTGCTTTGCCAGGAATATTCCAGAGTATTGCTGTAAATGTTTCAAAACGGGTAATTTTATTGCCCAAAAACACCTTGAAAAACATGGATTCTTACTGTAAGCGGAGTTGTCATTCCACTGATCTGACCTGTAACTTGGCCTGATGGTGCTACCTGCTTCTCTTCAGATACACGACCGGTCAAAAGTTTTAGAACACCACACTTTTTATAGTTTGTTTACTGTTTCCTGTTGACTAAAACGTGTTCTAAACTTTTGATTCATGAAAGTGTCCACCTTTGGCAGATATAACAGCTGAACACACTCGTGGCTCGTTCTTTTTACAACAGAAATCAATTCTTCAGAAAGTTCTTCCTAAGTCTCTTGCAGAAGTTCCCATAAATGTGTGGCTCTTGTAGGTTTCTTGGCTTTTACTCTTCTGTCCAGTTCATCCCAAACCAGCTCAATGGGTTTAAGTCTGGAGACTGTGCTGGACACTCCATGTTTTCAAGCTCACAATCTTTTTTTTTTGTTTTGTTCTTTTTTTCCTGAGGTAGTTTTGGCAGAGCTTGGACTTGTGTTTTGTTATCTTTTATTTATCTTTTTTTTTTTTTTTTAACCTTTGGCTGTTCAGTACTTACCTTTGTAACATTTCAAGCTCTTCATTAGACTTGCACGACTTGAGTTACAATAAAAAAAAGTTAGGGTGTTCTAAAACTTTTGACCGGTAGTGTATTATTGGTTTAATGTCATGCTGTAGGACTTTCTAGGCAATGCAATAACATTTTGAGACAAGCAGGTGTCAAAAGTTACTCACCTTTGCACCTTTAGGACAAAAAAGTATCAATATATACTAGTATTTCTTCCACTGTCTGTACTGCTCCCTACAGAAGTCACATTTTCACAGATATAACTCCACTCTGGGCCAGTCTTTCTAGTATAAATAACCTTTGAATGACAGAGTTCGCTAAAGCCACAGACCACAGTGGTCCTGTTTAAAGTGGATCACAGCTGCCCTGTGTACCGGAGGTCTGTCCCATCCTCTACCATGTGGGCTCCTCCCTGCTCCCCACACGTCCCACTGTAATTACAGACAGACCCGAGCAGAACCGGACCAGACCCGGACCAGCCTCTGCACCAGTCTGGACCGCCCTCACTACTTAAGCGGGTTAACCCCTCTCCTCCAAGGACTGGTGCCCAGGAGAGGATTTTCACATCGTATTCATGGGCAAAGGTGGACTCCCGCAGGTAAGATGGCACATATGATGAATTTAAATCCTTATTAAAGGCTATACTTTTCTGTTTGGTTTGAGTTAGTGACATTACTGGTTGTATTACAAAAGAAAAACCTGTGTATACTGTGTTTTTATTCTTAGTAGTCTAGTTTCTGTCGTTCAGCCCCATGGTAAACTTTGGTTGTTTTAAATATGTAAATACATTTCATCTAATTTGAATGTTGATTCGTTAAAAAGTAGCATAGGCGAGAATGAATTTAAAGGAAGTTTTCATATTGTGTACTGTCATTTACTAAGCCATGACTTATTGGAGGAGGTGGAGGAACCTTAAATTCAATTTAAAATGTGCAATAAGTTGAGTTTAGAAGATAGTTAATAGTTTATGCAAAAAAGTAAACACAACCTGTTTTAAATTTGAATATATTCTAAGTTTTGCCCCACCTTTAGTGCCCTGATGTTTAATACTAGTATTTACTGTCACCTATAAAACCACTTTATACTCTTTCTCTGGAATATTTTTACAAGTAATTTGTACTTGTGTTTGAGTAATATATTTAGGACATGTCATGACAAATTAATGTTTTCATATTAAAGATGCTCTGTGTACATTTTGTGGCGGAGGATCAGCCACCTCCGTATTTGCATGGAGATGTTATTGCTTTCACCATGGCGACGAGCAGGTCTCTGTGGTGTCTAGAGTGATATGAACACATGTAATTGAATAAATGGAAGATGCATCAGTTTAGTCGTATTGTGGAACAGTCCAAGCAGGGTAATGACATTTCTCTTGAGTCAAACCTCACACTAGAAAAGTAACATAGAACACCTTTGAATATTGATATTTTCCACACCACTGCATCCACCATGTGTTCATTCTTGACTCTACAGTCTTACCCATCTTCTTATACAAGGAAACTCACTTTGATTCTTTCGTAGACGACGTCAGCCATGTCTATTGCCAAGGCAGCGGCTCACGCCATGCTGACGGACGCCCTCCTCCCAGAGCATCCTGGGATAAACCGTGTGTCCCACCTGGAGCTGGAGCTGCCTCTGGATAAGGTCATCAAGTACGTGTCTGTGGGACTGCCGCTCATGCTCGTGTGCATGGCCTTCGCACGAGAGATCTCCCTCGGTACGAACTCTTCACATTCACATGTTCACACATTCCCATGGAAAAAACATAAGACATTTCCCCACACTCTGGGTTTAGTCCTTGTCTAAGAGTATTGAATTTACTCACCGCATGAGAAATAACTTCTACTTGAGTAACTATTATTTTAAAGTAACAGTTCTTTTTGTTGAGTACATTTTTTATTTACATGTGTTAAGTGTTAGGTGTATTTGTGTTTGTCCAGAATGAAGTTGAACTTAATTGAGTACAGCATGTAGAGCAGGAGTGGGCAATTATTTTTTCCATGGGGCCACATGAGAAACAGAAAATATTGTAGAGGGCCGGGCCAAAATGCTTAATTCAATTCTGCCTAATATTATGTGTATTTCTTTATTATAAGCAGTAAATAGCATTGTTTTGACGAGCTGGCCTGAGGGCTGTACAATGCCCAGGTCTGATGTATAGGATTACTATAGCATACATAGCAGGATTATTATATCTATGATTAGTGTGAGTGAAGACGCTGTGTAGCTTTAAAAAAAGACATAACAAGAGTATTTATATCCTGTACACATGTTTTTATGCCATGGCCCTTTTCTAGCCTTACATTAGCCTGAATGTGGAGCCTATAATTACACCTAAATAGATACAGCCAAAATTATAATGTTATAACTGGCTGCTCACAGGACAAGGAAAGAACTCAAGCTTATGTCTGTAGACCCAATGGGACAAAGGACACTCATTTGTTTATTCATTTAATTATTTTTGTGGAAAATCTTACTGACTTTATAAGCATTTAAAACATGCCACAACTGCGGACTTATTGACTACAGGAGCTCATTTAATGTCATTTTCTCAGTATTAACACTTAAAAACATACCTTAGTTTCTTACTACAAATTATCAATCGAATAGGCTACAAAAATCACACAAAAATAAACATGAAAACCTAAGACATGCAAATCTCCATGAACTTCTGAAATAAGTTTGTGCTGTTTGAAATATTGTCAGCAGATGGCGCCACATGTCACCTGAACCTAAAGGCCTATGAGACAATGGCAGTATTATCGCTTCTAAAATATCTTCTTAAATTTATACTGCAAGAAGTAT
This sequence comes from Boleophthalmus pectinirostris, assembly GCF_026225935.1. NCBI lineage: Eukaryota > Metazoa > Chordata > Actinopteri > Gobiiformes > Gobiidae > Boleophthalmus > Boleophthalmus pectinirostris. The sequence continues at coordinate 13,294,225 of NW_026571018.1, forward strand.
AATTATGTAGACTTATATGTTTTTATAATATGTTGCATTGGGCTTAAAGTTCACTAAAAAATAGTTTGAATACTACTAAAGATATCAATATTTCAAATCACAATAGATTCTTAAAGCTTTTGGTTTTATTTTTCTTTGTGAGTCGATGTCTCCGTGTAGATATTGTCTCCGTTAGTACATGTCTCGGTGCTGATGTGGCTAACAGGCAGAGCTAATGACGTGTCTGTTTGTCTGTCTGACTTTAAACTGTGAGCGCAATCAGCTCCCGTGCTCCTGATGCTAATTGGCGCTCACTAACACTGGCACGCTGTAATTACAAGACCAAGTTCTGCTTTGGTGGCGGCTCCTCTCCATTAAAGTGAACTGAGGGGGGAGTTGATTAGACACAAGAGGGTAGGACACGTCTGCCCGGGCTCCACACTTTGACAACAGACGTGATTGCACTGCTATTGGAGTCTTTATGTGCACCTGAACCTTCACACAAGTACACAGGGAAGGATACTTTGCAGCTGAGATCATCGACATTACCTCGGGGTGTGGCGCTAACTGTAGGCACTGCTCTGTCTGAAGCTCTGTCACTCAAGTTAGACTTTAATCTGAGTTTAATGAGCTGGTTTAGCTGGAACCATAACAGATGAGATGATTCGTGCTGTTAAAGTCCCTTTCACATAATATTACCTGCACTCACCATTTTGTTGAAAATCAAACACCTAAACAGCACCATAAACGTATAAATCACAGGCTCCCGATCCATTTTGTGTTTTTTCTTGAGTTTTCCGACAATCTTAAACCTTTTTTCCCCTATTTAGTAGCGTGTACATTGTGTCCTAAACATTCCAGCATTAGAGATACATGTAGAATAGGGCAATCCAAAAAAACTTTTTTTAGATTAGAACCTGGCCAAAATATTTGGGTCCAAATTTTATGCAAATTAATTAATATTTAGACACTTGAAAACTGACCTATAGGGCCTATACCAGTGTTTCCCAAAGACTGAGCCACGACCCTCAGGTGGGTCACAATCTGCATGTAGATCTGCAATATACACTTCTGACACATGAGAGAGCTAGTGACTATTTTGTTTCAATATTGCCATTACAATTGAATCCTTTTATTACCTCCAAGGAGGTTATGTTTTTGCCGGCGTTTGTCTGTTTGTCTGTTTGTCTGTTTGTTTGTTTGTCTGTTAGCAACATAACTCAAAAAGTTATGGACCGATTTTGATGAAATTTTCAGGATTTGTTGGAAATGTGAAAAGGAAGAACTGATTTCATTTTGGGGGTGATCCGGAAGAAATCCTGGATTCTGGATCACTTTGAAATTTTAGTTAACAGGTAAATGGGGCCAAAAATTTTGTTTCTCAATATCTCGGTTAATTATTGACCAAACCCCATGAAATTTGACTCAGGGATGGACAATGGGATCCTCTTTCATATTCCAAAGGCTGATCCGGATCTGATCCAGAAGACTGATTTTATCGCAATTTATATAAAAAATGGGGGTAGTCCTTGGCGGAGGTCTGCGCTCTCTGACTGCTTTTCTAGTTGCTGGTTCAATTACTGTTTTTCATTGTTTAAAACTTGAGCAAGACTAATTGTTCAGAGAGACACAATCACTCAATCAACAATAAAATATCCTCATTAATCTTCAATAATGGTCAAATCCACCTTTATTTTGTGATTTACTAATATTGTCTATTGAATTGGGTCGGAGAAGGTTTGTGACTTTTAAAAACTGGGTCCCCAGAAAAAAAGTTTGGGAAACACTGGCCTATACTATAACATACCAAACCAAATAAATAAGGCATATTCGAATAATTTGTCATTTTATTCTGTAAACACAAACTTAAACTTGCAGAAAAATTACTTACAAAGTCCATAAATGTTGCTTATAAAGTCCATAAAAAGTTACTTAGAAAGTCCAGCTCCACTGTGGCTTTGTTGGCGTCACAAAAGACGTGCCTGTGTGCTCTTTGACAACTTGCAGCAGATTCTGTTTCTGATCTTCATTCTTTGTTAGGCTACAGTTAAAATCGTGAAAAAGCTCCACTCCCCTTTTACCAACATCACTGACAACTTTCCTGGACTGCACAATTTTAGCTCGTTCTGAAAATCTGCATCATCAGCCCGGGCTGCTGCTGGGGGAATTGTTAAAAATGTTTTTGGCAGATCAAGAGCTTCAAAGAAAAGCATCGTGCATCTGGAGACAAAAATCACTGATCTGCTTCCCTTCATAATCTGCTTGATTAAGGGCGTCACGTCGCTCTCTGAACCTTCCTTTTCCGTAATATTGTGAACTATCAGCTTCTTCTGTTCTTCTGTCACACTGGAGTCGAAGAACGCCAGGCCAACCATTTCTTCACTCAAGTACCAAAGATGTCGGCCAAAAGCTGATAAGGCTGCTTTCTTGACAACTGAATTTTCAGACTGTGACAGCTTCTTAAGGAAAACCAAATCATTTTAGGAGCTTCAAAACTTCATGCAGCTTGAGCAACCTCTAAAACATCTCCTTTTTCTTCCAAATTTCTTCCTAAATCATCTTTTGGATGCTAAAACCTAATGCAGGATTCTAATCGAGGTTATCTGAAACTAATGTAGAACACCCCCGGCATGATGTCACTGCAAATAAAATGATTTTGCTATTTGCCAATGTTGATTGTGGAGTGAGGTGTAGGGGAGATGTAGTTCTAAGTGTCAGAGATGATGAGATTGGAAACAACGTAATATTTAAAGGTGCTTTATGTATTTTTTCTGATGTTTCTGGTGTTTTTGAGAGTCCATCGTCTTCTTGTCTCCATGAAGATTTCATTGCTTTACCTGAACAGTCTCACAGTTGGCTATGGCATTAGAGAAGTTTGCCAGTTTACAATTTGAATGTATATATTTTTCTCTTTTTTCTTTTTTTTTTTCTCTCTTAAAAAAAAAAAAAAAGTAACAAATGCAAGATATAATGTTATACTATGGAAGATTCCAGAAAATGCTATACTTTGAGCTGACTCGCCTCTCCACAGATCCAACCTTCAACTTGCTATGGTGTGTCGTTCTTGTCTCTTTGAAGATAAGTTTAATTAAGTGTGGAAAAATCCAGGTAAAGCAATAAAATCTAAAAATGAAGTTGTTCACCTAAAAAGTTACACGGTTCACCTTAAACAGTACCATAACAATCTTATCTACATTTTACCTTAAATTTAAAGAACGTTATGATGTTATGTGAGCGCAGATAAGCAGTTGTACAAATGAGGATGCTGAAAAGATGTGCTTCGGTTTTCTATTTAAGACTTGTCAATACACACACCCACACAGTTTTACATAAGCAGAGCGGAAAGCTTAATACTTGCCCCAAAAGCATTCAGACGAGATAAGAGCGTCATTTATTTACAAAGTTTTAACATAAAAGATATTATTTTTAGCAAGGACACACAAACTTTCTGTATGAATCCTCGTTCTAATGACAGTGAGTCCAGATTGAGTGCAGTCTGAATAGGAGAGATTTCTTGGAGCACATGTGAAGAACTGCCAAGTGTTCCCACAAAATCTCACCTTTCAATAAGATGTATGCAGCTATAAATACACGGAGCTGTGAAATAAAAATGATGCTTTTGATGTTCTTCACAAACACCCAGCCCATGTATTCCTGGAAAAAAAAGCACGAGTCTCAGTCCTTCTCTTGGCAGAAACTATAGAATCTGAGCAGAGATTTCGCTGTGACGTTCATGAAGTTGGCTTTAGTCGCTCTTACCTATTTTATTTCGTTGAACGTAATGATTTTGGCAGTGACGATAAATGAAAATGTACATCTATGTTTCCCTATAGCAAGTATAATTCGATTTCAGTTCTAAAAAACACAGCGTAATTTAGCCAAAACATTTATTTTAAGTATGGATGTAACAATAACCGAAATATCGTGATATCGTATAGTCTCACAATAATATCGTGGGCTGTCACAATATATCAAATTACAAGTTCCTTTGCTTAAATGCATTTACAGTAGCAGCAGCTTATGAACATAAGAAACTACATCTCCCATGATTCATTTCAGTGCAAAGAACACAAAGAGATGTGTTTTTTACTTGAATTCTTGGGATTATGATGGAAATAATTCACACCAAAATCTTGTCAAGGTATTTTAAAATAACAAAAGTGTCACATGAGTGTGGAGTGACTGAATAATGAACTGTAAAGCGCTTTGGGTATTTGGAAAGGCGCTATATAAATGCTATCAATCAATCAATCAACATCTGCAATTATATTACCCTCTCCAAAATATCGCAACAAATATTGTACCGTGAGATGCATGTCGTGATAATATCGTTCCGACAGAGTTGGATAGCCTTACATCCCTAATTCTAAGGTCCATTTTAAGCTATTTTCTTGTTTCCTCATCTTAAACATGCCTGGAGTTTTGTTTTGTTTCATTCACACATGTTTAACACACAAGCACTTCATTTTTAGGCTTCTCTCAAACAGAAAACACTCTGTTCCACCTTGTGATGTCATGTGGTAATACAGGAATCCAATCCACTTTATTTATTTCTATAGCACATTTTATAAACATGGCAGTTACCAAAGGACTGCACAGACAAATTAATACAATAAAAGACAGTAAATCATATATTTTTTTAAATAAATAAAAAATAAATAAAAAGTGTTAAAATGCAAAAAGCTAAAAATGAACCATCAAGGAAACGCTCCACTGTGGAGTTTAAAAACAAATTTCAGCCCTGGAAGTACCAATTTCTACTGAAATCCTGCTAACCCGAAAAATAAAGGGTGGCTGTTAGCTTGAAAACTATCACTTCATGACATCACAAGGTGGAACAGAGCATTTTGAGCTTTAGAGATGTAGACAGACTAATAATAAAGAGTTACTCAAACAACTCTTTGTATGTTTTTAAGGAGGTAACAGCATTCTAACATGACTTAAAGCTCACAAGAGTCTATTATGTGTAATATAGGGTCTTTAAAGTAAAAGCTTTTTACCTCCGCCAAGGAGGTTATGTTTTTGCCGGCGTTTGTCTGTTTGTTTGTTTGTTTGTTTGTTTGTTTGTCTGTTAGCAACATAACTCAAAAAGTTATGGACCAATTTTGATGAAATTTTCAGGATTTGTTGGAAATGTGAAAAGGAAGAACTGATTTCATTTTGGGGGTGATCCGGAAGAAATCCTGGATTCTGGATCACTTTGAAATTTTAGTTAACATTGTGGTAAATGGGGCCAAAAATTTTGTTTCTCAATATCTCGGTTAATTATTGACCAAACCCCATGAAATTTGACTCAGGGATGGACAATGGGATCCTCTTTCATATTCCAAAGGCTGATCCGGATCTGATCCAGAAGACTGATTTTATCACAATTTATATAAAAAATGGGGGTAGTCCTTGGCGGAGGTCTGCGCTCTCTGAGTGCTTTTCTAGTTTATTTTTATTTTTATTTTTTCTTGTCATTTTTGATGTTTTTATTGCGCTACAAAACATGTGTCCTAGCTGTGAGTGGGCTTGCATGTCTACAAACTCTTACTTGACCTGGATGAGGGACTCCTGTTTGTTTTCATTTTGTTCCTTGGACTATAATGTCTACAGCAGGAGTCTCCAACCTTTTTCCTCCGATGAGCTACTTTTACAAAACGAAAATGCCAGAGCTACTAGTTTTAACGGTCACGAGAAGTTGAGCATATATAGGAGCCATGGCGAGCCTTAGATGAGGTACAGTTAGATGCCTATTAAACATAAACCATTATCCATTTATTAGTGTACAAAATTAGGAATCAAAATGATACATGTACAATGGTAAAAGCCATTTCATTCATCAAATTTTACTTATCCAGCACAATACATGTAATTCAGAAATCCCTTGGCGAGTTACTTGGAAAGGAGTGGAGCTCCCGAGCTACAGGTTGGAGAACCCTGGTCTACAGGACATAAAACATATATCTCAAAAGAGAATGTTCTGAAGTATAGTTTTAACTTTCTATTTCCATCGACACAAATAAGGATTTCGGTATATACCAGGGTACTACAGGACAACTCTCAAATCTCAGTGCCTTGGCAGAGGTCTGCACCACCCATGTTCCAAACCCCCCCACTGTTTTATGGTATATGTTCAGTAAGTAAAACAACATTACCGTACACTCACTGTATTTACTCAGACATGTCCTTCTTATATCCACCTTATACTTACTACTCTGATTAATGACATTGGGACAGGCCTATTTCAGCCCTGCAGCCTGTAATATATCCACTTAAACACATCCCAGGGTTGAATTACGGGCAGTGACTTTCCATTCGAGCAGCAGGACAGATGTGGAGATGGCTGTTAAGTTTAGACACTGTGGAGTATCTGGGGCACACCCTCCTCTGCTCTGCTCTGTGAAGGGTGGAGGAACATGGTAATGAAGGCGTACGAGGAAGCAGGACATGTGGTGACAACAAGGTGGAGTAAATATGAGGTTCTGTACAGTCGATGGGTGGGATCGGCCAAATGTGGAGCTGCTGGAACTGAAGAAGCCTATGATTTGTGCAGTGAAATGTTGAGAGAAGTGAAGGCGTGTGCATGTAGTTCTCAGATTTTTAAGCAAGAGCTAAAAATCTTTAAAACTAAAAAAAACAAAAAAACTATAAAATATTGCTGTAAAATACTGATTTTGTGATATTTCAGTGTACAGTGTTACCCAGAGGTGGGACCAAGTCGTTCTTTTGCAAGTCTCAAGTAAGTCTCAAGTCTTTGACCTCAAGTCCGAGTCAAGTCCCAAGTCAAAGACAAACAAGTCCAAGCAGAGTCTCAAGTCACTGGCCCATAAGTCCAAGTCAAGTCCAAGTCGTCTGCTTTAAGCTTCAAGTCATTTCCAGTCTTTAAACCACAGAACCAAATATAGCTTTGGTTTTCGCAATTTCTGTGACTTTTAAACTAAAATGTACTTAAAAAGTCATGGTATATTTATCTATGAGTATTTATATAAGAGTTGTAGAATTTTTCCTTTATAATTGTCTTGACAAGATCTTAGTGTGAATCATTTCGGTCAGAATAGAAACAATTCAGATTTAAAAGTGCGCTAATATTGGTTACTTTGTCATGTAGTCTGCACTAAAATGGAAGGTTTGTGTTCTGTGTAGTTCCCTCTGTTTTACTGTGTTGTACTGTATATTACTGTAGTACATTTGAGGATACCACATCACAGTACTTCAATTACATAAAAATAACAAACAGAAGTGGGAGGAACATGTTTTAGTTTGTTCCTGTAAAATTAAGCACTGCATTTTTCAACTGAGAAAACAGAAAGGTATTTTCTAAAAACAGATATTTTTTTTAGGAGAAGCATCAAGTCTTCTCAAGTCAAGTCCCAAGTCACTGACCTTCAAGTCCAAGTCGAGTCCCAAGTCTTAGTCCATTTTATCAAGTCAAGTCTCAAATCCTAAAAATAGTGACTCAAGTCTGACTCGAGTCCAAGTCACAACTTGCAAGTCCCCTCCTCTGGTGTTACCACAGCACCATGATTTAAAACCAGTAACGTATGTAAAGACAAAAATAACCACCCAGATGTGGTTTTGTAGGCAACGCTCAAACCACTAAGCCACTGTCCCCAATGCCTGTTTAAATGTGCACGATGTAACTGTATCACCAAGAATAAAGGTCAGATCTGTAGAGAGGTGAAAATGATTTACAGAGTGGATTTTGGATATCTTATTTAGTTTTTGATTAAGTGAGACTTAACCACAAATTGCCAAAATAAATAAATAAATAAACATTTAGCCTAATTTTTGAAAGTTGCACACTGCAAAAACAAAAACTTGGCCAAAATGTAAGATATAAACACTTAAATTTATCTGAAAATTACTTAAAGTAGTGAAATTTTCCATGCTGCAAAATCATTTTACTTGACAAGTTATCTTAAAATAAACTACCTCTAGACTAGAATTAAGCAGTCTCAGAACTGCTTAGATAATAAATCTGAAAACAAGATGAATAACCTGATATAAGTTAAAATCTTGGCCACATCAGAGAAATTTGCAATGCATGCAATGCAATCACACAGCAAAAACTAAATCTAGTCAAGTTAAGATGACTTGAATTAAGAAAGTTTTATCATGATTTGAGTAAATTTCACTTGACAAGTAAAATTATCTGCCAGTGGAATAAGATTTTTGTACTTAAAATATGAAAATACATCTTACTACACTTAAAATAAGAAAAATAACAACTTTTTTGCACTTAAAATAAGACATCAAATCGAATGTTGCTTGAATTAAAACAAAACTCACTGATTCCACTGGTAGATCATTTTACTTGTCAAGTTGAATCTACTCAAATAAAGTCAAATGTTCTAAATTTAATCTTTTTAACTTACATAAAATGTTGTTTTTTCCCAGTGCAACAAATCCTTCAATACAATCTGTCCAAAAGATTAAAAGCTTTGGTGTGTGCAGGTGCTACTTCAGGTTGTGACACAGATTCCAGTGGTCCAAAGTTATTCCCCACTTACCTTATGCATGTCGAGTTTACCAATTACTCACCGCAATGAGTTTATTTGCACTTTTCACAAAGACCAGAGACCAGAGAGGAGCACACAGTGGTCTCATTTTGACGTCAAGAGCAGCTTATGCGATATATCTGTACTGAGGCAACACAAATTTTGCTCAAATACATTGGGAAAACATCAAATACAGGCCTTTTAAGAATCCCTGTTTACATATCAATACATTTCTAGTAGTTTTTCTCTTTCTATCACACTGAAAATCCATGCTTTTAATATCTAACAGCACCTCCTTCTCTCCTCCTCTCCTCCCTCTCTCCCTCTTCTTGTGTACTTCCAGGCCCTCAGATCAGCTGCTTCCCGCCCAGTAACTTCACCATCAAACAGGCGGCGTACGTGGACACCTACTGCTGGGACTCCCTCATGCATCACGAGTTTGACAGCGACGGGAACTTTGAGGAGCGCTCGCTGTGGGTGCACAAAGTGAGTGAGTGGGTCTGGGGTTGTGTTTCCTGACCGCCCAGTCCCTTCTACTTTGTGCTTGAATCCAGAAGGGACTTGAACTGGACCATAGAACGTAAAAATGATGAAACTTAAACATTTTTAAATGATCCAACCACAGCTGCTAATTTGCCTCATGTGGCTCTCAAAAGTTGAAGACATTTCTGGAAAATTCACATAATATTCAGAACAAAATACATAACTTCTTTTACCTGAGATAAGTAAAAGTTTGGTGCTTCGATTGTTCATTCTGTAAAAATCGGCACTATTTCTCCGTCCATCGTGTAGATTTTTCTCCTGTTTTTACAACAAGCACCCGTGTTTGTGTCTGAGCGTGCGTCTCTCTGATTGGTTAACCCGCCCGTCAATCACGCCCTCTGAAATCAAGGGCACAGGCTCCAGATCTGCTCGTCTTTGTAAAGTTTTTTCAAAGTGTGTGCGGTAAGGGGCTGTGGGTGCAGAAAGTGAGTGGGGGGCCTCTGATCTCAGGCTCTTCCTGCTTTAAACATGATCAGAGGAGGTTACTGTATATCCATGGGGTCCACAGCGATGAAAAATTAAAGAGAAATATGATACCTTTTGATGGTGAAAAGTCCTCAAAATGTCACCTATAAAAGGAAGTTGAACTGAAGAATAGGAAATGTTTGATCTGAAAAGTGATGTGACATTGGTTTTCATATTTAAAGGTCCTATATAACGCGATTTTCTGTATGTTATAGTGTTGAATCAAATGAAAAAGAAAACGCACGCGCCAAACACCAAAGTTCTTGTAAAGGTGCAAATGCAAGGAACAGCAAAATAAAAGTGAAAAAATTATCGGTCATACTGTGGTCCAAAGCAAGAAAAATATCTGACGAGGCCGAAACGTTATTTAAAAGTTAAAAAAAAAAGCTTTTGGACATCGGCCATCTGAGTGTGCTATGCATTTTTTCACTTTTATCGTGTTGAATCCTCATCAGAAACATACCTGGAGTTGTGTTTTGTTTCATTCACATATGTTTGACAGACAAATCCTGCATATTTAAGCTGAGTTTTTATTTCAAACTGGAAACACTCCCTGTGATGTCATGTGGTAATACAGGAAGTGCTCCAGTGTGTTTTTAAACTCCACACACTGTTACATTCATCTGGATTATTTCAGTCCTGGAATTGCCAAATGGTAAAAGGAATCTGTTGTGTAACTTGAAAACTACCACTTCACCAAAGTGCCCATTATTCACAGGGAAATACAGGGTGTTGGACAAACTGTGGCTGCCAAGAGGTCCACCACTGCCATGTGTTTTGGGCTTGTTATGTGGTTCATACATTTTTGACAGAAATTAACAAAACACTGCAAACTATTTTTAATGTGACCATCCAACTTGACTTCAAAATTATGTACCTGGACCTCAAAACTCCTAGCCAGGCTGGTGCCACCTAGTGCCTCTGCTCAATTTAATTTCTCTCCAGCGACTAGGTCAGGAATCAAAATACACTAGATGGTTTGCAAAACCCCGAAAGTGCGAGTTCGGGTACCATCCAATCAGCGAAGAGCAATACATTCTGTGTTGTCAGCGATTCTCGAGGTTGAGGATTTAAAGCCAGAACAAAGAGAATGTTTGGTGAATTTTATCAAGGAGAAAGACATTATTGCCCTTCTTCCTACAGGATTTGGGAAAAGCTTAATATACCAGTTAGCCCCGTTAGCAGCGCTTTACATACGTCACAACCAAATAGCAGCGATTGGTTAAATGATAAAAAGTACCCGCCTACCAACGAGGAAAGGAATTCTAAGGCTGAGAGGTCAGACAGTTTGTACGAAATAAAACGAAGTAAAACCGACAGTCTAGCCACTTAAGTTAGACGCATTAAAACAAGTAAAAAGAGAATTACAAAAAACTAAATGAGATGAAATAAAAGAGTGAACAATCATTTCAAGACCAGCATTTGATAAAACTGGTCTGAGCTTAGTGATGTTCCGTAGCTGATTAAAAAACAGTTTTTAACCTCTTGGCTGCAGTATCCCTCCATATGTGAATGAAACAAAACACAACTCCAGGTACAGAATCAATATTGCGTAATATAGGACTTTTAAATGCAGTAAGCCAAAGAAAATATATATACGATTCTACCTAGTATATACAATTTTATTGTAATATTTGATCAATCGTTTTCTATGGATATGTAAGTTCTTGTTTTGTTTAGTTTAGTTTTTTTCCTGTTTTGGATGCCATTTTGAGATTTCACTGTTTCGTATTGTTAATTTCTATGGTAACAAATGTTTTCCAGAAGTGAAATACATAGCTGGTACAAATCTTGTTCTTGTTAGGGCAAAGCCATATGAGAAAAACATGATTAAAATTTGATGAATTCCACCGCCCTAGTTGTAACTTTACCCTACATCACCATGCAACATCTGAATAAATGAAAACTGTGATTGTTGAGATACAATCTTGTCAAATCTCATATCTCCTCTCCTCCTCTTCCCCTCCTCTTCTTCTCCCCAGATGTTCCCTTACTCCCTTCTGGCCATGGCCGTGCTCATGTACCTGCCGGCTCTGATCTGGAGGCAGCTGGTGATGCCCTCTCTCGGGTCAGACCTGCTCTTCATCATGGACGAACTGGACAAATCCTACAACCGCTCCATCCGCCTGGCGCAGAACATCCTGGAGCTGCGCCAGAACACCAAGAACCCACTCACTTTCCAGGCTGAGCTTGACAGGTACAGCACTCTGGAAAACTACAACGCTATGGGCAGTCGGAAGAATACTTTGAAAATATATTTAGTTACAGAGTACTGCATACCTGCATTAAAATGTATTCGGTTACATCGTGCATTCAGAGTAAAAATTCAACATAGGATTAAAAAACAAATTTATATTAGTTTTACTGTTTAATAAGCATTTTCTCTCACTAGTTGGAGAAATAAAAATCAAAAGTGCACTCACCTCAAGAGCTGTGTGTAGTGTTTTTCACTAGTTATGTGCACTTTGAAATTACATGATCAAATACCGTAATGTATTCCTGAATTTTAAACACCACCAAATGAAAAAGTGTAAAAAAAAAAAAAAAAAAACTGTACCAGAATTAGGGATGTAACAATAACCGAAATATTGTGATACTGTATAGTCAAAAGTGTCATATAAACATAGGGAACTACGTATCCCATGATTCATTTCAGTGCAGACAACATGAAGAAATATGTTTTTTACTTGAATTCTTGTGATTATGATGAAAATAATTCACACCAAAATCTTGCCAGGGTATTTTAAAAGCAAAAAAAGTGTCCCATCTACAATTATATCAGCCTTTTCAAAATATCACAATAAATATTCTACCATGAGATGCATATCATAACACATATTGCATAATGAAACAAAACATAGCTGAACTGAACCTACAATAACATTTTACATTACTTTTGCTGTTTATTTGCTTTTCTCACTCAGTGTAACTTATTTTCTAATTAAACTTTAAACTGAGTCACACGCAAACCGCCTATTCCGACATCCCTTCATTACGACATGTCTCTATTTAGACTTGCCGGTATTACGGTATTACCTTTTAGTATGACTATTCTGACATGATGAAATGAATGAAGCACAAAGGACCCATGCAGCCTCCATTTTAGAGGAGATATTTTCCAGAAGGCTGGCCTATTCTCTTTTAAAATGCATGACTGTTTTCCACAGCGATCAATTAGGACATTTTCCCTCTGTCTCATGTCCTGTGTGGCCGAAGTATTCTCTAATCAAGTGCTTTGAAACAGCCCAAGCCTCTTATGACATATGGGAGTGCAAAGTATAATAGGCATTACATTAATATTATTCATGTCGGAAAAGCGGAATGTTTGAAAAATAATAAAGTGCCGCTACTCCGACAATGAAAAAAAAAAGTTGAAGTAGTGGGACGCTTGAAAAATAATGTTTATGCCGCTACTCTGACAATAAGACTACATTCACACTGCAGCCTGAAGTGACCCAAATCCGATTTTTTGGCCCCTATGCACCTGTATCTGATCTTTTAATGACAGTGGGAGCGACACAGATCCACCACTTGGATATGTGCTCCTAAAACCGATACATATCCGATCTTTTGACATGCGACTTCAGTCTGAACGGTCAGGTCACATTCATCCCACCTACACATGAAGCTCGGAGTCTAGTCAATGGAGGTAAAGCGAGGTTAGCGAGTTTATTAATATTAGGGGGATTGCTGTGTTCAGGCCAAATTGGAGGGGTTTTATCGGAACCAGGCGTTTTTTGAAATGATTGACCAAGAAATGGCCGAGCGCGGCTACAGGCGTCCTGGTTCCAACGTCAACAAAAAATAAAGAGCCTGTGACCTAAATATAAGGAGAGGCTAAAGTCTCAAACAAACAAAATGGACCTGTAACCTGTCCATTTTACGAAGAAGTAAACTGTATTTTGGGAAACAAGCTCAGTGTTTAAGCGACTTCTGTAAAATGGACCTGTAACCTGTCCATTTTACGAAGAACTGGACTGTATTTTGGGAAACAAGTTCAGCGTTTAGGTGACTTCTGTAAACACTGAGCACTCTCGCTGCATGTGACATTGTCGTGTCCTCCAGTGCACATGCAGGACACTTTTGGAGAGTTTAAAGTTCGCACTGGAGATCACATACAAGTCGCATTTATTTGGAAATGTGAACGATCTCGCAAAAAAATCAGATTTCACAAAAAAAATCCGAATTGAGCATTAAGCCCTGTAGTCTGAATCTAGCCTTAGACGTCAGTGTCTAAATAGCGGCATGTCGGAAGAACATCATGTAACCACCCACTCCTATGACTCCTAAACTATAGTGTGTGAAAGTTGTAGTTCTCTCCGTCAGTACACTCTTTCATCTCCTCTAACATCTCTGTGAAGTTCTGTCTTATGTGTGGGTGTCATTTAAATCCCAAAGTAGAACCATGCGGCCGCTCTGGGAGGCCTCGCTAACTTTGTATTTTTCTTGCTTAAATTACAGGGCCAAGAAGAAGCGCTACTTTGAATACCCGTTGCTGGAGCGCTACATGCGATGCAAACAGCAGTCCTACTTCCTGGTCAGCATGCTGTTTCTGCGCGGATTCCTCCTGCTAACCTTTATGACGGCCGCCTGTTTGTACCTCGCGTACTTCCACCTCTCCGCCTTCTTGCAAGACGAATTCAGCTGTTTCGTGCGTACCGGGATGCTTCGAGATCAAAACTGGATTCCCGAGCTCGTGCAGTGCAAAATGATCGGACAGTTGGTCTTTCAGGTGATCAGCGTGGCGAACGGCGCTGTCTACGTCCTGCTCGGGCCGATCGTCGTCTTTAGCTTGGTTCGCTTATTCGTTTGGGACACTACGTTTTCTGTCAGTCTACCAAGTCCTCCCCGCTTTGGATATCATGAATCAACGCAAACTGGGGTGCGCTTTGAATGATCTGAACGTGCTGATGTTGTTTTTGCGCGCCAACGTTGCTCACCTGAAGTCGTACGGGCAAGTGAGGGCCCTGTGCTCGCTGGCGCCGCCACAGGTCGGGAATGCAACAGCGGGTCAAGGGATAAACGCGATGCTGACCCAAGAGGAGTTGGAGGAGAGGGAGGAGGCGGCGATGGAGTTGGCGCAGGAGGTGCAGGAGGCTAAAGAGGAGGGGAAACTGGACCTGGTGGATATCATGACGATCCTGGGAGCGGCGCAGGGCAGAGTGGTGAACTGCAGTGAACAGCGCCCCCTGGTGGAGCAGAATATGAGCCTGGGTACTACAGCACTTGTCTACACTCTCAAACGCATCCTGCTAGTGGCTATCTTTACCTACATCATTTGGGACGTGCAGAAAATAATAACGTGAAAGCAGGGTTAGTTCTGTGCCTGTGCAATTGTTTCACTAATGTAGTTATAGTTTAAAATGAATGAATTCACAAATATTAAAGTTGAAATACTTGGCTAAAACATATATATTGCTACACTGCAAAAAGTAAGAACTGGGTAAGTAAAAATTATGAGGATTTATTTATCTTAAAGCCTCAGTATGTAACTATTTAGGTCAAAAATACGCTAAAATAGAAGCGTGGTATATTCATTTTTATTTTGGCACTGAATTGCGTATAAAAAAATATGCACCCTTATTTGTGAATGGGCTTGCATCCCCACAAACCTGACTCTACTCCTCCTGCTTGCTTCCATGGAAATGTTACAATATTCCACACGTATAAATTGAAAGTACGGTTTTAACTTTCTGTTTCCATGGGATCATGCAGGTGAACTCCAGAAAGTTACATACTGTGCCTTTAAATACTGTAGATGTAAATTTTTTATTGATTTATTACCTTATTTTCTGATTTTAAAAGATATTACTGTATGTGTATATAATTCTAAACGAGCCTTTGTCGTGCACTGGGAGGGTGTAAATCTAACTGCCCTCTCTGTCTGTCCACAGAGTCTAAGCACCAGGGCTACCACGAGCTGAAGGAGACTTCACCGTACAGTCATTACTAGGCTCCTGTGGACTATGGAGTACTCGAGTACAGATACTAAAGCGAAGAGCAAACCTCTTTTAGAAGTACAGGCTCATGTTCTGTCATTATTGGATTACACTGTAACAGCAAAGTCTCGGTAAGATTTCATTTAGCCTATAGGCAGTATGTAGGTGCTGTATGTAACTTTTCTGGTGGTGTTGCTTTACCTGTAATGTTCCACAGTATTTAACCTATTTATTTATTCAGTTTCAAGTGTTTCATTGCTCAAAACACCTTGAAAAACTTGTGTTACCTTGTGGACAAGCAGGTGGCAAACACTCCACTAGAAAAGTTACATAGTGCACTTTTAAAATGTTTTGGGTTTTATCAGCATTTAATTCAAGTTTACATAATAAGTCATCATTTATAATCCCAAAAGGGGTTATTTTATTATTTTGCTTGTAGAAAGACAAAATATTTCAGTAAAGTTTATTATTTTAAAAAATCTAGTTAATACAATTTATTCTTAACTCAAGTTATTTGAACTTACCTTGACTTTACTGTTGCAGTGAAGAAGATTGCAAATAATTGATGAAGAGATAGATTGTTGAAGTTTTTTGTGTATTTGGAGGTAAAAATGTGGGTAAAACTGAAGGTAAAAGTAAGTGAAGTAGAAAGATTTTTTTATATAACCACTAAAATTCAGACTATCTCAACATTGACAACAATGCCGTCTTGTTTTAAACGCACAAACATAGTGCATGTATAGTGATGGTAGTTTGACAAATTGGTGTATGGACTTTAAAAACATGGAGGAGCTTGATGAATTACCGCAAACGATGTAAACCAGAGAGGGAACAGCACCAAGTCTGATTGTGACAAGGATATGGGATTAAAACACTTAAACTAGACCCTATAATTGTTTTATAAGATCTCGAAAGTACAGATGGTATTTATTTCCGTATGTTTTAGAAAGGATAAAATCAGTTCTGAAGTTAAAATGAAGTTTACCCAGGATAATTTAGATGGCTAGAATAATAATGAAGGAATTGTTGTTGCTTTTGTAATTATAATTTTATGGCAGATCGTTGTTTTGTATGTGCATATTTAAACCTGGATTTGTGAAGTTATTTTATATAATTTTGTACTATGTATTTTATTAAATTTTTCTCTTGTAATCTTGATCAGGTTTTTAATATGTTTCATCTGAGCGCCCTTGGAAAGTGTATTTTACAGTCTCTAATTAAATATTTTCTGTTTCCTCCTGCGTGTAATGACTTCTTCATTATGCTATGGTTGCTAAGTCTTATTTGTAAAACTATGGACTCCAATCTGGTGTTAAATCCTCAAAGTCATACATCACAAAGTCAAATGAATTAATCCTTCAGAGGCGCCGGGTGAGTTTTATGGCGTTATTTATAGTTTGTGTTTTTGTATTGGGATTGGAGGACTGCCATTCACTCCCACGTAGCACTCAGCGAAGTCCGGAGACGCTTACAAAGACAGCAGGGTGAATTCAAATCAAGTTGATCTGAGTTCAGTGAGGACACACTCGGCCAACTGGTTTAGGTCAGTCAATTGAATTATTCACTAATTAAAAGTCCTATATTATGGAAAATTAATTCTTGTGAGCATTAAGTCGTGTTATAATGTTGTTACCTCCTCAAAAACAAACCTGAGTTGTGTTTGAGCTCAGAATGTGGTAGTTTTCAAGTTACTTTTTGCCTTTAGTTTAGTTTTAGAGATTAGGGATGTAACAATAACCGAAATATCATGATATCGTATCGTCAAGAGTCTCACAACAATATCGTGGGCTGTCACAATATATTGAATCACAAGTTTCTTTGCTTAAATCCATGGTTTTATAGTAGCAACACCTTATAAACATGAAGAACTACATCTCCCATGATTCATTTCAGTGCAGACAAGATGAAGAAATATGTTTTTTACTTTAATTCTTCAGATTATGACGGAAATAATTCACACCAAACTCTTGTCAAGGTATTTTAAAAGCAGAAACGTGTTCTATCTACAATTGTATCAGCCTCTTCAAAATAACACAATAAATATCGTACCGTGAGATGTATATCGTGATCAAATTGTACCGAGACATTTGGATATCGCTACATTCCTTTCACGGCTGAAATTATTCAAATGGCTCATGGAGTATGGAGTTTAAAAACACAATGGACCACTAAGCATGTATGAACGAAACAAAACACAACTCCAGGTATGTTTGTGATGAGGAAACATTATAATATAAATCAGAAAATAGCTTCTGGAGATGTAGACAGACTAATAATAAAGGTTCTTCAAACATGAATGAAACAAAACACAACTCCAGGTATGTTTTTGATGAGGTAAGAACATTATAAAACAGCTTAAAGCTCACAAGAGTCAATTTTCCATATAGGACTTTTAATAAACCCCTTTCATGAATTAAACTCACTGTTGTGTTCATAATATCCCAAGCAGCACTGTATTCTTTTGTGGAAAAGAAGAAAGAAGCTGCAGTTGTCAATTGAACCACACGAGGGCACCATTGAGTTTTATTTCATCAAACTCCTTTCAAAGATGCAAAAACAAAAGAGATGTTTTTTTTGTTTTGTTTTTTTTTTTGTTTTAATGACTGTAATCAAAACCATAATAGCATATTCTCATGTGAAATATACTGTCATCTTTTGAGTTCAAATTTTCATATCAGATTTTTTTTGCATTTAGGAAAGACTACAAGAACTACTGGATTAGTTTTAACCATGAAAATCTTAAATGATCAGAGCAAAAGAAAATATACATCTCAGAAAAAAGCTAATTATGCAGGCTTATTTTGTGCCAGAAACAAAACACCATCAGAGGAAAATGTTCTAAACAGAGTGTTTTCTTTTTGAGAGAATAATTCAGTCTAAATATGCAGGGTTTGTGTGTTATGGGTATGTTTGTGGTGAGGAAACAACATTATAACATAGATCAGAAAATGATAGCATGGGCCCTGTAAATCAGAGTACCTCATGTAGCTGTATAAACACTACCACAACAATAGCATTAGATTATAAGGTTAGGTGTATTGTGTAGGGTAGATTTACTGTAATTTACTGAGAAAAGACGTGCTTGATTGGACTCTTCCTGGGGTCCATATGCATGCTGACCTTTACTCTGGGCTGATGAGGGCTTTAATTAAACACTTAGATTCTCTGCACTGTTTTAATCAACAGAAGAAACGTGTGTCCACAGCTCCATGTCTCTATACATGTTCCTGCATTAACCCCCTGTGAACGTGTGTTGTCAGAGCGAGCAGCACCTGTCGTATGGGCCAGGCCTTTGGGGTCTTCAAGGTGCTCTATATTAGCCTGATTCATCAGCCGGTTTCACTTCATGGAAACCATTTGACCTCACAGCATTAGAATTCATTTGCTCGATGGTAGGCAGGTTTTTTTTTTTTCAGTTAAGCCCTGATGAAGACCAGTTAAGGTCGAAACATGTTGGCTTTGGCCATTTAAATAAAGGCCTTTTACTATATTATTCCTCGTGCGATTTTATTTTTACTCTTTTTACTTCTTTAGAGTGCCTGTAGTCCTGTTTTGCTTGAGGTATTTTTTTTATTTAACCAATCACTGCTGTTTGGTTGTGATGTATGTAATGCGCCGCTATCAGGGCTAACTGGTATATTAAGTTTTCCCAAATCCCATAGGAAGAAGGGCAATAACATCTTTCCCCTTGATAAAATTCATCAAA
The DNA here is from genome assembly GCF_026225935.1 of Boleophthalmus pectinirostris. NCBI lineage: Eukaryota > Metazoa > Chordata > Actinopteri > Gobiiformes > Gobiidae > Boleophthalmus > Boleophthalmus pectinirostris. Next base: position 13,313,340 of record NW_026571018.1, read on the forward strand.
CATTCTCTTTGTTCCAGCTTTAAATCCTCAATCTCAGGAATCATTGCCAATACAGAATATATGGCTCTTCGCTGATTGACTGGTGCCTGGACTTGCACTTCCGGGGTTCTTGCACTAGTGTATTCAGATTCCTGACCTAGTCGCTGGAGAGAAATGAAACTGAACGGAGCACTGAACATATCTCCATGGAGACAAACAGGTAGAGTTACCATTTTAAGTTAAGGGGACTAGTTTCCATTACTTGGTTTACTTGGGTGATAGTAATTCAGTTGGTAAAACGTTTGTCCACTGATCTGAAGATTGGTAGGTTGAATTCTAGCTCTCACAAATAAATAGTGTTGATGTGTCCTTAGGCAAGACATTTAACCCACCTCACCCCCAGTGCCTGCGTACACTGGTATTTGTACTGATGTACTCGTGTATATATTTTTAAGCCTTCCACTATATGCCTTTTGCAATATTTACTATTTGCACTAGACCCACATAAGAAACTCCCTTTTATTACTTTACTGCTGCTAATACTTGATCTGACTTGAACTTCACTGTACTGTACATTGTGTTTTTAGCTTTATTTATTTATTTATGGTTACTGCAGTGGTTAGAATTTAGGGGTGTGCAAAAATATTGAAATATGGATAGATCGTATAGTGTCAATATCATGGGCTGCTGTATTGATATATCTCCAAGAGTAATTTTTGGTATATATTACTAAATTATTTCGCGTAAGACCTAAAAAAGTGTTGACATTTTCACTGTTTTGATGAGTAAAATTGGTGTTTTTCATATTAACTTTGCACAAACCTAGAAGACTTAGTAAACTTTTAGTATCACAGCCATGATTTAGCCTTTTTTTTCACTCAACTGTATCAAAGCTATGTGAAATATATCATATCAAATCGAAAGCTCACTATATCGAGGTAAGTATTGTATCAACAACTTCTGAATGATACCCAGCCCTGTTAGAGATGGTGTTATTTGTTGTGTCTGTGTGCATAAATGTTGTCCTGTCTTGTACAGGTCTCTGCATTGGCTTCCTGTGGCTCAGAGAATAGACTTTAACGTGGCTCTGCTTATGTGCAAGTCTCTCCATGGCCGAGCACCAAAGTACATCTGTGACATGTTAGTGCCATATGAACCATCTAAAGATCTCAGGGATCGGTCTCCTGCTGGTGCCCAGAGTCAGGACTAAACACGCGGAGTCAGCGTTTCAGTTTCATGCAGCTAAAACAGTCTTCCTGAAGATGTGAGACAGGCCATTTCTGTCTCAAACAGTTCTGTTTAGCTGTGCATGAGACTGAAAGGTTATCAATCCACACTCTTCTCTCTAATTCGTAATGTAATTAATATCTCTCTCTCTTTATTAATTTTAATCTTGAATTTTATGATGATTATTTATGTTTTGATTTGTAAATCACTTTGAATTACTTTGTGTACGAATTGTGCTATACAAATAAACTTGCCTTGCCTACTTTAATGTTTGTCCTGTCTTGTCTGCGCATGGAATAGAGAGAAACATAATTTCGATTTCTTTGTATGTCTAGTACACGTGCAAGAAATTGACAATAAAGCTAACTTTGAACTTTGAACTTTGAGTGTGTGTATGTGAATGGGTGAGTGGTTCCTTGATGTAAAGCGCTTTCAGTGTCTTGAAGGTGGAAAGGCAGTGTATAAAAATGTGACCACTGACTATTGACCATTTACCAAGCCATGTTATATGTCAGGTCTGTGGAGACGGCTGTAGTTTCCATTATTTCCCCACTATACTTTGTCTCTCTTCTTAAAGGTATAGTATTTTACCATATATTTTACAGTACTGTGGAAGAGTCCCACCTCCAGGCCAAATTAGAGTCAGGTTTTTTGAAGATGCAAGTCCCCTCAGAGTAAAGACGCACATGTTTTTCAGTAACAAAAAAAGAAATCCCCCCCAAAAAATGTCTAAAAAGCTACATAGTGTGGCTTTAGGTAATATTATTTGAAAGTATATGCTATATTTTTTGTCTAAGTAACTCAACTCTGGTAAATTGCCATAAAGTTTACTTATATGGGAACAATAAAGTCTGCAAAGATAAATAGGCTACACAATTTATTTTATAAGTACACTGCAGTTATTCCCATTAGTAGTGTAAAATAGTGCTTGGACTCAAACCAAATTTGAGCAGAAATTTTGTCTGTTTAATTCCACCTTGTATGTGTAATAAACTCCAGCAGCTTCAGCAGTTCTTGATGAATTATTGTTTCCATTGTCGCCTGGAGGCCCGAGGAACGGTAGATGTTTGAAATGATCAGTTTCTCAGTTATTGTTTCAGTTTCATTCTCACAAATTTGAGCATTCCTCTCTGTCAGTCTGCCATAAGCTCCTCGGTGTCTCTGCGAGTATGCAAATATAACTGGGCCTGCATTACCTCGGCTAATGCCAGTATTATGGGGTAAGACTTGGCCTAGTGATTTACAAGCTGTTCTCTGTCTTAAAAACATGAAAAACAGAATTCAGAGTTGAGTTGAAATGGTTTGCAGAGGTTCCAAACTTACTGCTTCTAAAGTGTCACAGTTCTGCCCAGTGTTTGTATGATATTCCCAATCCTGCTCCATTCCCAGCCTGTTCCGGTCCTTCTTTTGCTACATAGCCGTTTTTTCCTACAGCTGCCACTTATTCCCTGATCATCCCAGGGTAGTCTAGAAATACTCCTCCTGCTCATTGAGGGCCTGTTTACACGAGAATACTTGCAGGTAAAAACGACAAAATATTTTATCAGAAGTGCCTTTCATTTAGATGGTGACGCGTTTTTGGGAGGTTTCTGTAGCATATGTGTTCACATCATATACATACAATACAGAAAGGCCCGGTCAAGCAGAAGTAAACAGCAAGGCCAAAAATTCAAGTTAATGCATCTGATATAAAAATGTATTGAACAGATACATATGTACTCTAGTTTATGAAACTGTTTACCTTTTTTCTGTACCATTTTTGGTTCTAAAGTTACATACGTTTTAAACAGACCATGTATGAAACATGGAACAAAAATTATTTCCCAGATTTCAAAGACCTGCAAATCATGTAAATAAATGGATGTATTTCATCATATCTTGTGTTATTCGATCTTTGAACTGTTGATGAAGGTACATGATTTTTTTTTTTTATGTATTTAAAATGATAAAAATTTGTTTGGAAGGACTGACATATTTTATAGAAATAGTTTCCTTTCATTTTGAAGTAATATTAAAGTATTCAGAAGAAAAAAAGCTGACAAATGATGTAAAATCATGCACCTTCTACTTGCTTACACAATTTTCCCTCCATTACTTTTCCCTCCCTTCAAAAAGTAAGAGGTTTTTCAACCTAATCTTGTACCATATGGTAGAAAACTATATGAAGCAAATATTCAAACCAGTTTGTTAAGGATATGTAAGTGAGAACCACTAGTTATCGCTGTTTGTATTTATTGCCCAAAAAGTGCTGCATATTTCATTCCCTTCATGACTGACATGATTTTTTTAATTTTTTGTCAACAACTTGAAAGAATATCACAGGGTTAACTTTACCCTGTTGGAGTGTAACTCTTTCCTACATTCTAATACCTTACTTATTTCAATAGTCCCTCTAGTTTCTGAATAAGATGTAAATGTAATGTAATGTAAAAAATCTGCCCATTTCCCTCCGTTACCGCTTGACCAGACCCAGAAACAAAGATGTTGTAGTCCGATGAGGTTCATTTGGTCTTCCGATAATTTATGCTATTAGGTTCTTTTTTCAGACCATAGGTTTGTTTTCATACCTGACAGTTTCGACTGCTCACTAGTGGTCTTCCTCAGAGTGGTCACGTGATGTTGCTGTGACGTGTCCTGAGGAAGTTGGACTGCAGATGGCGCTGTCGTCCTGCCTCCACCGGTAGGAAGACAATGCCAAAACCTGTATAAATCAGCTGACCGGACACGTCACAGCAACATCACATGACCACTTTGAGGAAGAGCGCTAGTGAGGAGTCGAAAATGTCAGGTATGAAAACAAACTTATAGTCTGAAAAAAGAACCTAATAACATAAACAAAGATGTTGGATCATTTCCATGCATCCAGCTCCAATAAACTTACAGGAGGCATCCCATCAAATGTACAGAATATGCAGCGATACTATTAGTGAACAGAGAAGGATCTGCAATTACCTCTGTCAAATCCTGGATGCACCAATTTGTCGCAGGAGAGACAGACGACTACAGACGAGACTTGGAAGAACCAGTCGATGATGGGACAACTTTGTGGAAAGAGTAGCTGATGAAATGTGTGGCGTGAAAACTTCCGTGTCCAAAGATGCCCTTGTTGCTTTAAGTCAACGCCACCTGGCATGCATACCCATTTAAATTCCACACATTTTTGCGTCATCGTATCATCTAAACGCGGAATAAAAAGTGAAGACGCAACACCACTTTTGCGTCGTCTGTGCAGACCGTCATCGAATAAACGTAGCCGAAGACTTTGTTCGCCCGTATGCGTTTTGTTGCATTTCAGTCCAGTGTATATCTGCATATCTGTGTAGAGCCTATCCTTGCTTTTGCTTTTTTTCTTACATTTTTTTATCATCCTGTGTTGGAAATGCAGTCTAGTTATGATTTTCTTTTAAAGTTCATTGCACAAAATTGATACCTGTGAGCTTTAAGTCATGCTACAATGTTGTTACCGCCTCAAAAACAGACCTGAAGTTGTGTTTTTCATTTACACATGTCTGGGTAACCCTTTGTTATTATTCTGTCTTCATGTCCACAGCTCAAAATGCTCTGTTCCACCTTGTGATGTCATGAAGCAATAGTATCTTTTACCTTTAGTTCTGAAGAGGTTGGCAATTCCAGGCGTCAAATCATCCAAATAATTCTAGTGAAGGTGTGTGGAGTTTAAAAACGACTTTGTTCCTGTATTACCACATGACTTCACAAGATGGATCTCTGTTTTCTGTTTTCTGTTTGAGAGAAGAACTCAGTCTAAACATGCAGGATTTGTGTGTTAAATGTTTGAAACAAAACACAACTCCGGGTATGTTTTTAATGAGGAAACAACTATAACATAGATGAGAAAATAGCGTAATATGGTCCCTTTAACATATCACTGTAACATTGATTTCACAATAATTAACAGTCCAATTAAAAATGGCATAGCATCATTTTAGGACAACGTTCAGTCAAAACTTTCTTCAAACAAATAAATCCTGTTTGCAGACTTATGTAGTACAATTGTTCCATAAATCCTCGTATGGCCACACATTTGAGACTACAGATCTGGGGCTGTTGTTCTTCTTGCTTCATTGTGTAATATTTGATTAGTGCCCAGAATCCCCACGTAGCCTGGTTCGTCTGTGAAACTGGAGATTTGTGTGAAGAGGTTTCAGACTTTAATTCACTTTCTGATGAGACGGAGCAGACGCAGTCCCAGCTCTGGCCTCTCATTATGTTTTCAGTGTGCTAATTTGTCTCTGTCCCGTGATCTGGTTAAAAGTGCACTGTGTAACTTTTCTGGTGGAGGGTCTGCTGTATGTTCATCTCCATGGATTAAACTGATAACTTTCATTTCTTTTCCAATATTAATTAAATAACATGAATTCTTACTGTGAGCGGGGGCTCGTATCCATAGAGCTGACCTGTAATTTCTCTTCGCCTGCTTGTCTTCATGGAAATATATAGATTTTATGCAAAAATGTCCAGGAAATCCAGGAAAAGCTATTACATCTCCTTGGAGACCAGCAAGTGACAGGCCCTCCATCAGAAATGTTACTAAGTCCCCATCCACACTAGTCCATATTAGAGTCGTTTTCTTTGTGGATGCAGTGTTCGTCCACACTAATCCGATTGAAAATGACTCCAGAGACGTAACCATCTGGTGCCACCAGCTCACACGAATTCATCTGAGTACGGATCTGATTCAGCACTGTGTGGACACCTGAAAACGCTGATACGCTGATGTATGTGTATGCACCACAAAGTAATTCACCGCCAAAACACTAAGAGGCTAGAATATATGTCCATTCATATATACGGTCTCTGCGTATGACCTGCAGGCGTATAATCTCTAAAAAGTTGAACATGAACCATCTCCAACGCGATAGAAGCACAGAACAGACTCACCATCAGCAGAACACCCCTCTGTCACAGAAAGAACACATATAATCCACTTGAGTCATGTCCTTTAGTTCAACAGAAATTGACCACATCAGTGCACAATAGCGAGTTGTTTTTTGAGTGCTTAGTTTATGCAAATTAGCCATGTGGTTTTAAATTTAGTTTCTGTAAAATGCAAACAAATATGCTCAAAGCTGTGTGGCTAAGGAAGGCTTGGGGGCACAGAAACGAGTCAGTCCACACTCTGAGCCGCCATGCTCGATTTAAAATCTAGTGTTACGCTAAGTAACAACTGAACCTCAGCCATCTCCCTCGGCTCAAACTTCAGCTGCTGCATCTTCAGACTTCCTTGTTTTTACCACTCACGTGACGTCGGGACATCGTGAAAACATGACACCAGCCTAATCACATAACTAGCATTTCAGGTAGTTTTGCGTTACTGTGTAATCAGGGAAAGCTTTGATTGCAAATACAGAAACAACGTGTCTGGACGTAGATCATTTCCGATACGGTGATACGTGGATTTGTTTCAGTGTAAACAAGAGCGAAAACGAAACTTTGTATACCTTTAAACCAGACCTGGGCATTGTGCAGCTCCTGGGCCACATACAGCCCTTTGGTTGACTCATACTGGCCCCTTTAAGATAATTTGGAATTACAAAATGAACATATTTGATAATTTTACCTCATGCATGGACTAAAGCTGCATTGCTTTTATTTTAGAGGTGTTTTTTAAATAACAGTTTTGTAAGGCGACCTCACTTTTTCATTTCTTAGTCATAATACAAACTCTTACCAGTCTTACCAGCTTGTCAAAACAATGATATTTACTCATCAAAATCACAAAAGAGCAATAAATAAGTAAAATAAATAAAAGACACACAGGACCATCCAGCTCACGCTGTGTTAAATACTCAAAAGTCCACTTCAGCAGCAGAACCAGCAGCCCCTTCAGCTTAACTTTTCAGTAAACTCCCCACGCCTCAGTCTTTTGTTTAGGTCTAATGTAAACTCACAGAGTGTCTGTTTTCACACAGTAGAAGTACAAAGTAGCTCATGGCAGAGCTGTGACTTTGAGTGTCCTTGTGCGTCAGTGTCTCTGTGCACATAAATAAAACCACATGATGTTAAACTGGAGTGATGTTTAAAGCACTCTGCTCCGTTTGCTTTGACTTCTGCTCTCCTCAGTCTTAGAAGGACCAGAGTCTGTGCATAGTATATGAGTACATCAGTATATGTGCTACTACTACTGCTACTACCACTACTACTACCACTAACCACTACTACGACTACCAGTCTTAGAGGGGCTAGACTAGAGTCTATGCACAGTATATAAGTACATCAGTATATGTGCTACTACTATTACTACCACTACTATTACTCCTACTACTACGACTACTACTTCTACTACTACTACTACTACTACTACTGCAACTACTGCTACTGCAACTACTATTACCAGTCTTAGAGGGGCCAGAGTCTGTATACAGTATAGAAGTACATCAGTATGTGTGCTACTACTACTACTACTACTACTACTACGACTATTACTGCCGCTGTGACTACTATTACCAGTCTTAGAGGGGCCAGAATCTGTGCACAGTATAAAAGTACAGTACATCAGTATGTGCTGTACTACTACTACTACTACTACTACTACTACTACTACTGCAACTGCTGCTGTTGCTGCTACTACCAGTCTTAGAGAGGTGTGGGTCTGTGCACAATATATAAGTACATCAGTATATGTACTGCTACTACTACTACAACCATCACACACCGCTACTATTACTACTAACTACTAAACTACTACTGCTGCTATTACAGTTAGTACTACCACTACCACTGCGACTACTACTGCCAGTCTTAGAGGGGCATGGGTCTGTGCACAGAGTACATTCACTACTACTGTAATACTACTACTGCTACTACTACTCCTGCTGCTACTGCTACTGCTACTACTACTACTACTACTACTGCTACTACTGCTACTAATAACCACCACCATTACAACTACTACTACTACTACTACTACTACACTTACTAAAACTGCTAACACTACCACTACTACTATTACAACAACTACTACTACTGCTACTTCCTCTTACAAAAATGAGGGGCTGTGTACAGTAGTAAATGTACACAAATGACAAACTCATGTTTAACTGGCTCAGGGTAACTGCAGAATTTGTATTTTTTATAAAGTGCAAGTTTCTCCTCTCCAGTTATTCAGATTCTCAACACTCTAGCATACTATTACTGCTACTACGAATTCAACTAATACTACTACTACTGCTACTACTGATGCTACTGCTATATGTCTACTACGACTCTTCTGTTATAGTATTAAATTGTTACAAAATTATTCCCAGAGAGCACTGTGGGAGCCATGGGTGCCCCCTCCGTACACACACAGGCAACTTGTATCCCTTTTACCCTCTGTCTCCTCTTTAACTGTATTCGTAAACAGACATTTTAACCGATAATATCTGTGCCTCTGATCGCGGGCAGGTGCGTGTTCACAAATAGGTCACATCCCAACAGTCTCCACTAATTATCCTATTGTTGTACAGAGAGGGAGTCATTACCCAGAGTGCATTTCATCCCTCATAAACCCAGCGCCAGCTAACGGAGTGTGTGTGTGTGTGTAGTCCATGTGAACGCGACAGGACCGGTTACTAATTATGTTAATGGTCAAAGATAACATTGTGTTACTGAATCAATCTAAAAGAGCAGCTTGGAACCGTTTTTGGAAGGAGGTTTACCTCTACCTGCTTGTCTCCATGGAGATTGTATTGACTGTTTTATATTCTGTTCATCCAGCCTGCTAGAGGGCACTAGTCACAATTGTGATAATATATTTAGCCAGTAGGTGGCCAGAAGCAAACAACTAGCTTGATGAATGTCAGTCAGTCAGTCCATGATGTGTTTTGCTGTTCGATCTGAAACCATCCTAGCCTAATTCATCAGTTTCACTTTGTGGAAACCGTCTGACCTCGTAGCATTAGAATTAGTTTGCTCGACGGTAGACGGGTACTTTTTTTTTTATTTAACCAGTCACTACTATTTGGTTGTGACATATGTAATGCGCCAAACCCTGTAGGAAGAAAGGCAATAACGTCTTTCCCCTTGATAAAATTCACCAAACATTCTCTTATCTCGGGAATCATGGCCAACACAGAATATATGGCTCTTCTCTGATTGGCTGGTGCCTGGACTCCCACTTCCAGGATTCTTACAAACCATCTGTTTATTCCCATTCCTGACTTAGTCTCTGAAAAGAAATTAAATTGAGCAGAGACATTAGGTGGCACCAGCCTGGCAAAAACTATCCTCTCATTTCCAGCCCTTTGAGTGGCAATATGAGTAAGTTTTTATGTTGAAAATGAATGTTGACAAGTAGATTTGGAGCACTTTGTTAAGTGGTTATGGAGCCTATTGGAGTTGTGTGTATTACATCTCAGCTAATACTAACCGTTTAATTTTCTACATAGTGTAACTTTAATGTACACCTTTGATTTTACTGCCTTCTGAAAACTTCTTTTTTGTTGCAGTTTCACACTTTTTTGTATTAAATCCTGGTCAAAGACAACACCTGCCTGTTCCTTGGAGGAAATGATGCAAGAGAGAGTTTAGCTGGCTGTGAATCTCAATTAAGACACGGGGTCACGTTGGGTGCAGCAGTACAGAGACGATAATGCTCTCCTGGAATGTTCCACAATATTGCATTAGACATATGCAGCTGGCATTTATTAAATTATAGATGTGTTCTTATTGTGAGCGGTGTTAAGTTTCCACAGATTTTGGCTTGTATTATTTCAGATTTTCCCATGATGTAGCCGTAGTGCACGAATCCAGCCAAGTGTCTTGAAAAAATAAAATAGTTTCTAATAAAAAACTGTTTAAAGTGGTAGAGTGGTTAACCTTTTACTTCGCTTCATGAGTCTCTGGATCGACTGTGTTTCACAAAGGTTCATCCATACCTGTTTTATGCTTTAGAATCATTTATCATATTCATCATCTTGTTTTTCCTCTCCATAAACAGTTTATTTCACCTTATGACATCATCAGGTGGTTCTCCTTTGTATTTATAAAGCCCCCTCATCTTCATGTTCACCATTTAACCTCCATGATATTAAAGAGTAAAACATTCAGTACATATTGATATTTTGCAGGGACATCATGCTGGGGGTGTTATACGTGTATGTGCACTGGCAGAAACAGCAAACAATGCCAAATAAGTTTTATGTATATCTGAAAAAGCAAGAAAACAAAAGAAAGAAACAGCATTTGTAACTATAATACGGTTACCAGATGTCCCTGTTTACCCGGGACAGTCCCAGTTTTGAGCCCTGTGTCCCCTGTCCCAGCAGATTTATACAAAACCAGTAATGTGTCCCAGTTTTATACAAGAAATGTCTCAAGTGTCTCTATTTTGGACCAATCTAATACCTTCCAAGAGTGATGGAGTTAACAATTTGGGGGCCCTAGGCGAACTGGTTCCCTCACTGTTTTGTTGTTTTGTTTTTGTTTTGTTGTTTAAGTACATATTGTCTGTTTTTCCCCACTGTTCATGAGACATGCACATCTCTATTTGAATTAGGGTGGACTGGAAACTTGTCTTATTAGGAAACCTACTAGATAATCAGAGCTAAAAGTAGTTTTATATTTTTGTTAGTACAATTACATTTTTGTTTACATCCATTACATATGATTGTGATTATGTTCAAATCAGGGTCAAGCTCGTTTATTCGAATGTGAAAGGGGGGAACGTTTTGAGTTAAAATAGATTTGACAATCAGATACTATTTTGATGGTGTTTTCTTGTTTAAAAGCTTAAAACTACTCCCATTTAATGCCATATTGGGAAAAAATCTAATTACTCTGAGGCCTCGACCATTAGTGACACTGAGGGAAATTGGCTGGGGGCCCCTCCAGGTTTGGGGGCCCTAGGCGGCCGCTACTGTTGCCTAATGGTAGCACCGCCTCTGCCTGCCAACAGTAATAAATTGTAATTTGTTTCAATAAAATACAGAAAAGCTGCTTAAAAATGACCAAAACACAAAGAAAGTGTGACCATACTGATTCACACGTTAGTCATGAGTGGTCTCTGCATAACAGTTTTCCTTAATTACGCACTCGTTTCACAATTTTATTATTATCAACCACCAAAAAACTGGTCATTCTGGTCACCCTAAACTATAATACTATTTGAGAGGGACTTGTTTAACAGCACAAATCAGCTCATCTGCTGTAGTTCCAGCTAAACCGGCTCTTTACAGTGAGATTGTGTTCAAATAAAGCTCCGATTAAAGTCTAACAAACCCTCAGACAGAGCAGTGCCTACAGTTAGCATCACACCCCCAGGAAATGTTGATTACACCAGCAGCAAAGTGTCAGTATAAAAAAGTATATCGCTTACTAGTTATGCTTCATAGAGTTCAGCATTTAACCCGTGTGTATAATATATGAGTAAAACATACATATTATTCACAGTGCTCTCGTTTACTGTATTCACTTCATATAAATTCATTGTGCAGCGTCCCCTCCAGATACCGACTGTGAAGGTTCTGTGGCGCCGGGTGGAAAATGTGAAATGTTTAGCATCCAAAAGTTTAAACGTGACGACGGTGGAATAATAATGAGAGCGTCTGATGCTGTGTCCAGGAGGAGGCTGTGTCCTGGACTGAAGCTTGTAGGGCACAGTTAGAATGGAAATACTCTGTACTGTCAAAGGAGATTTACACAAGATGACTGTGGAAACACTTTGGATTCACAAGACATTTGTTTGTACGGTTTTAAATTCTTCTATAATGATTTCATTATGACTGAGTATGGTTCAAGTGCTGAAAGATTTTATTAGAAGGATTCAGGCATAAATGGAATAATAAAAAACAATACTACTACTCCTATTACTACTACTGCTGCTGCTGCTGCTACTACTGATATTTTTACTACTACTACTACAACTTTTACTATTACTATTTCTACTAAAAATAATAGAGTATAAAAGGTGTGAAGTATTGAGGCAAATTATTAGGAGGATTCTAACAATAATTGATCAAAATCCTCATATAATGGCAAAAAGAAAAATCTGTCTACTGGACAAATTTTTTTTTAACTTAAATACATTTTTGTCCAGTTGACAAATTGAATCCTTTTGCCATGGATTCTACCTGGACGCCTGACTCTTTCACACATAATATTACATCTATTATGACTACTACTGCAACTACTGCTGCTTCTACTACTACTACTAATATACTGCTTGTTGTTAGGGCTATGCAATTAATCAACTTTCAATTACAATTAAGTTTATTGCTCTTATCTATTCCAAAAATTGTGTTACAGAGTAATTGTGATTGTTAAAGAGTGTTTTTTCCGTGGATTTGAGAAAAATTTGTCTTACCCTAGTACAGATATACTGTATGTGTTCTGTCTGCATCTATTTATAAAGTATTTTGTTGTCTGATAAACAGGCAGTAAAGTTTACAGCAGGGGTCTCCAAGCATTTTTCTTTGATGAGGTACCTGTACAGAACGACAATGCCAGAGAGCTATTCATTTACTGATCACAAGAAATTGAGTAAATATAAGAGCTACAGTCTTAGATGTCCATAAAGCATAAACCATTATTCATTTATTAGGGCACAAAGTCAGGCATCAAAATGAGACATTTACAATATTAATAGGTATTTAATAAATCACATTTTACTTATTCAGCGCAATACATATGATTCAGAAATCCCTTGGTAAGCTCCTTGGAAGAAAATAAAGATCAACTGGGTACAGACTGGGCACCCAGGGTTTACAGCATTGTTTCCTAAAGACTGGATCGCGACCCTCAGGTGGGTCGCAAGAGATTTTTCTTGGATGGCCTTGTCACGATCTAGCCTGATTCATCAGCTGGTTTCACTTTGTAGAAACCGTCTGACCTCGCAGTGTTGGAATTCACTCACTCGTCGGTAGTTGGGTACTTTTTGTCATTTAACCAATTGCTGCTATTTGGTAGTCACGTATGTAATACACCACTAACGAGGCAAACTGGTATATTAAACTTTTCCTAAATCCCGTAGGAAGAAGGGCAATAACGTCTTTCCCCTTGATGAAATTCACCAAACATTCTCTTTATTCCGGCTTTAAATTCTCGATCTCGGGAATCATTGACAACACAGAATATAAGGCTCTTCCCTGATTGGCTGGTGCCCAAACTTGTACTTCCAGGGTTTTTGCAAACCCTCTATTGTATTTTGATTCCTGACCTAGTCGCTGGAGAGAAATGAAACTGAGCGAAGGCACTAGGTGGCGCCAGCCTGGCTAGATCTGCATGTAGGTCTGCAATATACAGTTCTGACACATGAGAGAGCTAGTGAATAGCCTGTCCTCAGTAGGGCCAGTATTTCTATGCTTATTCCTTTCACTACTACATACATGTGTGAATTGGGATTTTCTGTGCTTGCAAACATGAAGACAAAGCACAGAAACTGACTGAACGCTGCACCTGATCTGCTGCTGCGCTCTCCTCCTGCACCCCAGATTGGAATGTGCTACAAAAACGCAGACAAACCCACCTATCTTATTAGAAATGTTAAGACATGTTTTGTATAATTTCTAATCTTTTTGTAATTATTTTATTGACAATTTTGTTCCAATATTGCTGGTTCAATTGTATGTTGAAAAGAAAAAGAAATGGGCTACATTTCCAAATAGGCGACTTATGGATCCTTTTATTGCTGGTTCAATTACTGTTTTTCACAGTTTAAAACTTGACAAATACTAATTGTTCAGAGAGACACAATCACTCAGTCAACAATAAAATATCCTCATTAATGTTCAATAATGGTCAAATTCACCTTTATTTTGTGATTTTTTGGTGACTTTTAAAATATGGGTCCCCCAGAAAAAAGTTTGGGAATCACTGGTTTACAGCAATCTATTTCTGCATGATATGTCACCTACTTTAACTTTTTATTGTAGGCACTCGAATGCCCCTTCTTCTCTCTAATCAAATAATTTTTCTTATAATCATGATTTCAAATATGACTGAAATAACGGCAGCCCTGTTTGCCGGTGGCTAAAACAACCGCCTCTGTTGTTTTCATTCTTACACAGTTCATCCCTAATGCTGCCAAGAGAGGGCGCTCCGACACCTACATTACCGAATTCAACACCCCTCGTCCCTTCATAAACACTTTTAAATACCACCGTAACGCCTGACTCGCCCCTTTAAGATGAGACCACGTTACACAATTGGGAAAAAAACACACAATTTATTGGCTGCAGGTTAAATCTCATTCTAAATCCCATTACACGTCACTGTCTACTGGGTGAGTCTTTACAATTACGCGCTCCATCCGCCTCTTGTTCTCTTTCAAATGAATACACGCCAGTTTGGAGTTTGTGCCTCCTTCTGAAACACACTCTTATGTAATTATGTAAGGAAGGCTTTCTCGGTGCACAGACTTAACATGGAGGCTGAGCCCAAACCTCATCGAGCAGCAAAGTCCATTACACAGCGCACTGACTCATATTAAGCAACACAACCAAGTCAATGAGCTTCAAATACACCCGCAGAAGAATAGTGTTGTATGGAGGAATTATAAAATGTGTGAGTAAAATGTAGAGGTGCACAATGTTGGGGGGAAAATACAATTATATTCGAGATTTATGATATTAAAATAGGATTCTGTTCAGAGTGTGAGCTGTAAACAACTCCAGGAGCGTTAAAGGTGCCCTGTGTAACTTTTCTTGCTGTTATTTCAAAGTGCACTCTGTAACTTTGCTGGTGGAGAGTCTGTCACCTGCTCGTTTCTATGGATATGTCATTGGTCTGCCTAGAATATTGTCAGATCTGTGGAGAGGCGACCCCGTTCACAGTCAGGATGCCTGTTTTTTTAGGTATTTTTGAGCTATAAAACCACCTGTAGTTGAGTAAATGTAAGGTTGAGCTGTTTAAAGTCATACTGTGGAACATTCCAGGCAGGCAGAGCAATGACATATCCATAGAAACATGCAGGTGATGGATCCCCAACCAAAAAGTTGCATAGTGCATCTTGGCCTACAGGTGTTATTTTTTACTCAAAAATATCCAACAAAACATTAATTCTTCCTGTGAGTGGGGTCGCCTCTCCACAAATCTAACCTGTAATTTGGCTTGCAAGTCTCCATGGAGATTTTTAAGTTTATGGCCATACTGCGGAACATTCTAGTCACTTCTCCATAGAGACGAGCAGGTGACAGACCCTCCATCAGACAAATTACACAGTGCACCTTTAACATTTGAGGAAAGACTGAAATATAAACTTATAAACTAATACAAGAATCTTTTATTTTATTTCAGAACATGTTGTTTGAGCTCTAAAAACTAAATAGTTAGCAGTTGTTTTTAGTCAAATAGACAGGGTGTTTTGTCGACCCGTGAGGTTGAATTGGTCTTAAAGGGCCTATATTACAGTATTTTATGATCTATGCTATGATCTTGTTTCCTCGTCACAAACATACCTGGAGTTGTTTTATTTAATTCACATGTTTAACACACAAATCCATTCATATTCAGGGTTCAGAGTTTTTCTCTCAAACAGAAAACACCCTGTTCCACCTTATGATGTGGTAATATATAGGGAAGAGCTCCAGGGTGTTTTTAAACTCCATATACCATCACTAGAATCATTTGGATAATTTCAGCCCTGGTATTGCCAATCTCTACTGAACTGAATGCATAAGATAGCTGTTAACTTGAGAAATACCTCTACTATTTTTGATTGGGTATCAACAACATAACATGGCTTAAACACAAGAGCCCATTTTGTGCATTACAGGACCTTTAATATCATTTATTCAAACAGATTCTGTTTTTTGCTCCCACACACCTGCTGTGCTCTCTTGGAGAGGTTGGATTACAGATGGCGCTGTCGTCCAGCCTGTAGAAAGGCGATGGCACGGAGGCAAAACCCGTGTAAACAGCTGACATCACTGGGATATTCTGAGAGGGACAGAAATGAGCTGTCGAGACTGAAGGCAACCAAAACAAACTTGGCTTGAAAAAAGATTAGAAGTTCATATTGATATGTTGCAGCTGATGTCGTCAACATCATCCCTGGGGTGTGACGCTAACTGTAGGCACTGCTCTGTTTGAGGCTTTCTTAAACTTTAATCTGTGCTGTATTTTAAATATAGATTGTAAATATAAAATAGATAACGCACTAACGCACTGACTTACATTGGAATATTGTTGCCACTCTCTCTATAACTACTGCTGTGAGCCTCGTTATTTTGGTCTTAAAATATTCATATTAACCTGCTTTTTTTTTCTCACTACTTTGTCCCGCCAAAAAATCCTCTTCATAATATAAAGCCTGGCTCCTAATTCGCTTCTGTAACCATTAGCTTTGTGAGCTTCTTTTGACTGGCTGAAACTACAACAGGTGAGATCATTTGTGCTGGTAAACAAGTTCCTCTCACATAACAAGAGAAACAAAGCTAAACAAACACCTAAACAGGACCATAAACACTTGTACTGACCACGGGCTCCTGAAATGTGTTGTTTAAATCTGTTTAGACCTTAAAACTTTTTTGGCTGTGTTTGCTAATGCGTGCATTGTGTCTCCGTGAATATTTTGTTGTTTACAGTGGACATTCTGTTAATTCAATAATGATTTTTTTTTGCTTTAATAATTGTGGCTTCTCAAATTGTGATTTCTGCTCATTAATCATATATTGTTCAGACCTAATAAAATGTAGTGTGACAATGGAGAGGGAAACGAGAGCATTAACTAATTCTGTTTTCACATTCTGAAACAGCAAAAATCAGGTACAGAGCCTTAGGTCCTGTATTATACAAAATGGATTCTTGTGAGCTTTTAGCCACATTGGTGATGTCGTTACTTCCTCCAAAACATACCTGGAGTTGTGTTTTGTTTCATTTATGCATGTTGATCAGAAAATAGCATAAAATAGGCCCTTTAAAGTAGAGTTTTGACTTGTGACATATACAGTATTAGTTAGTTGGTTAATAAGAAATACCAGAAATGAACTTACTCAATACATCATTTTCACTGTAAATTTAACTCCAGTATTCTTTTTTTTTTTTTTTTTGCAGTGTAATATTCCGATTTCTTCTTGGCTATAGATCGGTGTTCCGTGTCCGACCCGGAGAGGAGATGGTGCTGTCTCTTCTCTTGGACTGTCCTGCTCCTGCTTCCATCCACACGGCCAAATCTCCAGTGAAGTCTGCCCCACCATCTGCGCTGGGGCCCGGAGACGCTAACACTTCCAAACAGGGGATCCCAGTCTCATTTCTCTTAACCCTGCGAAAGAGCCCAGACTAGTTTCAATCAAACCCAACTCGCTCCACTGTGCTCTGTTACCGCCGCGATCAGGCTGACTGGCAAGTTCCTGAACCCACTCTGCTCCTCTGCTATGTCTAACTAGGCCCACGCCAAATGAGGAAAAGTTGTGGTGGTTTAAAAAGTGAATGGAAAATAATGGGTTTCTGATAGATTTGAAAATTGCATGTCTCTTCTGTGTTTTATAACGGATGTGTACAAGGCAAAAAGAAATAGAAGAATTCTGTACAGGGCAAAAGTTCTGGGGAGACAGAAATCTACATTGTGCATCTGTAAATACCACATTTGCATGAAATCAAATAATGCTACTGATATGCTTAGGGTTGTCAAAAGTACTGAAAATTTTAAAACTAGTATCGAAAATAGATACTTGCAGGTGTCAATACTAAAAAAGGACAGAAATGAACTTTTCCAGTTTAATACTGTAAGTGTGTTTAACAGTGATGAGATTTTGTCTACATGTAAAACATTGGCAGATTGTGCTAATACTGTTTGATCCATGATGTCTGATTCTGCTCTCTACTGGCTAATCCATTAAGCACTCCTAATGGTGAATGTGGAAGCTCAAGATTTGGATAAGGACGCTCCACTGCCCCCTGCTGGTTGATCTGATTTAAGCTACGTTTACACATGTTGAGAAACAAATATCTCCCTCCCTCCGTTTTCCAAATTAAATTCGTGCATATAGCACCATTTTCAAAAAAGTTTTCATTTACATCAAACCACATAAAGCACTTTATAACGCCAAGCCTATGGGCGGCACCTGGATTAGATTCAAACCTGTAGCATTTATTTCATTACAGTTGCAAGTATTTCTCAAAATACCTTGAAAAACATGCATTACTGAGCGGGCACGCTTCTCCAAAGATATGTAGATATGTAAGTGGCAAAATCACTGACCTCTGATCCTTATTCATCTCTCGTCATCGATATGACACATCAACTGTGTGTGCAAATGCAAACATTTAAAAAAGTGTTTGCACCAGAAGAAATTCGACTGCTGCTCTGAATGCTCCATGATCATCATCAGAGCAAAAGGTAAACATTGGTCGCACTTTTGGTGCGGCAGCTCCTAAAACTCTGTTTATCTCACTTTACATGCAAACACCAAACCGTAGTTTTCCAGAATCTCCACTCTAGCTGCAGTTTTTAGAAAGATTAATTTTCAGAGGCGAATTCACCATTTACGTATAAAAGATAGGTACAAACGAAGAGAAATGTCTCAGTTAAAAAAAAAAAAAACTTGTACATGTAAACGGGGCCTTAAATCCAGTTGACTAATCCAATAAATTGTACCATACCTTCCACTTGCTTGTCTCCATGGACATGCACAGACGGACTAAAACAAAAAAACAGCTCTGTACTTTTGCCCCATAAATAGGCCTACCATATATCAATAATTAAATTATTGAAAAAAAACACACAACTTCTTCTGATTGTTTATTAACAAAACCACATAAATCACTTCATTTCAAAGTGACTTGACATTTTTCTTTAACCTTTTCTCATCCACCTTTCTCCTTACATTTTCTGTTCCACATCTTTGACATGTGTTGACACCAACGAGTAACCCACTCTTCTTTGTCACCTTTTAGGTTATTTACTTGACAAAAGGGCAAATTATTGTATTAGCGCCCTCTGCTGTTAGTACGGCTGATGGCTGGTAGACCGGACGGCCAACTGCAAGTCCGCCCCTGTAGATATGTAAGGCTTTAAACTAGTTTGCATTTCTGATCTGTAACTTGGCTTGTTTCCCTGGAGATAAATAAGTTTAATGCTCTACCGTGGAACATTCCAGGTAATGCAATGACATATCAGGTAGTAATGTATTAGTCATATACAGAGCACATCTCTAGAATCTATTTCAGATGCATTCAGCGTAAGGCCTCTCTGATCACCACCAACCACACACTCAAACATGATATTTTTTTCTCTTCAAATATAAAAATATTTTCCAAGCATCAGTTGTTACCGCTCATGATTCCTGAGAGGTGGTAGTTATTTCTGCTTTTCATTTGCATTACAACTTGTTTTGGGGAATTGCAGTTGTGGGAGTGTGTTGTGAGCAATGACCGAAAAGACAAGATCACAGATACAAGTGAACAAAATGAGTTTCTCCTGGACACCTCCCTGGAGTGATTTTTCAGGCATGTCCAACCAGGAGGAGGCCCCGGGGAAGAACAAGGACACACTGGAGGGACTGAATGTTTCTGTGCTGGATTGGGAACGCCTTGGGGACCTGCTAGTGGCGCTGGAGGAAGTGTGTGTGGAAACACAAGTGTGGACATCTCTGCTTAGACTGTAACTTCCACAACCATAGACTGAGTATATAAATGGACGTACCCTGCATTCTAGAAATGTCGGTAGTCGATAAATCCGAGTCAGTTCTCCTGACATCCGTTGTAGATGCGTTCCATTGTAACATTTGGGGAAAATATGGATGCCCGAGAAAGTTTAATGTAATGTCAGATATCGCAAGAGTTTGTTAACTAACCATCGGCGACTCAATTATTGTAGTTTGACTATTACATACTCAGAAAAAAACGCCTCTCTACTGTCAAATTATGTGAAAGAAAGTGTAAATGTCACTACAAAGTTTTTAGAAGATGCTTTCTCTACATTTACACAACTTAACAAAAGACAACTCTCCCTGTACAGTGCACGCTGCCATTTTTGATTGGCGTAAATCCAAACAACTCAGTCTACACCAAACTAGCCTGAATTTGTGTTTCAGAACCCCGATTAGATTGGCCGTTCCATTGAACTTTCACAAGGTGGAGATCAGTTTTAACGACATCCTGAGCACAACAGAATGCAGCAATAGCTAACACAATAACCATATCATTCCAAATCAGAAATGAGGACTCGCGCTTCCGGCTCCATCAACTTTGGGTTCAAATTACTTTCTACTGAAAAAATGTTGCACGCTTGTCATTTTGGTCTGAAAATGTCTGTATTTGTTACAACCACGGCCCCTGAAAAAGGGGGATAAAAGTTGAGTAAATAAAAGCGTGGTCGTTCAGGCCTCAAGTCAGTGGTTTTAATAACCCGAGACTGAAACGGAGCTCCCCCTGCTGTTCACCGGACTGTATATGCTTCATAAGACCAAAATCTTTTTCCAGCACCAGAAAACAGTATAATATAATATAGTCTTGGAATACAAATAATAATTATGTACCAATAAAATGCAATTACTTTTTAAAAATAAATCCTATTATGAACTCAGTTGTAATATTGTATTATAAACGTATATAAGTTTTAAATTGTCTTGTTTTACAACCAGTACATATTAACCAGCCCTACATGATCATTGTACTTTTATTTCACTATTTTACTCATGGTCAGAATTCCAAATATGAAACTCATTTCCAAATTCGCTCCTATAACTGCAGGCCTCGATTGGCTTCACTTGACTGGAGTCGAACGCTATGGGTGACGTCACACTCACTTAGTCCACTTCTTTAAAGAGTCTGCGCCCACAATCCGGCCCAGATAAACCAGAACAAAACAGAAGGATAGGATAGGATAGGATAGAAGTACGTTGTGAATGTTGTACACTGTAAACATAAATGCCCATCACACTGTCTCCCCTCAACGCAGAAACTCCTTTTGTCAGAGTTGTGTTAGGATTCTACTCTGATCTATCCCGTCTCTCCTCTTCTCCTGTTGTGTGTATTGCTGCAGTGCTACCTGATGGGAAATCAAGACAAACCTTCCCAGCTGGAGTCAACATCAGAAAATATCAGCGTGGTGAGACGTTACAGTCGGTGGTCTCAATGGAAGACAGCGAGTTTCTGATTCAACACAGAAAGTGAACAGTATCTTATGATTATGACAACAGCTACTGTATGTATCTATTGGTTTTTCGTTTGCAGGGTTTACGCATTTTTGTCCATACATTTGTGGTTCGAGTGAGTGATGGGACCTTTTGCTCTATGTACCTTTTTGGTTGTGGGTTCATCACTGGTTGTTTCTATGGATATGTCATTGTTGTGCCTGGAATGTTCCACAGTATGACATTAAACAGCTCGACCTTACATTTAGTCAACTACAGGTTTTATAGCTCAAAAATACCTAGAAAACAGGCGTTCTGACTGTGAGCCACGTCGCCTCTTCACAGATCTGACCTATAACTTGGTCTGGTTTGGTCTCCATGAAGATAGAAAGGGTTAATGCCATACTGTGCAATATTTCAGATGAAGCAATGACATCTCTATGAAGAAAAGCATTTGAAAGCCCTCCACCAGAAAAGTTACACAATGCAAGTTAGTGATGGGACTTTTGACTCTTTAAAGATGCATTATGTAACTGATGCTGTGTTCACCACCTGCTTGTCACTATGACAATGCTGTTGTTGTATGGCGTTAAAGGTGCACTGAGTAACTTTCCTGGCCGGGGATTTGATGTCTCACTTTAATGTGGTGATGTTATTGTTTTGATGATGGTGATGTTATTGTTTTGCCTGCAGTTTCAGAGGAGGCATACCTATCTCCATGGAGACAAGAAAGTGAGGTCAGATCTATGGAGAGGCAACCACACTCACAGTAAAAATGTATGTGGTAAGTATTTTTGAGCAATAAAAACATATTTTTGTTAAAGGGACAGTGAGGAATTTAGGAAAAAAAACTCATTTCCTAGTGAGCCAGAGTGTTGGAGACGTGTGGAGACACTTTTAAAAATATTCCATCCAGTCCTTGTATTTGCAGAGGTCGTTGGTGCTAGGCTCGTGCATGTCAATGGCCATAGTTATCCTGCCACTAAAAACCGTCTTACCCACTCCACAAAACACCCGAAGCAAATCTATCATTACGCCAGACTTTCGATGTAAGTGTCTGTGTCGACTAGAGAATAATTTTAGAAGTAAAACCAAACAAGCATTTGAAGGATTTATGTCTAAGCAGCAGTGAGTTGTACTTCCAGATAGAAAGCTTGGCAGCGGCGGACTGACATCACCTATCACCTAGCGCCTATCTTACCGGCAAAGTAAAATTCCACTGCTGCTGAGAAAATAGTCCCTTAACACATGACGATTCATGCGATGCAAGGTTAGTTTTATTTCAAACATTATTCTATCACCTCAGACATTTACATCAACAGTCTAATGTAATAATAGATTTGCTTCAGGTGCTTTGTGGAGTGGATGGAATATTTTAAAAAGTGTCTCCACACGTCTCCAACACTCTGGCTCACTAGGAAATGAGGCCCTATGTCCAAAATTCTGGACTGTCCCTTTAAATAAATGTTTAGATTTTAGGTTCAAACCCATACTGTAGAACATAACAGGCAAAAGCATCAGACAATCAGGTGGTGGACCATTCACCAGAAAAATTACGCAGTGCAACTTTAGGCTTTTGTCTGTTGGCCTTATGTTGATAAAAGTTGTGTTGATAGTAGATATTCTCCACTGTTACCATTGGACACTCCACCTATGCAAATTATTATTATCAAGCCAATACTTTTTAGATGTTTTAACTAAAAAACAAAATTAACATAAATTTCAACCCCGTCTTGTATGCACGCATCTATATTCATATTATTCAAATGGCAAAGCAGTAATTAGTGAAAGCTATAGCATCCACAGGTCTGACAAGAGTCTCATGTAATATCGGTAAAGAACAAAATGACCTCTGATTACATCTCACTTTAACAACACTGTGTCATTATAGCTGTATAATAAAGTCGAGGAAACAAACGCAGTGATTTCATTAGCATTATTTTAATATCCTATAAACTTAAGTCTTGACCTTAAGTCCTGTATTGCAAAAAATTTATTCTAGTGAGTTTTAATCCATCTTAGAATGTTGTTACCTCCCCAGAAACATACCTGGATTTGTGTTTTGTTTCATTCACATATTTTTTTGTAACTCTTTATTATTAGTCTGTCTATATTTAAACTCAAAATGCTCTGTTCCACCGTGTGATGTCATGAAGAGGTAGTGTTCACGTTAACATCTACCTTTTACCATTCATTCAGTAGAGATTTGCAGTTCTTGGACCAAATTCATCCAAATTATTCAAGTGAAGGTGTATGGAGTTTAAAAATACAATGGAGCACTTCCTGTATTGCTACATGACATCACAAGGTGGAACAGAGTGTTTTCTGTTTGAGAAAATAACTAATATTTACAATTTTCTAAGGTGCATTGTGGATCTTTTCTGGTGGAGGGTCCGTCAAATGCTTTTCTCCATGGAGACGTAATTGCTTTGTTTGTGGCGTTAATCTTCTCTGTCTTCATGGAGACCAAACCAGACCAAGTTACATATCAGATCTGTGGAGAGTCGACCCCGCTCACAATCAGAATGCCTGTTTTTCTAAGTGTTTTGAGCTATAAAACCACCTGTAATAGAAAAAATGTAAAGTAGAGCTATTTAATGTCATGCTGTGGAATATTCCAGGCAGAGCAATGACATATCCATAGAAACAAGCAGGTGATGGACCCCCAAACCAAAAAAGTTACAGAGCGCACATTTAATTTATAGCTGTCGATTGAATATTGCACATTTTAGCTTTTGGAAATTACTATCAAAACAGACACAGATTTCCATTGGAGGGAGATTGCATTTCTTGTTATCAGGCCCGGAAAACTCTGAACAGTAAAAATATGAAACCCTAAGCCTTGGCGTGATCCTGATCCTTCGGCTGAAATCCCATCAATAAAAGAGTGACCCAGGATCTACACTGGAATTGTTTTTGAGGCACTTTTCCCAGGATGCACTGGCTTTGGCTCTCGTTGCTGCTAAAGGTTAATGCCATTTTTCAGAGCTCAGTCGTGCCATTCATGTATTTTTCAATTTCTCACTTTCAACTGTGTAGTATGGGCTTACTGATGGTTTTACAGGTTATTTATTATTCATAACTTTTGTTGAGCTGTTCTCGGGAATATATACTCATTATTTAAAGGTCCTGTATTACACAAAATTGACTCTTGTGAGATTTAAGCCATGTTGTAATGCTGTTACCTCGTGAAAAACATTGTGAGTTGTGTTTTGTTTCATTACTCATTTGTTTGAGTAACTTTTTATTATTAGTCTGTGTACATCTCCAAAGATTTCAAGTTAACAGCTACCTATAAGCGAGCGCTTTTCACAACTTTCAGAGGCAGTTTTGCGATCACAGTCATAACAACAACTAGCCTGCTAATAGCACTTCCTAATTCAGTGTATCTGTACTGGAAGAAAACTAATTCTATATTATGTTAAAATAAAGGACCCATGGTATTTCCTGATCTATGTTATAATGTTGTTTCACCATCACAAACAGACCTGGAGTTGTGTTTTCTTTCATTCACACATTTTAACGCACAAACTCTGCTTATTTAGGCTCTTTTTTCAAACTGAAAATACCATCATCTTGTTGGTGCTCTCGGACTATGTCTTGTCTCGGTCTTGAAGGTGCTTTGACACAGTCTTGTCTCAGTGCTGAAAGTGCTTTAACTCGGTCTTGTCTCAGTCTTGAAGGCACTTGGACTCGGTCTTGTCTCAGTTTTGAAGGTGCTTTGACTCAGTCTTGTCTCAGTTTCTAAGGCGTTTGGACTTGGTCAATCAATCAATCAACAACTTTATTAATCTCAAAGGGCAATTCAATTCGCACATCTCTGGTCATGCACAATCTATAAATAATAACAGAAAAAGAAAGATAGACACCGTACATACAAACCACAGTGCATCAGGGACACAGTAGCAAATTCACTTTACATTTTAAAATCCTTATGGCAGAAGGAATAAAAGATTTGGCATAGCGGTTAGTCTTCTTTGACATATCGTCTCCCAGAGGGCATTTTCATGAACTGTGAGTGCAGAACATGGTTAGTCTGGCTCAGTATGGCCTATGTCTCTACACAGATGCCAAATCCTTCATCTGAATACCACTGATTTTGCTGCACACTTTTACGATCTGGTTCAGACTGTTCTCATCCTTCACATATAATCCATAAAACCAACAAATAAAAGAAAAGGTCAGCAAACTTTCGATAAAAGAATGATAAAAATTATTCAAAATGTTAGATGATACATTAAAAGCGCTGATCTTCCGCATCAAGTGAACCCGCTGCTGTCCTCATTTGATGATTTGTTAGTGTTCTTATCAAACCTTAGAGAGGAATCAAACACAGTTCCCAGGTACTTATAAGACTCCACCATTTCTACTGCTTCCCCATGGATGGAGCTGGCTATTGGGCTGTGGACTTTCTTCCGGAAGTCCACAACCATTTCTTTGGTTTTAGCTACATTTAGGTCCAGGTGGTTATTATCACACCATTCAATGAAAGCAGGTAGAGCTCGGCTGTGGTCTGAGTTTGCTCCCTGCAGGAGAGAGAGGAGGACAGTATCAACTGAGAACTTGATAAAGTAGCTGCCCTCATTTGCAGACCTACAACTGTCTGTATACAAAATATAAAGCAGCGGAGACAAAACACAACCCTGGGGGAAGCCAATATTTCTTGTCTCGGTCTTGAAGGCGCTTGGACTTGGTCTTGTCTTGGTCTTGAAGGTGCTTGGACTAGGTCTTGTTTCGGTCTTGACAGTGATTGGACTCGGTCTTGTTGGCGCCTGGACTCTGTCTTGTATCGGTCTCGAGGTTTGACACTTGACGAGGGATAAAATGGAGATAGATTTGTAAAAACATTGATATATGTGTGCCAAAATAACTGTAAAATACAAATAAATGTCTAAAATTACAAAGACGGTCTTGATTTGGTCTTGATGGGCTGTGCTCTCGGTCTTGTCTCGTCTCAGCCTTTAAAAGTCTCGATCTTGTCTTGATCTTGACTCTCAGAGGTTTTGTTCTTGTCCTGGTCTTGGGAGCTTGTGGTCTCGGACAGGTCTTGGTCTCGATTTGTGCGGTCTTGACTACAACACTACCGTACACCTCCAATTTCATCCACGAAATTGCCAAACTTTACTGAACTAAAGGTAAAAGGTGACTGCCGGTGACTGGAAAACTACCACTGCATGACATCACAAGGTGGAACAGAGCATTTTGAGCTTGAGAAACGTACACAGACTAAAAAGAGTAGAGCAGGGTTACTCAAAGATGTGTGAAAAGTCTGAAATTAAACAAAACACAACTTGAGGTATATTTGTGACGAGGAAACATTCTAAAACGGCTTAAATCTCACAACACAAGAATCCATTTTGTATAATATAAGACCTATAATACCTCCTTACTAAAGTTTTTTTTCCAATTATAATTTGTATTGTCTCATATACATTTGACAGACAAGCTAACGTGTAGTGTTTATTTGAGCCCATTTGAATGTTAACTACGGGAGCAGATCACAGGTTTCAATCAGCGTGAAGGAAGTGCAGCGAGCGAGACTGATCAGGCCCTATTATTATGATCCTGTGACATTTATAAGCCTTATGATTGTTAGCTGCAACTGTAATTGTCCTCTGCATCAGTAATGAGAGTGACAGGGGCAAATTAAGCAGCTCCGCGTCTGTGTGTGTCTATACTACAGATCCAATGGTAAACAAAAAGTAATTGTTCCGATAATGGCTTTTTTTAAATAGGAAATTGCCATAGAAAGCAATTGTGTTTTTGGATAATGCCTCGGAGGATTCTTTGTGGAGTTTGCAAGAAATCTAAAAATAAAAGGTGTAAAGTCTTGCCCAGGGACATAGCAAGAAGAGACAGAACTGGAAAAATGTGCTAGAATTGTCATGCGCTTTTTGTTTTTGAGTTTAGAAAAATAATACTGCATTTCATTGTGCTCCATGCATTAAATTAAAACATCTATCTGTTTGCTAAAATAATCAACTCCAGATTTGCTTTTATTGAGGATACAGCATTATAAAGTATTGATAAAGGTGAATATCATGTAACTTTTCTGATGCAGGGTCCGTCTTTTCCACATGGAGGTGACTTTAAACCTTACTATCATCATGGAGACCAAACCAGACCAAGTTACAGGTCAGATCTGTGGTGAGGTGACCCGTTTCACAGTCAGAAAGCCTGTTTTCGAAGTATTTTTGAGCAATAAAACCACCTGAAATTCAGTAAATGTAAAGTAGAGCTTTTTATGTCATATTGTGGACCATTCTAAGCAGAGCAATGACATATCCAAAGAAACAAGAAAGTGAGGGACCCCCAACTGTAAAGTTACACAGTGCACCTAAAATATCTCTCTCCGTAACCACTGCTGTAAGCCTCGTCATTTTGGTCTTAAAAAGTCTTAAAAAGTATTAACTCACTCTACATGATCCTGTGAATATTAATAACAGATCAATTAGGCTCCTCCCTGAGTAACGTTTGATTGACAGCGTTGCTAAGCGCCCGCTCCCCGCAAAACCAGCAGTGCAGGCAGGAAGGGCCGTTACGTTCAACACCTTTGCTCCTGATTGGCTCTTTGGTTGCTGAGATACCCGCGGTTAAATTTACAAATATGGATTTTGGCTCCAAAGTAGCTCCTACAACTTTCAGCCTCAGTGAGCTTCAGTCGACTAGAGCTGAACACGATGGGTGGTGTCATTTGTTCATTAATTTTTCAAAATAAAACCAAAAATAGGAAAACGAAAAAACACCTATTTTCTTCATTATTTGTCTCTAAAACCAAAATGAAAAGAAGGATAACAATTATTTTTTTCAGATTTTAATTTTGTGTTTAAATTAATAATGGAAAAAACGGTTTCCGTGACTTACACTGCGATGCCGCATACGGACTGAACCAAGACTGACTCAGGACTGAACCAGGACTAAACCAGGACTGAGTGTCGTGATGGGCCTGGAGGTGCACCCGCTTAGACTGTCGGGTGATCAGGACTGAGACCAGGACCAGACTGGGACTGAGACCGGGACCAGACCAGGACCAGAACCAGGACCAGGACTGAGACCAGGACTGAGACCAGGACTGAGACCAAGACTGAGACCGAGACCAGATCGGGACTAAGACTGGGACCAGGCTGGGATCAGACCGGGACCAGCCTGGGACCGAAACCGGGACCGAGACCAGGACTGAGACCAGGATTAGACCGGGACTGGGACCGGGACCAGACCGAGACCAGACCAGGACCGAAACCAGGACTGAGACCAGGATCAGACCGGGACTGAGACCGAGACAGAGACCAGGACTGAGAATAAGGACCAGACTGGGCCCAGATCAAGACTGAGACCGGAACTGAGACTGGAACTGAGACCGGGACTAAGACCAGGACTGAGACTAGTTTACTCCTGGTTTAGTCCTGGTTCAGTTCTGGTTTAGACTTGGTTTAAACCTGGTTTAGTCCGTATGCGACGCAAAATCTGGTATCGCAGTTTAAGTCAAAGAAAAAGACAAAGGCCGTTATCCATTTTTTCCATTATTTATTTAAACACAAAATCGAAAATTGAACAAACGAATTGTTGTCTGTTTTTTCATTTTAGTTTTGGAGACATGAAGAAAATTGTTGTTTTTTTGTTTTCTTATTTTTAGTTTTATATTGAAAAACGAATGAACGAATGTTACATGGATTTGTCATACTTCCTTAGTCCATTTCTTTAAACAGTTTATGATCCACAGCTATTCAGAAAGATTTTTACACTTACAAAACTGACTTCAGCAATTATGCCAAGAGGCTGACTTTATATGAATCAAATTTCTAAACCAAAACTGGCAGCAGTGTTATCAAGTTCATTCTGTTTCCTCTCTAGCTCCTCCTGGTGGTGCCCCCTCTCATGTGCAGTCCGACCTGTCAGAGCCACACATCCCTTATTACTGCAGATTCAAAAAATGTCACGTCTCTATAAAACGCTCTCCAAGGCTCATTTTATACCCAAGATTTTTATATCCACTTCCAAATGACCTTTTTCTCAAATCTCCAAATCACTGGCTGTCGTCTTTATTAGCTTTATATTTATTTCATTCTGTCAGAGGGCCCGTAATATAGGCTGTATCATACATTCAAATCAGATAAAAGAAGAATTATTATAAAGGATCATATGAATCATAAAAAAAATATATGATTCGTGCTGCTTTAGACACGCCATTGGAGAGAGATAAAATGGTTTCCTTCTGCATTTCTCTCTGTTTTTATGCGAAATCTTCTCAAGCTAAAAGTACGAACAAGCAGTAACGTTTCCCATCTGTCCTTTTTGAAGAGCACTGGTGCAGAAATGCGACAGAGCTTATGAAAGTAGGTTTTTGTTATACATATGTGAATACGGGTTCCTGTGAGTTACCAGCCTGACAAAGTTGTGTAAGTAAGTTGTGAAAGGTCATGTTAGTATTTTGAATTTTAGTTATATAAGGTGATATAATAACAATAGTCACCTCAAAGTGCTTTTTACAATACAATAAATATACAATTAAAAGTTTGTTAGGTTTTTATTTAAAGAGGGGGTATTTACTATTTTACACATAACATATTTAAATCACCATTTTACCTCTTACTGTTTTGAAAGATGTTAAATTCATGTAATGTATTCATAGTTTTGCTCTCCACGTTAAGTCACTCCCCCTTCAGAGCGCTATAACACAAACTACTGCACCTTGCATCAGGTTTGTTAAGTTGCTGTGTGCAGTTGTGTGTCATGTTTTTCTATATTTAGGGCAAATTGTCATGTGGGAACACAGGTGACGTAGGCTTGTGGAAGGAGCTTTGTGCAGAATCTTACAGCTAAACGTAAAGAAGGTTTGAACAGAGGCTGGCAGAGGTCCCTATAATACTCAGACCAGAGTCCTGCACCAGGTCGGGTACGGGGAAATAGTTGCTGAAACGGGCGGGTAGTGATTACACAAGGGTGGGTCAGGACCAGTGTTGCCATAGTTACTTTGAAATAGTAATCTGACTACTGACTACTGATTACTTCTTTAAAAAGTAACTTAGTTAAGTTACTGACTACTTGCTTTTAAAAGTAACTAACTTAGATTACAAGTTACTTTATTGGTTACTTTCAGCAGCGGCTGATCCCCCACCCCCTTCTTGAATGCAGACAACACTTTGTCGCCAGCACAGAGTGAACAACGAACCTTTATGTTGCCATCCTGAGCTGAAATAAAATCAAAATACCGTTTGTATTTCCAGCTGCAAAAGGCGTACCTCTCTCCCTCCATTGTTTACATCTTACTCGTGGCGGGGCAGAGATGATGTAACATCATAGAAAATGTATATGATCTTTGGGGTCACATAACCCACGTCGCCTAAAAATTAATTACCTACGTCGCCCTGAAATGCAAAAATAGTCAGGCACAGTGTATTAGATAAGTAACTTAAATCTGACTACTGGTTTAGAAATAGCACTGCGTTAGACTACTCGTTACTGAAAAAAGTAGTCAGACTACAGTAACGAGTTACTAAGTAGCGCATTAGTGGCATCACTGGTCAAGATTACACCAGGACTACACCAAGACTACACCAAGACTACACCAGGACTAATCTTGGACTTAAGAGAGAGAAAGAACCCCGAGCCAGTGAAGCAGGGTGTCCGCAAAACGCGATTGGCGACCGCTGCACTTACCTCTATGCGGCGCGGAGCTCTACGTCGTTCCTTTCACCTGTGGCCACCTGACAGTCTACGCGGGCGCACCTCCAAGCCAGTCCTGACAGTGAGTCCTGGTTCAGCCCTAGTTCAGTCCTGGTTTAGTCCTCCTGGTTCAGTCCTGGAATCAGTCCTAGGTTAGTCCTGGTTTAGTCTTGGTTCAGTCCGTGGGGTGTGCTGCGCAAAAGTCCAGCATCTCGATCAATGTTTCTTCTGCTCAGTAAACAAAGCCTGTGAAGTGATGACAGTCGAGTGGCGTCTGTGAATTCATATTCGTACTGAAGAAAGCGTAACCGTTTCATTTCGTGATTGTAATTCTACTCTTCAAGCATGGGTTTGATGAGGGACAACAACAACAACAATGTTATAACATGGTAGAAAGCTCAAAAATTGATCTGAAGAATATCGAGAGTTCTCACCTGCTATTAAGACAGACCTGAAGAACATCCAAGGTTCTTAGAAATTAAGAAAGTTAGAAATTATTGTGCTGCCCTTCAGAGAAAAGTAAGAATGCCAGCTTTCTCATTTCTTCCATGTATTATAATAAATGAATTGCAAAAACTGGCTCACTGAAAATGATTAAAATATTAAAATATCATTGAATATAAATGCGTGTACCATCATAGTGAAAATAGAGAGTCATTTCAGATTTATTATATATATAAAAAACACTATTGGTACTTTTAATTTATAATATAAAGTACTATCTATGGAAAAATTTGAGCACTGAGTTAATACTTCACAAACAGTACTTATCTATCTCCAGTTATTGTTAACACTTGTAATGTAGCTTCATGGTACACTAATGTAAAATTTTTTTCACCACATTTTCTGAATACTCATGAGCAAAGCCCAGGCCCAAGTCCACAGGGGTGCAAAACGGTGCATTGTAACCTTTGTTAAAAAATGTTTACACCCTAATTTCAGGTGGCTAAAATAATAAAACTCAAAGGTGGATTGTGTAACTTTTCTGGTGGAGTCTGGAATGTTTCGCAGTATGGAATTAAACCTTTCTATCTTCATGGAGACCAAACCAGACCAAGTTACAGGTGAGATTTGTGGAGAGGCGACTCTGCTCACAGTCAGAATGTCTGTTTTTTGAGGTATTTTTGAGCTATAACACCATCTGTAATTTAATAAATGTAAGATAGAGATGTTTAATGTCATATTGTGGAACATTCCAGAGCAATGACATAACTCATAATAATAACATAATAATAATGACCCCAACCAACAAGTTACATAGTACACATTTAATTGAAGCGTATAGTGTTTGCACCCATTTGAAACTTGAATGCACCCTCTGTCAGTTTGGTCCTGCACCCCAGTACCTGCTGCCACTCACGCATTGGTTCAGCCTCGATAAAGGTTCAACCATTAAATTCAATTTACAAAAGGATACATGAAATTTAAGCCCATAGAAATCAAATGGGACCCGCTTCCTTTATTACCACATGACGTCACAAGGTGGAACATTGTGTTTTCAGTTTGAGAGAAGAACTAAAGAGCCTAAATATGCAGAGGTTTGTGCTAAACATCTGCAAATGAAACAAAACACAACTCCAGGTATGTTTTTGATGAGTAAACAACATTATAACACAAAATAGTGTGACACAAATTCATTGTACATTGTCTTCCAAATACAACATTTGCAATACAGTAGACTCTATTCAGACTTACGTCACAAACCAGGAAGATGTTTGGAAAGATGTGATTACAACTTCTGGTGTTGTTACCGAAACTGAATTTGTTGCCCTCATCTCTTCTAATTGCATGTATCCAGTGTGCTCAGAGTTGTGTCAGTGGGGAAGAGTGGCGGTTCTAGGATTTTTCTGAAACAGGGGCCATTAAGAGGCCACATGTTACATTCAGGGGTCAAGTACAGGGTACATCCAAGCACACAAATGATTAATTCCGTACAGTGCAAATACAAGCATAGACAGTTTCTTCTCAAATGAAGTTGTCTTGATGCAATAGGTCTACTGCCACCAAGAGTTTGGGGATGGAATTGCATCAGTGATCATTGAATTCTCCAGTTGTTCTTCTCGTCAGTTGATTGACAGAACAGGAGCACTTCAGAGGCCAATCAGATTGGAGGTGGGGCCATGACCCCTGTGGTCCCTCCCCTAGAACTGCCCCTGGTGGGGAAATTATGAAAACTGAGGTATACTTGTGTAGCCCTTTGGTACTCATTAATTATTTGAGTGGGCTCTGGGTTCTTTTACAGTGTACTCTCGTACTAAACCTAAACTACTTCTAATATTTTGGGACAGCAGTACAGCACCTTTAATACCAGACAGGAAATGACCAAAAGCAGATAGTCTATGGGGTACCAAATTAACACCAGACACAAAGTAGATTTAAAATAACCCTCCCTTTAATAAAGAAAAATTAAAATAAAAATGCACATTGAAATGCTTTCAAGCTTCACAAAAATGTACAACAACTCTATTGTTCATTTACTAGTCCTAATGCCGGCATCTAAATACACCCTACGTGGCAGGCCTGTATCGATGCTCGGGTACGGTGTGACCAAAACCTCCGGGTCACTTCACTCAAAGAGCAAAAACTAAATAAAAGCAGGGTACCTCGATAATCGTGTTAATCCCACCCGAATCGTCCGGTCCAGTTCCGTGGCTCCTCGTCTACTCCGATAATACAGCTCAGCGCCCCGGCTACAGCGTGTCTCCAACAGCGACCCAGGTGCGTCGTCCACACCCGCTCTGAACGTCTCGTCCCCGTATCCCACGTTGCCAGAGGGACTCTGAGTGTCGCGGGCACTCAGAGGACTGTCTGGGGTCCGTTCTTCGTTGTCCTGTCCGGTAACGATCCACTGTAAGCTCCTTGTACCGCGTGGTTAGCGAACAGCAGCTCACAGTCACTTTAGCGACGATGACTTCTCAATAAGCTAGTAATAAGCGGAGAAAGTACAGTCCGCAAGTTTCGCGTTGAAACTACACTGTTCTTGACCGCAAATCACACACATAACTCACGGTGGATTCTCTGGGTGACAAACCACAAATCTTTACCAAAAAAGCAAAAAAACACGAGACAACTTTAGCTGTAGCCGTTTTTCGGGCATCTCCCTCGGATCTCTCCCTCTATCTGTGCGTCTTCTCACGAGAACTCACGTCACTTTCCAGACTATATTAGAATAGGAAAACCACTTTACCACTTGTACAGTATTGTAAAATAAAATATTAATATTTCTAAATATGCTTTTGCGAATGTACTTTTAACACATGGATTTGTTGTTTTTTTTAACCGGGTTACACTTGGTTAGCCGAACATAAGGGAATACTACAATGAAATATAGATGAAGAAAACTGGGCCATTTACTAATTTTTCCTAGATTTTGTCAGACTTACTACTGCGAACAGAGCCCACTGGAAGTTGTAATTCCATCTTTCAAAATGTCTTCCTGGTTTTTGACAAAAACGTAAATAGAGTCTAGCCAATACATTGTCACCCAGCAGTTTTGATCATAAGATTTGTCATCTTAAGTTTGATTTCTTATATTACAATTTCTTCTGTTATGTTATCTGATTGTTCTAGTTATCAAATTTTTACTGACTCTGTAATATATAGGCCTCCCACAGACTAAACACCATTCAAACCAGCCGAAAGATGGAGACAGGACAAACTGACACTGCTTCTGCGTGACTGACAGTTCCCTTGGCCAATCAGAGGACAGCTCAAGCGCTAAACCCGCCCCTCAGCTACCCCACTCCCCACCCCACCGAGGCCCCCCACCCCCCCCGAGCCAGCGTGCACAGCGCGCTCCCTCCACGCGCCTCTCCAAGTGTCGGAGAGGAGAGAGAGAGAGAGAGATCGCCTGATCAGTGCGAGCCCGGACCGACTACATCAACATCGGATCTGAGTGGGACCGAGCTGCCACCCGGACTGACACCTGGCGCAAAGAAGAGGAAAGAAAGAAAAGAATATTTGTCCAACGGGCTGTGAATTTCCTACCGCGTGAAAGCTGTGCAAAAGAGGGGGATCGCTCAAGCCAAACGCGCCGATCGGGAACTGCAGAGGTCGGGAAGAAGCATGTACAACTCCGTGTGTTTGATCGTGTTGGCGTGGGTTTTTGGCGCGCTCGTGTTTCCAGGTAAGACTTTTAATTTCCTTCAAATAATTTAAACTTTTATTGCATCAGTGAAAGCATCGAGTTTTATATAATTGCTGCTTCAAATTAGAAATATGTTTTTGTAGTTTTGCTTCAAAGTTAAATTCCGAAGTTGTCAATTAAAGCTTCATTATGTAACTTCTCTGGTGTAGAGTCCAGGGTGACCGCCATCTACTTTTCTCCATGGACACGTTATTGCTTTGTCTAGAATGTTTCACAGTGTGGCTTTAACTTGTCTATCTGCGTGGAGACAAGCAGGTGACACGACCAAGTTAAGTTACAGGTCAGGTCTGTGGAGAGGTGTCGCTTTCAGTAAGATTTTCCAGCAATAAAAACACTTGTAGCTGAATAAACGCAATAAAGATGAGGTTATTGTCACACTGCGGAACATTTCAAAGCAATGACTACTCCATGGAGACAAGCAGGGTGGGTATTCTTCACCAGAAAGTTGCATAGTAAATCTTGTAACAGAATATTGTAGGCTATTAGTTTTTGTACATCGAGGAGTCTCTTTTTTATCTGCCGCTATTTGAAGTTATTACAAAATTAGCAAATATCCAATTATGTTTGATTTGTATTGTTAGAGGAGAAAAGCTCTGCCTATCACAGCTGCATTTAAGAAGAATTTTCTTTTCGTTTTCTTTTTCTGTGGGTGTTGATGCAGATGTAGTGTGCCTGTACGACTGTTAAGGCATTTACTTTTTCATTTGGCGTCCATTTTAAGCTGGATGCCCTTCCGAACATACCGCTTTACACATCAGGCACAGAGGCTTGTGTTTGCATTTTTGTATACACATTACCAGTTTGTGCTAGTATCTTCCTGAATTTATTAGTTGTATTAAAGCTATAGTAAAACTGAACAGTCATGGGTTGTCCCTTTTGGCTTCTAAAATATACTGGATTAAAGATGCCCTATGTAACTTTTCGGGCTGAAGGTTTGTCGACTGCTTGTCTCCACAGTGAACCGTTGAATGTGTCTATCGCCCATTTTGTGCCTTTCTACTTTTTCGGTGTTGATTTTGTTATAATTATTTTGTATTTTGACTAAATAAGAGCAAGAAACTAATTTGTGCCTTAAGTTAAAGTCTAGGCTCGTTTTTGTTTAGTGGTTCTCATTCTGATCTGGTTTAGTCCTGGTTTTGGTCTTGGCTCAGTCCTGGTCTGGTCCTGATCTGTTCCTGGTTTAGTCCTGAGTAGGGATGGGCATTTGATGAAATTTTATTAATCGATCTTTGGAAGAATTAACGATCGATTTTTTGATTTAATCATTAACGTATCATCATTATTATTACTATAACTAATCTGCATAAATAAACTCAACTTTACAACATATAAAGCATAACCACTTTAGAGCCACATCAGCCCGTTTGAGATTATAATGTGTTTAATGCAGCTTTGCATAAGTCTTCTAGAAATGAAACTTAAAATTGCATGGCTAATTTGCATAAACTAAGCGAGAGAAAAAAAAAAAAAAAACTTGTGCGCTGATGCGGTTCAGCTTCTGTCGGACTAAAGGACACGACTCAGTGAAATATAGGTGTTCTCTCTGTGACAGGGGGATGTTGATGCTGAAGGTGAGTCTGTTCTGTGTGTGTGTCGCGATGTTTTCAAAGATCGTACGTGTGCAGGTTTAGCGCAACTCTTTATTTTGCAGTAACCGGGCGTATACATGCACCATGACAAAACCGTGATACTCAAAAAACCCGATCATACCCAGGACACTGATGTGCATGTAAACGCTCTCACAAAGTGGTACAGTGGTCTCCAAGGAGGTGCCAGAGCCGAAACGTGGGACTGAAGCCACAACTCCAGTGTTTGCGCTATTAGACGCAGCTTTGTATCTGCGCACAGAAACCTACATTTGGTTTGTTCGATAAAAAATGAACGTAATCGACGAAATTCTTAATGTTCAGTTATCGAATAGTCGAGTAATCATGCCCATCCCTAGACCTGACTCAGACCTGGTTTCGTCCAGGTTTAGTTAGTTCTGGTTAGCCCTGGTAAGTCAGATCTAAGGAGAGGCAAGAAGCACATGGCCGATCCCCACACCAAAAAATTACAAGCATAGATATTTTCCTCTTATTTTGAATTAATAGCACTTAAAAGTCTTATGCAAAGTTTAATGGTAAAGTGATGCATTGTTTAACGGTTACTAATGCTTTTAAAATGGATCATCTCTGCTCGGTGTATGCTTTAGTCTATAGGTTCATCAATAGCATAATTTGTGGAGCGTTGGGATGCAAATCGATTTCACCAGCTCCTGTTTGAAAACGCATTGATCTTTTTAGTACTGAGAATGTACATCAGCATCAATACCACTGAATGATATGTTACGGAAAACTAGTGTTAAATGGCCAAGGAATTCCAAACTGTACAAAAAATGGTGCATTGGAAGTCCGGTCACTTTCCCCCATGCATACTTTGGTGTTTTAGATGACCAAAAACTTATTAGTCTACACATAATATTATTTTAAGAAGAGGTATTCCACTTCTGTGCTGTAAAAACTGCGAACACATAACATATTTAGACCACCGATGCTTTATTCACCAAAAACAACCAATTAACATGTTTATAAGTTCCGGTTTATTTTTTTGACGTTCCCCCCCTCGTCCATTTGCTCTCCACGCTAAGTCACTTCCCCCTCAGAGCGCTAGGGATGTAACAATAACTGAAATAATGTGATATTGTATCGTCAGAGTTCTCACAATAATATCGTGGACCATCACAATATATCGACCTACAAGTTTCTTTGCTTAAATTATGAGTTGTGGTGCAGCAATAGCTAAAAAAAAGACAGAAGGAACTACATAGACCATGATCCTTTGCTCCATTTCAGTGTAGACTACAAGAAGGAATAACAGTTCTAAACACTTTTAAGCCTTAGTTCTTTGGATTAAGTCTTGTGAAGGCATTTTAAGAGGAAAAAATAACATATTTACAGATTTGTTAGTCTCTACAAAATATCGCAATAAATATCGTACCGTGAGATTTGGATATTGTTACATCCCCAATCATGAACTTCCCCACCACATTGTGAGCTTTCCCACGATATTGCAATAAATATCGTACCGTGAGGTTCATACCGTGACAATATCATATCGTGAGACTTCGATATCGTTACACCCCTACAGAGCGCTATCACAACACCATCGCTGTGTTTTTGTGGGATATATTTTCAGACAATTGCTGTGTGGGAGTTTTCGATAGGATCCTAATGCTAACAGTGAGGAGGATTTACGAGTTTGCAAAAGTACTCAAACATGCATGGATGACATATTTAAAATCTCTTTGGGCGTGTGGTTGATGAGGGAACAATGTTATTTTGCATTATGTATAAGTTTATATATGGGACGACAACAGAAAGGAGATGTATGGTGAGCGTTAGCTGAAGATTTGGAAGAGAATAATGAATTTAATCTTTTTATACATAAATACACGGCTTTCTGTTACTTTTCTGTTCAAATAGTTGCTTTTGCATGAACTCTTCTGCAGGTTTATAGTCTTTTGAATGCAGTTTGGGCCAAATATATGCTATTATCATAATAGTTTTGTCACGCCCCTATTTAGTCAACTAATCAATTGGCAGGACATTTCTTTAGTCAACTACAACTCTAATACTTACTCTTTTGACCGCTTCTACCTAGGAATGTCATGATAACAAGTTTATACTGTGATAAATGATAATATTGAAACTATTTTATTCCACTGACACAAAGCAGGATAATCCCAGTGAGCAAGTTTTAAAAGAGACAGTATCATTAAAAAGCCTGAGCTGCAACAAATAAATGGAAGAATGAACCGATAACTAGCCATGACAGTTATTTATTCAACTCTCTACAGCTTAAATCTTATCGTATTTGATAAAAATGACTAAAATTTCCTCACTGTTGCAAAGAAAAAGTAACCACTGAGTAAATAAATACTCAGCCCCAAAATGTATTGTTCCAGCATTCATATATAGTACAGTAAGTCCATAGGTAGTTATCGTCACAAATCTAGGAATCAGTATTGAGTATCAAGTCTATTCTTTAGTATCGAAAAGAAGTTTGGCATTTTAGCATCATGACAATACAACACTACTTCTGATATACAGTCTGGTCTTGCCTTTCATTAATCGATCAGCATCATGTCTTTCATCGATCAAGAATGTCTTTAGTCGACTAGAGCCCAAATAATTACACATTTCTACGCTTCTATTTCTTCTCTGTAACTTAACAAAATGCTGCTCTTGGAACTTCTGTAGAAATTACATTAAACATTCCTGATGCCTGATAATGCAACAGAAAGAAGAATGTATTAGTGTTGTCAAAAGTACAGAAAATCAGATACTAATCAATACTAAAACTAATGTTGAAATGCTGAAACACTTGAGCAAGTACCGATACTAAAATAGTTACATTCATAAAGCTTTAGAGTGATCTTGAGCTGTAAGCAGAACTAGTACAGGGTAAAATAAATGAAAGTACTCAATTTTTTGGACTATAAGACACAGTTAAAAATCCTTTTAAATTTTCTCAGAAATTGTCAGTGTGCCTTATAATCCGGTGCACTTTATGTATTAATTCTGGTTGTGTTTACTGACTTCGAACCGATTTTATGTGGTACACGTCGCTCAAAAATCTGTCAAAATATTTTAGTACGACTTTGGTAAGCTATGAAGCTGCACCGCTTGATGGATTGTCAGAGCATTACGGCTACCGTAGTCAGGAGCCTTGTGGAGTTTAGCCCGAGAGAAACTGACCGCATCAGTGCACAAGGAGCGAGCTGTTTTTTTCAGCACTTTAAATTTATGCCAATTAGCCATGTGGTTTTAAATTTTGTTTCTGTAAAACGTAAGCAAATGTGCGCAAAGCTGCATTAAACACATTATTACTCAATGTATATTTGAGTCGTCCTCATAGGAAATAAAAAAAAAAACTTAAATTATCCACTCACATTGATAATACAAATTCACCAAAACATGGAGGCAACGCTGGGTGAATTACTCCACGATCTGCCAGTGGATCCTGGATGCCTGGGCTAAAGTATCAGTCTCAAGTGTCATCCATTTGTTTTTCTTCATGTACCTTATAATCCGGTGCACTTTTATAGTGCGAAAAATACGATACTACAATTTAACACTGAAAATCACATTTTATAAAGAGTGTTTTTCATAATCGTCATAGTATCACAAACTGTATTGAATAGCGAGTCTATTCAGTAGTATCAAGATCAAGTTTGAAAATTTTGTATCGTGACAACGATTACTTCCTATATGTAGTCAGTGCAGTTTGGGCCTGGTACATCATAGTAGATCAGAGTAGTTTTACCACCCCCCTGTTTTAGTTACTAATCGATCTGCAAGAATTGACCAAGTATTTCTTTAATCAACAAATACTTAAACATTTCACTACTTCTATCTCTTCTCCGTAACTTGCCAAAATGCTGCGCTTGTATCATATGGGACTTCTGTAGAAATTACATTAAACATTCCTGACGCCTGGTAATGCAAAAGAGCCCCTAGTCAAACCAACGCGCCAGCAATATGTTTCTCCACCTCAACGGGATTACGTGAAGGAGATTACATGAGACAGTCTGACAGCCAAATAATGTGATGCATGGCCCACTGCTTTTACTCGTATATTTGCGCTAACTCTGGTTTCGTGGAAGTTTAAAAGTTTAAGGTAAGAAAATATATTAGAACAGAGACAGATGGGCTCAAGTTGTATTGTTATATTTGGTGCAATATGCTGACACATCTGTTTATGGAAGTGTGAGTACCTAAAATGTGATATATGAGAGCTTCGCAACTTGGGTTTTATTGTGAAGTAAATCAGGGTAATTGATGCATTTTTAAACTGTTCTGTTTTATAGACGGTGACAGTTTTGGTGGTTTTATATCATTTTATTTAAAAGCAATATCTAAAACAATGGCTGATTCAATAAGAGGAAGGAAGCATGTTTTTGTGCAATCAAAACTACTTAAATGGAATAAAAAACCTTTTATTTGCGCCAAGGGATACATTCGATACTAGAACTGAATATTGGTGCTGATACTAAAAAAATTGCTGGTTCAGATATCTGCTTCCAAATATCAAAATATCAGTTTAGTCGATATTATGGCTATTACGGCTAATAAGTATATTTACTGGTCATACGTGGCTCAGAAATTGTCATAATGCTGGAATTTTTATTTCTACAAAGCTGTTCTGTGACATAAATAACAGCTACGTAACACATTTGGATCAGTTTTGTCTAATTTTAATTTTGTTTAGGAAATAAATGCTGTTTTCAGGGCCTGTTTACAGGAGAATACTTGCGGTAAAAATGGCAAAATATTTTATCAGAAGTGCCTTTTGTTTAGACGGTGATGTCGCTTTTGGGGCTTAAAAACACAAAAATCTGAAACCACCCTCCAGAGTGGAAAAGTTGAATATGCTCTGCCGTAGCGTTTCGGTCTACACTGCCCAAGACGCAAAACTCTGGTCAGATCTGCTCATGTCGTGTACCTATTTACGTCACGTACATCACCACCT
Organism: Boleophthalmus pectinirostris; assembly: GCF_026225935.1. Taxonomy (NCBI): domain Eukaryota; kingdom Metazoa; phylum Chordata; class Actinopteri; order Gobiiformes; family Gobiidae; genus Boleophthalmus; species Boleophthalmus pectinirostris. The sequence continues at coordinate 13,354,881 of NW_026571018.1, forward strand.
AGCGTCACCACCAAGCCTGCCTGGCATGCATACACAATTGAATTCCACACACTTTTGCGTCATCTTATGCACGCAGATTTCCTCCTGAAAATGCTCGTCTAAACGTGGAATAAAAAGTGAAGACGCGATGCCACTTTTGCGTCTTCTGTTCAGACCGTCGTCATATGTAAACGTAGCCTCAGTCTTTGCAGTCTTTTTGGCTATAAAAGTTACATACTATGGCTTTAACAAGTTTCTCTTACATAATAGCTGGAAAAGTGCTGTATATAAAAATGTCACAATTTACCAAGATGTTTCAATCTAGTCACCACTTCGTCTGTGTCTCAAACTTCTCCAATCTCAGTTAGTCAAATGCTGAAATCTGAGATACATTTCAAGTACACAGTGTTATTTTTTTCCTTTTTTTCCCACATATGTGCAGTGATGTTTTGTTTTGACATGAACTGTCGTGCATAGTCTTGATTGGATCATCCACTTGTCAATCATTTAAAGTAAACGAGATAAGACCGGTGTCCAAACTACACCATTATAAAGTGCTGTAGAAGAAAGCATGTATGGCTGACCAGGAAAGCTTTCATTAGCATTGGTTATGGAATGAGTGAACAATGCATCAAATAGTATATTATTATTAGATTGTCAGTTATGGTTTAGGTATATACATTTTCAGATTGCCCATTTTCTGTGCTAAATTCTTCTTTGTAGGCCTGTCGTGATAACAAATTTTGAAGCACGATATATACTGCTTTAAACGATAATATTGAAACTACTTTATTCCACTGACACAATAACAAAAATGCAGGATAATCCCAGTGAACAATTTTTAAATAGACAGTCTCATTAAAAGGCCTGAGCTGCAACAATTATCTAACAGAATGTACTATGGCACCACCTAGTGTCTCCGCTCAATTTAATTTCTCTTCAGCGACTAGGTCAGGAATCGAAATACACTAGACGGTTTGCAAGAACCCCGGCTGTAGACGGCACACCAGCCAATCAGTGAAGAGCTGTGAAAACCCTGTCTGGGTCCCTTTTGTGGTACAGCACAACAGTAAACAAAGCGGTCTGGATGGATGTAGACGAATCCATACATTCTGAGTTGGCAACGATTCCCGAGATGGAGGATTAAAAGCCGGAACAAAGAGAATGTTTGGTGAATTTTATCAAGGGGAAAAAAGTTATTGCCCTTCTTCCTACAGGATTTGGGAAAAGTTTAATATACCAGTTAGCCCCGTTAGTGGCGCTTTACATACATCACGACCAAATAGCAGCAATTGGTTGAATAAAAGTACCCACCTACTATCGAGCGAGCAGACCCTAATACTGGGAGGTCAGACGGTTTCTACAAAGTGAAACCGGCTGATGAATGAGGCTAACTTATTCAACCTTTTACAGCTCAAATGTCGAACATAAATACTTCAAATCTGTCCACTTTAAAAAGAAAATGTCCTCAGATGACATGATAAATATTACTCTGAAATATATTATTCCAGTTTTCAGATATTGAATGAGAAGTCAGTATAGTATTTATCATGACAGGCCTGCTTCTTTGTTATTGTTGTTAATCAGAGTGTCTGGAAGAGAAAGCACTATAGGGAAATGGCATTGTGCTATGTGCTATAATTGAGGCGTCTTAAATACACTACATTAGACTTTGATGGGAGTTGTTGTGCACGGGAGTCGGTGAGTGAGTGAGTGTCAGCGGGAGGACAGATTGCCTGTGGTGGCTGATGGTTATCTCAACACTGATAAATCTGGCTCTGCACATATCCATTAAATCAGGCTAAGATCAATAGCTTTCTTCACCTTGCCTATTTGGCCTATCAATCTAGTGCAGTGTGCCCTCCAGTCTGTGTAATGGGAACAGGGCTCAGAGCTGGTCAAGGTGGCTAAGAACATACTGCTAATAATATATTCAAATGTCTCGGATTCATTTTAATGTGATGGTGAGGATCATGTGAAATCGAAAATGTCCTTTTAATTATTAGCTTAAATGTGCTTTATGTGACTTTTTATGTGGGTTTCTTGGAATGTTCCACAGTATGGCATTTAACATATCATACTGAGAAGGTTTCAACAGCGCTCATCTGGGCACAGACAAGTTGAAAATGGGTTCTGGATGAGAGCTGAAATGTCTTAATTGCAAAAACACGACCACTAAGGCTGTGCAATTAATCGAATTTTGATTCGCGATTTCGATTTGTGTGTCAAATGGTCTCCAAACCCATATAATCGAGTTGAAATGATAAATTTCAATATTGACCAAAATATTTCAATATTGACCAAAATAATCATGATATAATGATTTTTTCCATAATTGAGCTGCCCTAATGATCACCACTGCAATCTTCTTAACATTGTATTTATTTATTATTTATTTATTTTTATTGGTAAAACAGAAAGTACCTGGGAAAATATACATTCTTATTGTGAGTAAGCTCTCCTCGCCACAGATCTGACATAACTTTGCTTTGAGAGTCTTTCTTTCATTTGTCTCAAAATGTGGTACAGATTATGTGATGGGTATCACCAATTAAGAAAATTAAATTGAAGAATGAAGTTAGTACAGAGCAATCGGTTGGTGATGGTGAAAACGGGGGTTAATCGGCACAATGGCGTCTTGAAAATAAGTGATTTAAAGATGCACAAATCTCTCCAAATACAACTTCGAGAGGGTAAATGAGAAGGGGAAACAAATGTAAAATGTCTGTGAAGTCGATTTTGCCTAATAAGTCTGTTTTTAAAGTGTGACATCTCCATGGAGACAAGCAGGTGGCAGACTCCCCAAAAGAAAAGTGACACTGCACCTTTTAAATCAGTGTTAATAATTTCACATTTCACTCTTTCAAAACCATTACATTCCTACCTAAATCGTTCTGTATTGTTTTGAACACTTTGAAGTCAGAGTAAGTATCTCTAACCTTGTGTAACTAACTCGCTTGTTTGTGCTGTAAAGGAGGAAGTGGAATACAGTACATAGCTCGTTAGTGTGGAATAATGCAACTAAACATATCAGCATTATTTCCCATGTTCCTCTTTGCTCCGTCTCCGCTGAGGCTCTACTGCTGAGCGGGCATGTTCATTTCAGGCACTGCCCCACCGCCCCACACAGACGCACACATGTTAGGTAACCGTGCTTTGTGAGGGGTTTACATTGACTTACTTTTATTTGGTGGAGATTTTATTATCGATGTTATAGTGTTGTTTCCTTACCACTAGGGCCGGGTATCATTAAGAAGTTGTAGGTACGATACATACCTCGATACACAGGCCACAATATGATGCATACCTCGATACATATGCTGCGATACAATACATAGGCCACGATATGATACATATCTCGATACATAGGCCATGATACGATATATACCTCGATATTTAGGTCACGATACGATGCACATCTCGATACACAGGCCACGATATGATACATATCTTGATACATAGGCCACGATACGATACATATCTCGATACATAGACCACGATACAATACATATCTCGATACATGAGCCACGATACGATGCATATCTTGATACATAGGCCATGATACGATACATACCTCGATACATAGGCCACGATATGATACATACCTCGATACATACCCCTACGGTGAGCTTTTGGTTCGATACGATATATTTCAAATCGTTTCAATACAGTTTAAAAAAAAAAAAAAAAAAAGGCTAAATCATGGCTGTGATGCTAAAAGTTTTTGTTAAACCTCTTCTTGTGCAAAATGAAAATGAAAGACACCAATTTCAATCAGTGAAAATGTCAAATGTGTTGCATAAGCGAGTTTCCTTCCACTAAAAAAGCTACAAAACTGTAGTGCTAGAACAAAATAATTTGGTAAAATACACCAAAAAATACTCTTGGTGATATATCGATACAGCAGCCACCGATATCGATTCTGTATCATCACATTAAACTATACGATATATTGATATTTTGATATTTCCGCACACCCCTCTTCACCACAAACATACCTGGAGTTGTGTTTTGTTACATTCACACATGTTTAAAACACAAACTCTGCATATTTAGGTTAAGGAGAAAACAGTTTTCAGATTTCAGCCCTGGAATTCCCAATCGCTACTGAACTAAAGGTAAAAAGCAGCTGGTAACTTGAGCATTTTGAGCTTTGGAGTTGTAAACTAATAAATCAGGATTACTCAAACATGTGTGAATGAAACAAAACACAACTCCTGATATGTTTTTGGTGAAGCAACAGCATTATATCAGGGCTTAAATCTCACAAGAGTAAATTTTGTGTAATGTAGGACATTTAATCAGAATTACTACTTGCCTAACCTTGTAACTAGAGATGAGGTGATATATAAGCGGTTGGCTTGCCAGCATAAAGGCCTTAAATCTCCAGCAGAGGATGATATTTTGTTGGGGTCAATCTTCTGCCTAAAAAAAAAGCGTATAAAGCTTCATTTGAACATTTTAGTGCAAAGAGAAAATGTGACTGCACAGCTTGCTTATCCAGTGTGTAGTAAAGCAGGGTAGTCCATGAGTTTGTAATTAAAATTCAATTCTTTGGGAAAAATATAAAAATCTGCACTACATATCCGCTCAAAAATATCGGCAGAGCTTATCGCCCTATCAGTTGATCTTTACTTGAAGGAGCTACAGCTGTAACACTACTTTTAAATCATGGGAGGATCTACTCACATCAGTGGGGTGAAATTATTCAACACAATAAATGTGCTTTTGGGCTCAATTACCCGTTTATTATTTATTCACCTTATTCCGGAAGTTGCTGCGGGCGCCATTTGAGTTGTATTACTTTGCACGGGGCTGCTGATGTTGATGGCAAAGAAGTTCTATACAGACTACAAATGGCAAAGAAACCAAACTATTTATCATGGCTACTTTTTCACAAAGGTGCACTGTGTAACTTTGCTGGAATGGGTCTGCAACCTGTTTGTCTCCATGGAGATGTTAATGTTTTGGCTTAAAGTGTCCACAGTATGGCATTAAACTAATCTGTCTTGCATTTTTTTCAGCTGCAGGTGTTATTTATTGCTCAAAAATCTCTTAAAAAACATCCATTCTTACTGTGAGTGGGGTCGCCTCTCCACAAATCTAATCTGTAATTTCGCTTGCAAATCTCCATGGCGAATTGCCACAATGGGGAACATTATAGGGACATCAGATCGTCCACCAGACACAGTGTACCTTTAGTACTAGTGGATACTACTAATACACTAGTACTAGGGAAGTTTTTGTTGTTTTTTCTGTTTGAGATGTAGAGGGTTGGATTAATAATTTCAAGACTCATGCTAGACCCACTGCTACTTATTTATTGCAGTTTGTGTGTGTTTTTAAACTATATTTTAAGCTATTATTTTTATTTTGCATGGGGTTGCTGATGTTGACAGCAAAGAAGTTCTATACAGACTACAAATGGCAAAAAAACTAACCTATTTATCATGGCTACTTTTTCTTAAAGGTGCACTGTATCACTTTGCTGGAGTGGGTCCAAAACCTGTTTGTCTTCATGGAGATGTTAATGCTTTGACTTAAAGTGTCCACAGTATGGCATTAAACTAATCTGTTATTTATTGCTCAAAAATCTCTTTAAAAACATCCAGTCTTATTGTAAGTGGGGTCGCCTCTGCCCAAATCTAATCTGTAATTTGGCTTGCAAGTCTACATGGGGAATTGCCACACTGAGGAGCTTTCCAGGGACATCAGATTGCTCAGATGGACAGAAGTTACACAGTATACATTTAATACCATATTTTCTGCACTATTAGGCGCTCTGGATTATAAGGCGCACTGTCATAGAATGGCCTATTTTTTGAACTTTTTTCACAAATAAACCGCACCGGACTTTAAACGAAACACAAGAGTTGGATGGGTCAGGGGAACTTTGTTTGGCGTGTTCACAGTGACTCTCGGCTCTGTTCAGTTGTGGCGCGTAGGGAGGGTGCTATCTTGAACCGCTGGATTGTCGGCGTGTTCTCAGTGACTCAGTTGTTCAGTTGTGTCTAGAAGTGGCACATTGCACTCGCTTTTTGGTTCGTTCCTCCATTCCATTCCTCGTCGGTGTAGAGTGATGAGTGTGGCTGAGGGTGTTTTTCGCCGTGCGGTCGCTGTCTGCTCCGTGCGTGTTTGCATGCGCTGTGGGTGGTGCGGCTTTGTAGTTTACTGAAGTTGTGCTGGACACCTGAGTGGATTCATGTATAGGGCGCTCTGAACATTTTGATGTTTTTCTGTTTGAGCGGTAGAAGACTGAATAAATAATTTCTAGACTCATTATATTTGCAAACTAACTACACAAGTGTTTAATTCTGCTATTTATGTATTGCAGTTTGTATTTTTCAAACTATATTAAAGGAGCATTGTGTAACTTTTCTGGAAGAGGGTCCGCTACCTGCTTGTCTCCATGGAAATGCTATTGCTTTCTCTGGAATATTCCACGATATGACATTAAACATATCCATCTAGCATTTATTCATAATGGATATTTCTGTTGCTCAAAAATACCATGATTTCTTCTGTGAATAGAGGCGACTCTCCACAGATCTGACCTGTACTGTACTGTAGAACATTCAGACAAAGAAATAACATCTCCATGGATACAATCAGGTACCAAAAAAGTTGCCCAGTGCACCTTTAAACATTTTGAATAGTTTTTTTGGGATAAACTTTACTTCAGGATTTATCATAAATTACTTTCAGTATAGTTTTTCACCTACGTTTTCTTCGGCAAAATATTATACTTCAAAATCTGTTACTGGCTCCAAGTAGCTGACCCTCCACACAGTACACGCTTTTAATACGTTTTCAAAAATACAACAGTTTGGGTTTTCCTGTGTTCTGCTCGAGGCCATTATTTATGTATCGATTTTCTTCATCCATTTCTTTATATATTTACTTTCACTTTCCTTTTAACAAACTCCTTCGCTACATCTTCTCTATTGTCACGCTCCGGAAATCCATTGAAACGGCTTGTATTCGCAATCTTGTACATCTTTTGTTGATTTTGTTCCTTTTTTGGTTGGAATTAATTGGACTGTCTCTCTGAAATGCGCCGCTGCCCGATCTAAGATACAGCTAACCCAGGCGGTGACTATACGGGCTAGTGTGTGGCTTCATAAGTCTTGGGGTTTCTTCTCATTTGCATAAGAAAATGAAGCTGTCCGTGGCGCGTGGGGAGATGTTTTAACCAAATACTAAATTTAGTTGTGGGAGTAATTCTATTGAAATACATGTCTCGTCCCTGCGCGGGGCCTAGCTCCGCAAAGCGCCTAATCTCCAAGTCTGTCTATCAACTGGAAATAGAACTGACCCTCACATCATTTATTTCCCATTAGAAGTGTTATTAGGGGAATGTGAGATGATGGCTGGTGATCGTGACTCCAGTACAGTTTAGACAATGTTCTGTTTCGAGACCTGAAAAGAGTTTAAAAATGGAGGATTACTAAACCAGCACAAAAGGGGAAAAAAAAAAGATCTTAAAGGGACTATATTCCACTATTTTCTGATTTATGTTATGTTCCGTTTACAAATTTATGGCTATGTTTATACGATGATGGTCTGAATAGAAGATGGAAAAGTGGCATCGCGTCTTCACTTTTTACTCCGCATTTAGACGAGGGTTTTTGGGAGGAAATCTGCGTGCATAATAGGGATGTAACAATGACCGTAATGTGATGATATGTATCGTCGAAGTTCTCACAATAATATCACGGACCACCACAATATATCGAATTACAAGTCTCTTTGCTTAAATTAAGAGTTATGGTGCAGCAATAGCTAAAAAAAGACAGAGGGAACTACATAGACCATGATCCTTTGCTCCATTTCAGTGAAGACTACAAGAAGAAATAACAGTTCTAAGCACTTTTAAGTTTTAGTTCTTTGGATTAAGTCTTGTCAAGGTATTTTAAGAGGAAAAAGTAGCATATTCACAGTTTTGTTCGCCTCCACAAAATGTCACAATAAATTGTACCGTGAGATGTATATCATGAAAATATTGTACCAAGAGATTTGGATATTGTTACATCCCTAATTGTGAGCCTCCCCATCATATCGTGAGCTTTCCCACGATATCGCAATAAATATCATACCGTGATGACATCGTATCGTGAAACTTGGATGTCGTTACACCTAGGGGTGGGCGATATATCGATATTTTAAATATATTTTTTAAACTCGATATGAATTCTGACATATCGTATATATCGATATAATGCTTTTGATTTTGCTGCTTCGCTTGTTTACCTTCTCTCTTGTCGCCTCCGCGCGCCTCCGCCTCCCTGATTTTGTTCGCTCGTGTCTCATTCACTCGTCATTATCGCCCTGAACGCCGAAAGTTGGTGCCAGTGAAAAGCTTCAAGCACCACGAACCTTTTCCATCATTTACAGACAAAACTATCAGCAGCACATCCTCATATTCCACCGAGTCGCGTCCTTTAGCCCGAAAGAAGCTAAACGAGCTGAGCTGCATGAGAAGTGCGTTGTTTATGCAAATGAGCCATGCACTTAAGTTTCGTTTCTGTAAAATGTAAACACACGTGCGCAAAACTGCATTAAACACATTATTATCTCAAACAGGCTGATGTGGCTCTAGAGTCGTTATCCTTTATATCTTGTAAAGTTTAGCAATGTAAAATTAAATAATTATTTATGCAGAAGATTTTAATTAATAATCTGCTGCAGTGTAACTTGTACAATAGTATTTGGAAACGTTGGGTTTGATCTGCAGTGAATTGTGGGATTAAACCTCAGAACTCCTTACTGCTGGATATGGATCTATTAAAATAAGGAACATCCTGAGCTTCCTCTGCTAAATGAGCTCACGGTTCTGGTTCTGGTTTGGATAACAGAGTTAATGCAAAGATGAGCTTGTGTTGAGTTGTTTTATTTATGAATGAAAAGAAGGAAATATGTATTATTTCTTTTATTTTAGTTAATTATTATTTATGTAATTAGTTTTTTTGTAATCTTAAATGTTCCTATATGAACTGTCGACCTCTTACACTTCAATAAAAAAAAAGTTTTCAGTTTTAGGGGGTTATTTTTTCTTTAACATATATCGAGATATATATCGTATATCGAGATATAGCAAAATATATCGAGATATATTTTTTGATCCATATCGCCCAGCCCTAGTTACACCCCTAGTGCATAAGGGTGTGGAATTTGATTTTGTATGAGTGCCAGGCGGCTAGGTGGCGAAGCTAGGTGGTGATGTATGTGATGTAAACGCGTACGTGATGTGAGCAGTTTTTGCGTCTTGGGCAGTGTAGATGGAAACGCTATGGCAGAGAGTATTCAACTTGTGTGCTCCACTGTGTTTTCAAACTCCATACACCTTGACTAGAATTACTACTATACTACTATAATTTCATCCCTGAAACTGTCAGTCTTTGCTCAACTAAAAGTAAACGGTAGCTGTTAACTACCACCACATAACATCACAAGATGGAACAGAGCATTTTGAGCTTTGGAGATGTAGACTCATTAATAATTGCAGGATTGCTCAAACATTTGTGAATGAAAGAAAACTATATTTCTGAGGAGGTAACAACATTACATTACATGTTTTAAAGCTCAAGAGTCGATTTTGTGTAATTTAGCGCCATTAAATGTATCTATCTTGCTTTTTAAAATTTAAATAACAAAAATACACTGGAAAACATGAATTCATCTGTGCACAGTTCTGTTGTATAACTCGGCCTCTTGCGTGGTTCCACAGAGATACAGTTTAAATGCCATACTGTATGACAATCCATTGTGACAGACTCTCCTTCAGAAAAGTTAGATAACGTGCTTTTTAGACAGTGTTTTTATTAATAATCTCATAAGTCTGTCCATGAACTCAAAAAAGAACTGCTAATTTATTTCCCATTAGAAGGAGATGTGAGATGATGACTCCAGTACAACAATTTAGACAATGTTACCACTTACGATGTGTGATGTGGAGTGTTTTGAGAACTGAAGAGAGATTAAAAATGCAGGATTACAAGTAAACAGCACTAAAAGGAAAAAAAGAAATGAAAGAAAAAGTCATTTATGAGAGAGAAGCTTATAAAGTCCAGTTTTCATTTCCATAATTTTAAGAGTCCAGTCCTTCCAAGTCATTTGCTAGGCTAATGTAAAATCTGCTAAAAAGTCCTTGAATATGTTGTCTAAAACTAACCTTCATCACATGAAGCAGGGTCTGAAGTGTCGGTCAGGTGCAACAGCTGCCAAACTTTCTATCAGGAAGTACAACTCACTGCTGCTGCTCAGACATTAATCCTTCACATGCAAAGGTTGGTTTTACTTCTAAAATCTTAATCATTGACACAGACATTTATATCGACAGTCTAGTGTAATAATTGTTTTGCCTCGGCTGTTTTGTGGAGTGGGTAAGACTGGTTTTAGTGACAGGCTAACTATGGCCATTGACATGCGCTAGCCTAGCACCAGTGACCTCTGCAAATACAAGGACTGGATGGAATATTGTAAAAAGTGTCTCCACACGTCTCCAACACTCTGGCTCACTAGGAAATGAGGTCCTATGCCCAAAATTTGGGACTGTCCCTTTAAGATGTGTTATACATTTTATACTGTACCTCCTCAAAAACATGCCTGGAGTTGTTTCATTCACACATGTTTGAGTAAATCTTTATTAGTCTGTCTATCTCCAAACCTCAAAATGCTCTGTTCCACCGTTTGACATTATAAAGCTGTAGTTTTCAAGTTAACAACTACTTTTTACATTTGTTCCGTAGAGATTGGCAATTCCAGGGCTGAAATCATCCAGTTGAAATTGTGTGGAGTTTAAAAATACAGTGGAGCACTTCATGTACTACCACATGATATCACAAGGTGGAACAGAGTGTTTTCTGTTTGAGAGAGGTTGTTTGTATGTTAATAATTTCACAATTCTGCCCATAAACTAGAAATAGAACTGATAATTTATTTCCCATTAGAAGTGTTATTACGGGGATGTGAGATGATGGCTGTGTAGTAGTGACTCCAGTACAGTTTAGACAATGTGCTTTTGTTGATTTAAAACTGTTTTGGCAAAATATTGAAAGAATCTCCATAGATTTTGGATGAACGCCTCCCACAAAACACATCTGGGATATTTTAATTTAGTCTCATCAAGAAGCTATTGTTTCGCTCTTCTCCACAGCTCTCAGCGGTCAGTGATGAATACTGTTTAGATTAAGGCTGGTGGAGTTGTATCTAATGAAAACCAGTAATTAAAGGTACTGTGCAAAGGGTTGGCGAGGTGTGCAATTAAATTTTTAAAGGCCTATATTAGACAAAATGTACTCTTCTTGTTTTTCATCATGTTAGAAAGTTTTAACCTCTCAAAAACCTACCTGAAGTTGTGTTTTGTTTCATTCCCACATGTTTGAGTAACTCTTTGTGATGTTATGAAGCTGTAGTTTTCAAGTTAATGGCTACCTTTTACTTTGTGTTAAGTAGAGATGAATACCAGCTCGAACGTCCCCCTGGCTTGAAAGCCCCGGCTCGACTCCCTTTAGTTGGCCGCGTCATCATCTGTGATGTATTGAGTTAGAAAATCAGTATTCTACATCATAATGTGACTGTGAATGTACCAAGACCAAATGTTGGGCCTTGTTTATATCATTTTACCGATCTTCCCGAACTGAGGCAGCGTGCGTCACTGATGGACTATTCTGAAGAGCGAATACACATGAGAAATTGACAGACTATACATACAAAGTGTGTGCCTCACTTGTGGACAACTCCTGAGGAATAATTTGACACACTGTATTTACTCTGTGTATGTTTGGGACCACACATTTTTGCATGTTTTGATTGTATGTATGAATGTGTTGAGATATATTGTAATTTGCATCTGTAATTAATACAATATATTTAATGATTTTTACCTCCGCCAAGGAGGTTATGTTTTTGCCGGCGTTTGTCTGTTTGTTTGTTTGTTTGTTTGTTTGTCTGTTAGCAACATAACTCAAAAAGTTATGGACCGATTTTGATGAAATTTTCAGGATTTGTTGGAAATGTGAAAAGGAAGAACTGATTTCATTTTGGGGGTGATCCGGAAGAAATCCTGGATTCTGGATCATTTTGAAATTTTAGTTAACATTGTGGTAAATGGAGCCAAAAATTTTGTTTCTCAATATCTCGGTTAATTATTGACTAAACCCCATGAAATTTGACTCAGGGATGGACAATGAGATCCTCTTTCATATTCCAAAGGCTGATCCGGATCTGATCCAGAAGACTGATTTTATCACAATTTATATAAAAAATGGGGGTAGTCCTTGGCGGAGGTCTGCGCTCTCTGAGTGCTTTTCTAGTTTTATATATAGATTAACTAACTTAGTTTCATAAAGGGTACAACTTTCCAGCTTGGGGACCTTCCTGCCAGGTTGTCTTTCCAGCTGATTTCCGCAGAGAATGGTAATCCCAGGTAGCCAGGCTGGTGCCACCTAGTGCCTCCGCTCAATTTAATTTCTCTCGACTAGGTGGAATAAACTAGACAAGTCTGCAAAAAAACCCAGAAGTGTGAGTTTGGGCACCAGCCAATCAGCGAAGAGCCCCTTTAGTGGCGCATTACATACATCACAGCCAAATAGCAGCGATTGGTTAAATGAAAAAAGTAACACTAACACTGTGAGGTCAGACGGTTTCTACGAAGTGAAACCGGCTGATGAATTAGGCTGAATCTCAGTGCTGAAATCATCCAAATGATTCTAGTGAAGGTGTGTGGAGTTGTTTTTGAGAGAGGAACTCATCCTAGAAAAGATTTGAATGCTAAACGTATGTGAATGAAAGAAAACAACTACGGTTATGTTTATTGATGAGGAAACAACGTGATAACAGAGATTACAAAATAGCATAATATGAGCCCTGGGTGGCAAAAGATTATTTTTTTGGTCGCCTTGTCACAATCTGCATGTAGGTCTGTAATGTACATCTACATACATCTCCACGTACCCCCCTGCTCCTCACTTCTTCAGCAGCACCGGTTTGCCTAACCAATTTTCTGTGGAAAACACTGATTACTGTTTTTCATTGTTTAAAACTTGAGTAACACTAATTGTTCAGAGAGACATGATCACTCACTCAACAATAAAATATCCTCATTAATGTTCAATAATGGTCACAGATTTATTTTGTGATTTACGAATAATGTCTATTGACTTGGGTCGTGAAGATTTGTCACTTTTAAAATATGGTTTCCCAGAAAAAAGTTTGGGAAACACTGATTTAATATATAAAGCTGAGTCCTGGCATGAGACAGTGCCTTGGCTGATGTCTGTCCTTTCTAAACAACAGTTTTATTGAGAACGAAATAATGGAAATATGGATAATAATGAATATATCCAACATCCCACATCAGCAGCACATTGGACTAAACCATTTTCAGGTCTGTTTGTCTTTAAATGTCCCATATTACACTAGGATGTTATAAGATTACCATGCTGATAATTCAGTAGTGTCCTATGCAGCTCTGAGATCCTATAACCACAAATTTTATGTATGAGAGACTTGTTTAACGAGCTCACGGGGTGTAGTTCCAGCTATGTCAGTTCTTTATGGTCAGACTGTGTTAGAATAAAGCACAATCCAAAGTCTAAAAAGCCTCAGACAGAGCAGAGCCTACAGTTAGCATCACACCCCCAGTTATATTTATTATGTAAAGATATGAACTACACCATACCCAAAACATGGACCAAACTTTTCCGTGCAGTTCAGTTATGTTATAAAACTATGAAATTCTGCCGAGTCAGCGCTGTATTTACTGTGCTCAGTCTGAGAACATGATGCACTGTAGGGGCTAAAACCACCATTTGTCATTGTCTTGTGCCGTGTGGACCAGAGCAGCTGGAAACTCTATACAATCTGATATGGGCCCATACTTTGCACTGCTCTTTTGATTGGGATTAATAACAATAGAAATGACTGGGGAGATCTTTTTCAGACAGTCGGGTTTCCAGTCTCCAGCAAAGAAGTTGAGACCCGTTCAAATCCAATCCAGTTTTATTTGTATATCACATTTTACCGCTGCACAGAGGAGCCAGAATATAAATTAAAGGGCCCATATTGCGCTATTTTCTGATCTATGGTATAATATAGAGGTCTGCGCGGGACAGAATTTTCAGTCCCACTCCCACTCGCGCTCACAAAGAATTGTAATTTTCATTCATTTTCATTCTGCGGTATTTTGTCCCTTAAATCCCGCCCGCAAATCCCGCAAGATGGGGACGTTCACTTTCTTAAACTCTATCGGACATGGAGAAGCAGAAAGGAATTGTCTAAAATGTGTGCGAGATTAGACGACGTCCACAAGTTTAGGCTGCTTAAAATGTTTTTATTAATGCCAAATAAAATATCCAGCTCACACTCATTAACACTCATTTAGTTTGCGGAACGGCAGTTTATTATCACATCCGTCCACTCCTGCATTGTGCAGTCCCACTCCTGCCCGCGCCTAACCTGATTCATCTGCCAGTTTCACTTCGTAGAAACTGTCTGACCTCGCAGCGTTAGAATTTGTTCACTCGACAGTAGGTGGGTACTTTTTATCATTTAACCAATCACTGCTATTTGGTCGTGACGTATGTAATGTGCTGCTATCAGGGCAAACTGGTATATTAAGCTTTTCACAAATCCCGTAGGAAGAAGGGCAATAACGTCTTTCCCCTTGATGAAATTCACCAAACTTTCTCTTTGTTCCAGCTTTAAATCCTCTCACTGAATGCATGGCTCTTCGCTGATTGGTTGGTGCCCGAACTTGCACTTCCAGGGTTTTTGTGAACCGTCTAGTGTATTTTGACTCCTGACCTTGCGTCGGGGCCTGCGGGAGTGCAGGGCTCTATTATAATGTTGTTTGTTCATCAAAAACATACCTGGTGTTGTGTTTTGTTTCATTCACATGTCTTTAATACACAAATCCTGCATATTTAGTTCTTCTGTCAAATAGAAAACACTCTGTTCTACCTTGTGATGCCATGTGGTAATACAGGAAGTGCTCCAATGTGTTTTTAAACTCCATTCACCTTCACTAGATTCTTTTGGATGATTTCAACTCTGGATTTGCCAATCTCTACTGAGCAAAAGGTAAAAGGTAGCTGTTAACTTGAAAACTACCACTGCATGACATCATAAGGTGGAACAGAGCATTTTGAGCTTTGGAGATTTAGACAGACTAATAATAAAAGGTTACTCAAACACGTGTGAATGAAACAAAACACAACTCCAGATATGTTTTTAAAAAGATAACAACATTATAACACTCACAAGAGAATATTTTTGCACAATATAGGATCTTTTTAACACATCGAGTGAAATAAAGCATAGGAAATAAATAAGCAAGTCAATGAAAAACATTAAAAAAATACAAAAACTAGCAAATTTTCAAGTAATTTCACTCAGAAAACAGAACTCTTGAGTAGACTATGTATCAGAATATGTTAAATACATTTTAATGCAGGTATTCAATATTATGTAACTCAATAAATTTTCAAAGGATTCCTCCTATCACTGTATAAAGAAGTGGACTAAGTGAGTGTGACGTCCCCCATAGCGTTTGTCTCCAGTCAGATGAAGCTCTTATTGTCTGAAAGCTCTCCCCAGTCATTTCTGTTGTTATTAATCCCAATGAAAAGTGCACTGCAAAGTATGGCCCCATATCTGATTGTATAGAGTTTCCAGCTGCTCTGATGCACACGATCAGCTCCAAGACGAAGCCTGTGTATTTATCAGTGTGTTTGGAGATGAAGTTTCAACCATAAGGCTCTTTACTTTCCAGATCCATGCGTGACTCATATAGTGTAACCTCACAAGCTTGGTCTGATTGAGCCATTTATCATAATGACAACGCGCCCACAGCCAGACTACAGACAGCGTCGGTGTCAGCTCAGAGAAGTCATCCATAAGACTTAAAATGATGTATTGTGAATATCATTGACGCAGATTAGCCATCAAGCTACGGCCGGTGTTCAATAGCAGTCAACTCGATCAGGCACAGCGTTTTGGCGATAATTGGGACACAAGATGAGAAGTGGTGCTCTCGGCTCACGATAAGGAATTGTAGCTTTTTATTTATAGTGCTACTGTCCATTTAGACTCATTAATTCTCTTGTCTTGTTTTATTGCATTTATTCTCACACGGGTCTTTCACTGTTTTATTTATTTGTTTTACTCTGTTTTTATTATGTTTTTATTGTATTAAATTGTAGATTTTTAATTTCTCTATGTGCAGCTTTGGAAACAGTTTTGTTTATGAAGTCTGCTATAGAAATAAAGCGGATTGGAATGGATTAATTTATTTTTTGTATACTATTTTGGTATTGATACTGTGTCTTTCAGATCGGATATCTGCAGATATCTGATATTAACCAATACCAGTGTAGGGATTGAAAATGGCATGTTTTTTCTCTCAAAACACAGTTAACACAATAAGATGCATTACAACAATTTTCCATTTTCCTAACTCGATGCCAATATTCAATACCAGCATCGTATCGGTATCGGGGCATCCTTACTAGACACTCCTTGCTAAGGCCTCCACATTGGGGCAACAATGTCTTTGCCTGACAAGAAATCTAACTAGGACTGTGCCAAAAATCAAAAGGTCAATAGATCTCGATGATAAGGCATGTGCATTTTAATTGACAGGTCAGCAGCCAGTCATGTGGCAGTCAGTGTTTGGTGCGGATGAGGATTTACGCTTTTGTTTAGGACAAAGTAGCCTGAGCCACAGCGTGCCATTTTGTCTCCTCACATGTTCACAAGTTTTAATTTAACTGAAAGTCCAGTCTCTCTCTCACTCTGCCTCTGTGTGTGCGAACTGTCTGACCGCTCCCTCGCTCTCCCTCCTCCGCTCTGATCCAGCCACAGCTCCTTACCTTTTCTCCTTTCTCTACTTTAGTGCGTCTCATCTTTATAATCCAAGTTATGGAAAGTAAACCGCTATTTTCTCATCGTTTATGAGTGAAACGTAAGACCTGCTTTAGCACACAACATTGCAAGTGTTTCTGTTGATAGCGGTAACATTAACGTGCGCATGCTTCAGGTTTAATATATTGTACAAACTCATTCCAAACTTTAAATGTGAATCCTATCAACATGAAATAAAAACTGTAGTGAGCCTGACACACTTCCCTTTTTATCTGAAGTTCACATGTCTATGTTTTCAATAAGATGGAAGAAGATTGAATCGAAAATAGAGATCAATCAATCTTCTTTTTTTCCCTTATCGCTCAGCTGTAAAACTGGGTGAGATTACAGAAAAAACAATCAGAGCAATTTGATGTGTTCTTTCTCTCTTCTTTTTTCTTACAGAGTGGAAATAATTACTTCAAAATGACTTCCAAATTTAGTAGCCCATAACACATACTGCACTCTTGTCAAAAGTGCCTTAATTTAAGATTGAAAGAATATATGAAAAAATTACTTGCAACGCTAACAATGTCTAAAACAAAGTGTCAATCAAAAATACGGTAACTTCAAAATCTCAACATTTTTGGTATTAAACCGTCCATCACTAATGAAGATATAATTTTCATTTTACCCTGCTTTATCACATTACAAACTTTTAGTATTAAATTTCTGACAGAACCTGATGTGGCAGGTGCGGCGCATGCCCCTGTCTCCATCACCTGTCAGCCTCCTGCAAACCACATCACTCACACTCTCCTATGACATCCTGCTCTGTGTCAGGTTGGGTCAAGCCGAGCTCTACACTCTAAAAATATACCAACTGTGAAGACGGGAGGTGTCAGACCAGAAAATGCACAGATGCACAAAGGGATATGATGACAGCAAAGTGCCCCCTGCGTTTGATTCGGTTTTGAACTTTTTAAACTTAAAGTAAATACTGTATATTTTCAAGTAACTGCTGATATTTTTTACTCTATATTTAATAGGGAATGCGACAAAAATAAATGTTGGTGACGCATAAGCACATACATTACTTTTTAACACATCATTTTACATTTTCCAGTGTTATTATTTCTCACCTTCTTCTACATTTCTGTTGTGCTGTCACCACAGATTGTAGAAAAAAGTGGACTAAAGAAGTGTGACGTTCAGCTCCAGTCAAATGAAGCTCACAGAGGCAAGCAGTTACTGAAGCGAATTCAAAGTTCCATATTTAGGGTACTTTTACATGATGACGGTCTGAACAGAAGAAGCAAAAGTGGCGTCGCGTCTTCACTTTTGTTCCGCGTTTAGACAAGCGTTTTCAGGAGGAAATCTGCGTGCATATGGTGATGCAGAAGTGTGTGGAATTTAATTGGGTATGCATGCCAGGCGGCTATGGCTACATGTTTTGTTTCGGTGTACTGTGTGTATATGACGTTAACGTGTACGCGACGTGAGCAGATCTGACCAGAGTTCTGCGTCTTGGGCAGTGTAGACGGAAACACTACGGTGGAGCATGTTCAGCTTTTCCACTCTGGAGGGTGGTTTAAAATTTTTGCATTTTTAAGCCCCAAAAATGCTGTAACCGTCTAAACAAAAGACACTTTGGATGAACTATTTTGTCATTTTTACCCACAAGCGTTCTCGTGTTAACAGGCCTTTAGAAACTGGAATTGATGTACGGAGAAAATAGCAAAATAAAAACACCAGTATTGTGTAGAGCAGGAATAATATGGACATTTTAAGAGGAAAAATGAGGAGTGTGACAGCAGAACTTATGGAGAGATGGCAATGTTTTTCAATACAAACTGTTATATGTAATTGAAATGTAGAAAAAAAAGAGAAAAAAAAAACAAAGCAAGCTGTAGTATTGAACAAGAAATGTCAATGTCAGTAGTCAACAAATGGCCCCTGCAGGAACAAGCCTTCACTTGTCTGTGAGTCGTACAGTGTGTACAGTGTGAACAGTGTGTGGATATGGGATGTGGAGACAGAGGAACATCTGTATTTTCTATAGAATAAATCAGTGTCCTGGCACCGTGTTCATAGAAACTGTTTATCATTGACTCAATAAAATACTGTTGTACAGAGTGAGGATAGAAGAAAGCAGTTGATTTTATGTTGGACTTTTTCATTCATGATTTTTTTGTTTTCTAATTTTAGTTATTTGTTTAAAACTCGGCTCCCTGAACTTCAAACCCTGAAAATATAAGGGCAATTAAATCTATCTAACAAGCTATCTAACACACAATGTTCTGCTTTTACAATGCACTTTCTGGGAGGAAACACAGAACTCATTTATGAGAAAAATGTCAGGCACTTCAGCTTCAATACAGTTATATAATTCAAAAACATTAGATAACATTTAAAGGACCCAAATTACGCCATTTATAGGGATGTAATGATATCCAAATCTCGCGGTACAATATTTACTGCGATATTTTGGAGAGGCTAATATAATTGTGGATCTGGCACTTTTCTGTTTTAAAATACCATGACAAGATTTTGGTGTGAACTATTTCCATCATAATCCCAAGAATTCAAGTAAAAAACATATTGCTTCATGTTGTCTGCACTGAAATGAATCATGGGATATGTAGTTTCCTATGTTTATAAGCTGTCGCTACAATAAAACAATGCATTTAAGCAAAGGAACTTGTGCTTCGATATATTTTGACAGCCCGTGGTATTATTGTGAGACTTTTCATGATACAATATCACGATATTTTGGTTACTGTTACATCCTTGGCCATTTCTGATCTATGTTATAATGTTGTTTCCTCATCACAAACATACCTGGAGTTGTGTTTTGTTTCATTCACATGTTTAACACACAAACCCTTCATAGTTAGCCTGAGTTCTTCTCTCAAACGGAAACCACCCTGTTCCACCTTGTGATGTCATGTGGTAATACAGGAAGTGCTCCACTGTGTTTTCAAATTCCATACACCTTCACTGCACTCATTTGGATAATTTCAGACCTGAAATTGCCAATGTCTACAGAAACAAAAATAAAAGGTAGATGTTACTTTAGACTTTAGACATTAAAACTATTGCTTCATGACATCACAAGGTAGAACAGAGCATTCTGAGTTTTGGAGATGTAGACGGACTAATAATAAAGGATTTCTCAAACGTGTGAATGAAACAAAACACATCTCCAGGTATGTTTTTGATGAACCAGTTTTGCCTAATATAGAGGGTATTACCCTTTAAACTAATTCCGCCCATTACCGGATCTTGAGTTATTGGTTTGTTTGGAGGTACTGAGCTGGAGCGAGAGGGGGAAATTGGAGAGAAGTCCACTCAGACACAGAGGAACATCCGAATTCCCAAACATGAGGTCCCCACCTGACCTCTTGATCTTGTTGCTTTGAGGCGAGACTCTGCTTTAAAAGTTCGCTGTTGAAAATACCTGGAGGGTGACAACACTTGCTCACTGCAGCAGTGCATGCCCTCAGACTCAAGTCCCAATCAGTGGAGTGAGTGGTTTTTGAGAAATATTGATGTTTTGGTATTGATCTGCACATTACTAATGAAGAGATAATTTTCACATTTCCCTGTAGCAGTCCAAGTACGATATTTGAACTCTTGTACACAAAGTTTCATCACAAACTTTTACCATTACGCAGGGCTGTTATGATGTCATATTTTAAAGGTGCATTGTGTAACTTTTCTCGTGGAGGGTCTGTCACCTGCTTGTTTCTATAGATATGTCATTGCTCTGCCTGGAAAGTTTCACAGTATGACATTAAACAGCACAACCTTACATTTACTCAAGGTGGTTTTTTGGCTTAAAGTATCTAGAAAAACAGGCATTCTGAGTGTGAGCGAATTTGTCTCTCCACAAATCTGACCTCTAACTTGGTCTGGTTTGGCCTCCATAAAGATAGATTTACTACCATACTGTGAAACATTTCAGGCTAAACAAAAACATCTCCATGGAGAAAGCATTTGATGGACCCTCTACCAGAAAATTTTCAGAGTGCACCTTTATTCTGGATAAAGATTAAATATACACTGTGCAACTTTTCTGATGGAGGGTCCACTATCTACTTGTCTTCATGATTATGTTTTTGCTTAGCCTGGAATGTTCCACAGTATGACATCCATCTAGCATTTATTCATTACAAGTTTTTTTTATTGCTCAAAAATACAATAATTCCTTCTGTGAAATGTTGCGCCTCTCCACAGATCTAAACTGTAATGTAACAGTGCCGTAATCTGCTTTTCCTCCCTCCTGCTAGATAGGTTTAATCTATATTGTGGAACATTCTAGACAAAGCAATAACATTTCCATGGCGATAAGCACATGACTAGCCAGGCTGGCACGACCTAGTGCCTCCGCTCACTTTCATTTCTCTCCAGCATCTAGGTCAGGAATCGGGATAGACTAGATGGTTTGCAAGAACCCCAGAAGTTGTAGACCTCGCACCATCAGTGAAGAGCTGAACCAACCCAAGTTGTGATAGTAGACTGCATACACTATCCTCCTTCCTTTGTCAAATACAAACTTCTCATTTTTTATTGCACCTTTAATTTCACCTCGCAGAAACAACAGTGATCGTTGATAGACACGTTCACTTTCTGCTTTGTTTGCTGTTGTGTTGGCAATTACTTGGACACCACCGAGCGTTCCGGCGCATTACATATGTCACGACCAAATAGCAGTGATTGGTTAAATAAAAAAACTAGTACCGACACAAGATACTCATTTCGGCAGGTATCAATACTAAAAAGCACATTCACAGGACAGAAATGAGGATTTCCCGAATAGCTTTAGAATGATCTTGAGCTGTATCAGAACAAATATATGATCACATAGATGAGAATACGCCCATGGATCACTACCTGGACGACTGAGGGATTCCACTGATATAAGGTCACATGGAAATATAAAAGAAAGTACTGTCATTTAATGTTGAAATGTTGACTGTTTTTAATTATCATTGACTGTAGAGGAAGAGTTTTTGACAATTTTTTGCTTTAAATGGCAAACATTAAAGATGGAATCAAACACAAAATCCAGATTGTTAAATATGAAAAAAAATATATATACATTTTAAAAAGTAAAGGGGAAAAAATGCATTTATCTGCTTAAAATGCCCGGTGACAACTCTAACTACATCAGTGCGTGCCCTCAGACCCAGTGACAGTTGGCGGTGTTGGGTGATGCAGTGCAGATGAAGCCTATTGAGCGGTGCATGTGCTCGCAGGCTGTAAAAGCTCTTCATTATGGAGATGGATGTGTGCCACTGTTGTCTCTGATGAGCTGTTTGTGTTCACTCGTCACACAGTGTAAAGACAGGCCTGGGGTTGGAAAGGGCACAGCAATAATATACACGCTAACATACTCGGGACAGGTTTGAAGTGACACATAACTTTTCTAAATTAACGCTTCTATATTACACACAGAATCGATTCTTGCGAGCTTTTAGCCATGTTGAAATTCTGTTACCTCCTCAGAAGCAAACATGTGTGAGTAACCCTTTTATTATTAGGCTGGGCGATATGGAGTAAAAATATTTATCTTGATATATATTGCTATATCTCTATATGCGATATATATCTCGATATCTGTACAGGAGAAATAACCCCCCAAAACTACTGCAAAAACAAATATGCCAAATTCCAAGTCTTTTTTTTATTCAAGGGCAAGAGATAGGCACTTCATAAAGGAACAAAGTGCTTCTACTACATTTAAGATTACAAAAAAATCCTTAACTATATAAATAATAATTTAACTGTAAAATAAAATAAATAATACATATTGCCTTCTTTTCATTCATAAATAAAACAACTCAACTCAAGCTCATCTTTGCATTAACTCTGTGCATTAACCGTATGATAACCATGAGCTCCTTTAGCAGAGGCAGCTCCGGAGGTTCCTTATTTTAATAGATCCATGTTCCTATCCAGCAGTATGGAGTAGAGCCCGACCGATATGGATTTTGCTGTGGCCGATATGAAACCAATATAATGGAAGTTGGAGCTACCGATAGCCGATATAATCACCGATATATATTTAGTGATGTAAAAATTCACTGTAAATGTTGAATTGTTTAAAAAACTTAGGTTTGGCTCTGGTGGATTTTAAATTGGGTTTATTTAGGCAACATTTATTGTTATTCTGCCTCTTTACGTCATATTTACAGACAGTAGGTTGACTTAATGGCATTTTTGCATCACATTCTAGACACTAGTGATGGGTATTCCAGTTCTTTTTAGAGAACCGGCTCTTTTTCCTCCGCTCACTAAAAGCTGCTGGTTCTTTTGGCTCCCAAGTGGCTCTTCAGATTGTTTTGTTGCAAGCAGGATTAAAGCACGTCTAAAGCAGGACTGAATCAGGACTGAACCAGGTCTAAACCAGGACTGAAAAAGGACTAAACCGGGACTTATTTATTTTATGCTAAACTACAGTCAAATATGCTCGTTTTTTTTTTTTTTTTTTTAATCCTACGTACACGCAAATTTCTCAAAGTTTCGTTTTTAGCCGCTGCCGCTGTCAAACCACGAATCTGCACGCGGCGTGAAGAGAAAAAAAGTGAGAGAAAGAGAAAACATGGCCCCCAATAAGGATCAGGCTCCCGTCGTTCCCTTCAAAGAGCCGGTTCTAAGAGTCATTTCGTTCGCGACCGACCCATAACTAGTAAAGAAAGTAGCGCTATTAGCCTTTAGCCATAAATACGTGCGCGCCGCGGTAATTAATTATATGCGCAAATGTCATAATTCACACCTCTGTTCACAGCTCATTTACATATCAGTGCAGGTCCAGTAGCAAATATATGGCCAATATAGTCACTTTAGAACAGACCAATAGAAAACAGTCTGTTTATGTGCGGGAGCTACAGCAGCTAACCCATAACAAATGACAAAAACTAGCTTCAGAGTCGACATATTTCCAACACTCACCGCTCATACAGGCTCCTCCTCACATCACAAATCTGCACTAATAAATTTCCTTTTAATCCAGACTCAAACCGATTGTCCATAAAAAGAATATAATCTCAGTGTTTGGATCTGTGTCTGCAGGTGTAAACAAACACACGTGACTCTGTGGTGTGTTCAGGGACAGTACGGACACACACAGACAAATGACTCCGTAGATAAATACTGATGTGGAGCCACATATTAGGACATTTATCTGTCTGTAAATTGGATTAAATGAACAGAATGTAGAGAGTCTAAGCTTTATAACGAGGTATAACATGCCCACATATTGGCCCCTATCAGCAAGCATATCGGCCGATAGCCGATATGCCTAAAGTTGCCCATATCAGCCGATAATATCGGCCAACCGATATATTGGTCGGGCTCTAGTAAGGAGCTCTGAAGTATCCCACAATCCACTGTGCAGATCAAACCCAACATTTCCAAACACTATTGTACAAGTTACACTGCAGCAGATTATTCATAAAAATCTTCTGCATAAATAAACTTTACATTACTAAACTTTACAACATATAAAGCATAACGACTCTAGAGCCACATCAGTCCGTTTGAGATTATAATGTGTTTAATGCAGTTTTGCGCACGTGTTTACGTTTTATAGAAACGAAACTTAAAATTGCATGGCTCATTTGCATAAACGGTGCGCTCCTTGAAAAAAGCCAAACCGCTGATGCTTTCTGACTAAAGGACACGACTCAGTGGAATATGAGTGTTCTCTCTGTGACAGAAGATGTGCTGCTGATGGCCTTGTCTGTAAATGGTGGAAAACTTTCGTGGTGCTAGAAGCTTTTCACTGGTACCAACTTTCGGCATTCACTGCAGTAGTGAGGAGTGAATGAGACACAAGCGAACAAAATCAGGGAGGCCGGGGCACGCACAGAGAAGGTAAACAAGTGAAGCAGCAATATCAGAATTGAATATAAGCATTATTATATCAATATATACGATATGTCAGAATCCATATCGTGTTTAAAAAATATCTCGATATATTTAAAACATCGAGATATTGCCCACCCCTACTCTCTGCATCTCCAAAGCTCGAAATGCTCTGTTACACCATGTGTAACTACAAACTGGATAAGAGAGCCATGTAGTCACATTTTTGTAGTGCCCTCTTTGGACTATTTTGAAGTGTTTATGCATATATTCTGTAGGCATATTTAAGCAGATAATGGAGGCCAATATCCGATACCCTGAAACTGTTTCCTAATCTTTTTTTTCTGGAGACCCTTATTTTAAAAGTCACAAACCTTCTCGACCCAAGTCAATAGACATTATTGGTAAATCACAAAATAAAGGTGGATTTGAGCATTATTGAACATTAATGATTAACTGGCAGGGTTAAAATAACTAAATTATGCAATTTGAGAAAGTAAATGACAATATAGTGTACTGTCCACTTTTTTATTTTGCATGTTTGTAAATGAGACAGTATATAAATAAATACGGAATCTAAAATTATGTTGTCCCAGTTTTCATATATTGAACGATAAGTCAGTTTACTAATCATCCTGACAGGCCTAGTGTGGATGAAGAGCAGGGAGAGACATTCAGCGAATTGTCAAAACGTTTAACTGATCTCACTAACGGTCTCTAGCGATTACTAGAAAGCCTGTGTAAAAATCTGCAGTACAAAATCTCCAGCCTGACTCCTCATTGTGTCTCCAGCCGTGGGGCACAGACTACGCCACCAGCAACTCATCTCTGACAAAAGGACCCGTCTGGCCTCCAAACGGAATTTCCTTTTTTTATAACTGTGCTCATCGAGGTCATGGCATTGTTGTTTTGTTTACACACTCCACAGGGTTCGCTGCAGGGATTCGGAGCGCATCGCGATTACTTCCAATTTACGGCCGGAATGTTGCAACTATGGGCAAGGCTGCAAGTATTTTATTGAATTTAAAACTCCTCGCGCACACGTTTGATGCATTGGTATGAAATAGCTTTGCGGATATTAAAACTTTTGAAAATGGTAGTTGGTACATCCTAACTAAGATCCCAGTGTTGTCATGGTAATAAAATTCCAAACTCAATTTTGATACTAAGGAAAATGTTTGATCCTTGTTGCCAATTTCAATACTACAATTGCATTAGAGGTCCTGTATTACTCAATATTGACTCTTGTGAACTTTAAGTCATGTTTTAATGCTGTTACTTCTTCAAAAACATACCTGGAGTTGTGTTTTGCAGCACTTTTCAAGTTAATAGCAACCTTTTACCTTTTGTTGAGTAGAGATGAGACAATTCCAAAGCTAAAATTATCCAAATGATTCTAGTGAAAGTGTATGGAGTTTAAAAACACAGATGAGTACTTCCTGTATTATCACGTGTTCAAGTATTAGGGATGCAATGATATTTGATATAATATTGAATAGTTTGATACTGGTGTCACCGCTTGATACACGTGATGTTATACACGTGACCTTCAATTTGTGCTGTGTTGTCATTTATTTTAGTCTGAAAGGAAAACGGTTATCGTGGCATCCTCCTCAGGTGCAACAAGAAAACGGCTCCATAGGGACTTAAAGCTGAAATAATCTAACAGCGATAGGTTTTATCTTTCAGTCACTTTTCATTTTATGTTTATAGACCCAGGAATGACAAAGATATTAACTTTTAAATACTTAAGAATGGCTTTTGGCTTTACATCAGCTTTAATCAAATGCGTTAGTGATATATGCACAATTTTTCTTTAACTTTTACTTAGAAATGTGCCATCAGACCATTTTCTATGTAGTTTGAGTGTTCAGAAAGTAGATAGGAGAGCACAGTGTGTGTAGAAAGAGCAGGGCAGTGTGGGAGGAGCTACTGTCTGTCTCTGCTGCTGCTGGAGACGAGGCAGAGCAGCACCGACACAGGAGCCTGTGTGAACGCAGCGAGAGGAGAGACAGATTCAGGAGGAAAAGAGAAGAAATCATCAAATCATCATCCAAAAAGGAAAAGTCTGATAGTGTAACTCCTCTAGCAGTCTATATTACGAGTAGACTGGCTATATTATAAAATGTAAAATAGCCTGAAAAAGCACTATTGTTATTTTCACTGAATAAAAACGTTTAGCTCTAAATCATTGAATCAAATGAACTGAAACACTTCATTAATATCACAGTGTTATTATATTATAGTAATTAGGAAAAAAAAATATGTGAGATTTTATTTTTCCGTGTCTTAAAACACGTCGAAATCTAATCAATATCGTGACTTGTGTATTGAAATATGTATCAAATTGTGGGGAAACTGTATAATTCTTTCATCTCTACTAAATTTGCCGCGTTTGTGTGTTAAACATTTATGAATGAAATAAAACACAACTCCAGGTATGTTTGTAACGAGGAAACATTATAACAGATCATAAAATAGTGTAATATGGCCCCTTTAATGTAAACAAATGTATAGATCATTATTTTGTTCTATGTAAAATCAGTAGTCTTGCATCACAAATGGCCAAAATCGTGCAGTGGACCCCGACTGAGCAGCTCCTTAAACGGCAATTCAGTACTTTTCTACTTCAAAATCTGTGGCACTATTTGGCCTTGTGTAGCTTGTATGTGACTTCTTTGTTTAATGCAGATCAGAGGAGCTGCACTGTCATAGTTTATTGATGAAAGCACATTTACTGCAGCTCACCACAACAGGCCTATACGTCCCTGAGATAATTTCATATTTTACTACACAAGGTCAGTCAGGGGCATGTGTCATATCTCTTATTAAATGGCCTGTATTATGTCATACTTAATATTTTAGCTTATCTAGTAAGCTTTATCTAGTGTAGCAAAAACATCTCTGGAATTATTCAGATATTTCAGTTATCTGGCATGTTTTGTCCGTGTTTTGTTTATGTAAAGCTCTTCCACGTTTTTAAAGTCACGTTCTCACCTCAGATTGTCTTACACTTAAACATTTTTGAGGATCGCTAGCTATGTTTTTAACCTCATATAAACTACCAGTCCTAGCTCCCTCTGCTGGCGTTTCTAATAATCAATTTTCATGCTTGCGAAGGCTTTGAGGTATTTCAGACATGTGTGCATTTGTGTGGCAATACCTGTTTGATCTCCTCTGATCTCAGGAGCTAAACAGTGTTGGGTCTGGTTAGTTCTCTGATGCTCGGTGCCCAGTCGGTGCAGAAGCAGCAGCGCAAATCGTTGTTGTGTCCTTACGGCAGAGGTGGAGGAGCTGTAAAACACGTAGCCGGAGCATTATGCCACCTTCACCTCTAGCCTTCGGCGTACTTTCTCTAGTGCGCTCAGCAGGGGCCCGGGACACTTGGGGAGAGGTCTCTTGCGAGGATCCTCCCACACCGAGCGGCCATCCCTCGCCCGCCAAGTTGAATTGCGGGGGCAGACTGTGTGGACTCCACCTGTTTACCTCTGAACGGTTTCATGTCCTCTTGAACTCTCTCTTCCAAGTTCTTTTCAACTTTCCCTCACGGTACTTGTTGACTATCAGTTTTGTTTCTGGTATTTAGCCTTAGATGGAGTTTACCATCAAAAGTAACCATAGTAATGAGTAACATAAAAAGTTACTTTCCATAGAGGGTAACTAAGTAAAGTAAGGGATTACTGTTTTAAAAAGAACGAGTAACGAGCAAACACTACTTTTTTAAATTTGAACTTCCCCAACACTGCCAGTCAGATTGTGTTAAAATAAAAATCAGATTAAGTCTAACTTGAGTATCAGACCTTCAGACAGAGCAGTGCCTACAGTTAGCATCACACCCCAAGGGAAATGTTGACGACATCAACTGCAAAGTATCAATCAAAGTATCAACAGTGCTGAATGCAAACACAAAAGACTGAACACTGCACTGTAAATAAATAAATAGTCCATATAAACACATTTCCACTTCAAAATGATTCCAGTACTTTTTAGCAGTCTCTTGGTTCCCTCTATGATATTACAAAAGACCTTCTGTTGGCGTTGGCCTTGTTTTCCCCTCGGAGCTGTCACTTCTCATTTGTCTCGTTGTTGCCGTTAGCGGTAGCAGGCTAGCACGCAGGCTAACACACACAGGCCCCGGACTGGTGACTGCCTGCCCCTAACCCCAACTGCACCGAAGATGAGCTCATATTTGTTAGAGAGGAGAGTTTTCCACTGGGCAAAGTCACAGTCACTGAGCCACTGGGAGAGGCTGCGGTGCTGGGTCACTCTAGGGATGTTATAGAGCGTTGAAATTGTGCAAATACAGCTTTCATAAAATTTTAATTATGAGCAAGAGTCAGTCAATTTCTATGTCATAATGTTGCTGTATAATGGGCTGCAAGATTAATCGCGATCAAACCAAAATCACAATTTCCATGGACACAATTGGCACTAGGCTTGGGACAATATTGAAATTTGTGTCACGATTATCATGGCCAAAATACTTGCGATTAACGACTATATCATGATAATTATTCAAGGATGGCACCGAACTCGTAAAGGATGGGGCGCCAGTGCCAAAAACTGTAGTTATCTCCTTAGGCAAGACACTTCACCCACATTGCCTAGTAAGAAAGTATAAATACTGCTCTGTAAAGCACCCTGCGTGTCTTGAAAGGCGCTCGATAAATGTAATGATTAATTGGGTAATTAAAGTGCTGACAGTTAAAAATGTTATGGCTATGAATAAGCATTTTAATATTATGAATACGTTCCATAATTAAACAACAATCACAGTAGTGTACTTTGTTATATAAGTGAAAACAATAATGATCTAGAAGAGACCATGACTATGATGGATAAGTGTCTTTTTTTTCCTACCCTTTTGAATGATAAAATGGCGATTATTTTTGTTGGCGATTATCATGATTATATAAAATGTCCCACAAGCAATTATTGTCAATCCTTTTTATCACAATAATCAGTATTATTGTTTATTGTCTCATACCTAATTGGCACTTCGCAAATCATAATTTCCTCCACAAACAAAATATCCTGTCTCTGCATGAAAACTTACCTTGTAGATTTGTACATACATGTTCTGAAATGTGACTCTTACATTAGTTTTGGGGATGCACCAACATACTGGTATCAAATATTGCAGCAGATACCGAAAAATTAGCTGGATTGGACATCGGCTTCAAAATATTGGTTCGGCCAATATCCTGTTTGGAAATATAAATTGATGAAATAAGACAATTTACGGACCCAGAAAATCTCATGTTTGATTTTTTAATTTATACAAAGTTGTTCTATAGTTGCTTAAAAGATAAATATCAGCTGTAGAACACATGATGCAGTTTTGACCTACCGTATTTTCCGGGCTATTAGGCGCTCTGGATTATAAGGCGCACTGTGATTAAATGGTCTGTTTTCAAACTTTTTTCACAAATAAACCGCACCGGACTTTAAACGAAACACATCAGTTGGATGGGTCAGTGGGACTTTGTTTGGCGCGTTCATGGTGACTCTCGACTTTGTTCAATTATAGCGTGTAGGGAGGGTGCTGTCTGGGACTGCTGGATTGTTGGCATGTTCGCAATGACTCACTTTTTTGGTTCGTTCCTCCGTTCCATTCCTTGTCCACATGGAGTGATGAGTGTGACTGAGAGTGTGTTTTTCTGCGCGGTCGCTGTCTGCTCCATGTGTGTTTGCGTGCGCTGCGGGTGGTGTAGTTTACTGAAGTCATGCTGGGACACCCCAGTGGATTCATGTATAGAATTGCGGGGCGCGCAGTCGTTTTTTGATGGGGTTAGAGGCTTAAGAACGCATCTAATAGCCCGGAAAATACAGTATTTTCTTTTTGTTTCAGTCTGCACTGGTATTGGTTGATGTCAGGTATCAGCATATACATAAAACTGTACTACTGAAAACAGTATAGAAATCGGAATCAGAACTCAAAAAGCCCTAATTAGTTTGTCAGTTCAGTTTTCAGTGCTTTTGTTGCTTCTTATGGACCTGTTTAAAATGTGTGAGTGGACTTTGAACAGAATCCTCAAATCACAAAATCACTCACTGCTACTGCTCCCAAATTGTCCAACCATAATATGTTTTGTTTTCATCTTTTTACTGACTTCAGACTTTGAAGGAAGCAAATTGACTCCTGCTTGTCTCCATGAATGTTTTTGCTTTGCCGAGAATGTTCCATAGTATGCCAATAAATTTGATCTACATTATATCCATGGAGACAAGTGGGTAACATCATCGAGCCAAGAATACATGTTTTTCACCTTGTCATGTCAACGCTGTGGGTAGTAACAACCCCACCCACATACTCCCCATGTTTTGAGGAAAAGATTTCTAAGGATGGAAGACTGCATATTTTGGTTTTAGGACAGTACTTTTACATTTCATTTGCATTTCCCCACCAAAATATTAAAATATAATGAATTAAAATATGGGCTTCCGATATAATTTCTTCCCTCTGTCAAAATATTGTGGAAGCAGATTGTCAAAAGCTCATTACCAAACTTTTCCTTAATATATGAATTCTGTTAAAATACTCCTAACACCCTCACAGCTGCTAAGCACAGATCCTGTCCTCTCTTTCAGCTGTTCTTTATCACGTTTTTGTTCAGCTGTAATGCCAAACAGTTTACGCTTATCCACTGGTTTCAGACTGAAGAAAAAGCAATGTTGTCATAGCAATTAACTTTTCACAACAATTAATCTTATATTTGAATGATCCAAAAAAAATAATTAAAAGGTCCATATTGCACGATCTGTTATAATTCATTTTAATTCATCATAAATCTTCATCAGTGTTTGATTTCATTCACAAATGTTTAACTCACAAACCCTGTGTATTTAAGCTGAGCAGAAAACACTCTGTTCCACCTTTATGAAGTGCTCTACTGTGTTTTTAAACTCCATACAACTTCACCAGAATCATTTGGATAATGAAAGCTCTGGAATTGCCAGTCCCTACTGAACTAAAGGTAAAAGGTAGATAAACATGTGTGAATGAAACAAAACTCAGCTCCAGGTATGTTGTTGAGGAGGTAACAACATCACAAGAGTCAATTTTGTGTAATATAGGACCTTTAATAAAAGGTAAGACCCATGGATACCAAAACACAACATGATAAAGAACAGATTCCTTGTATCATCTTCAGTCTATAGGGCTCCTGGCTCTGAAAGTTCTTTGTGATAAAGGTTGTAATAATACAATAAAATGTCAGCAGGACAATGCACCCAGGTATTGATGAAATAAGCAAAGGTCCAAAAGGACACACCAAGGAAAGGTCAGGCAAAGATATTGAGTTCCACCTGTAGGGCTGAACTATTTGGTAGGGCTGAGCAAAAAAATCCATGAATCGAATTTCAGGTTCAAATCACTTTATTTTAAAAAAAAGTATTTTTTATTTCCTCCACTTTTTTGCATTGGAAATTGCGCTGGAAATACAAGAAAGTCTACTCTCTCCAATCGCAGGAACCACAGTGGTAGAAATGATGTGCTCTTCCTGCTTTTAGCTTTTATACTGTGTTTGAGGTTTTGATGTTCCTCTAATTTTGACCTGATTTGGCAGATAATACCTGTTATAAATCTAAATGACAGTTTTCTCCAGTCGAGAAGCAATTTGTGATGAAAAGTTGAAAAACATTTTTGAAAATTACAGAAAATGGTGTGTTTTCGAGGGCCACACTCAGGAGAATTCTGTTCAAAAGTGCGACACAATTTACACATTTATTTGATACTTTAAACATGGTTTTCAACAAAACAGCTATGAAATCCTGTTTTGGAAAATGAGTTGTCCCACCTGTCATAGGCAGTTAAAGCCTTTCTGTTTACAGCTGGCAATAGAAATTAACATTTTAAACCAAAATAAACGTCCTGATTAGTGCACTACAACTGCAACAAATGAAACTATTCTACATCTTTTAGGCAGTTTTCTCTAGTTTGCCTTTTTAGTAGAGAGAAATTGCAGCCCTACAGTTTGGAAAAAATAATTACATTTAAATAAACGTTGAAGCACTAATTTTTCACACTGCACCCAGTTCCATGTAATGACAGCACATGGGAATACCGTTCGTGGCCTCATCTGTAGCCTGCATCTCCTCAAACTCATGTTTGGGGAGATGCAGTTAGTTTCTCCTCTGCTGTCTGCTCCCATAAAGCGACACTGACACGCCTGGATGGGGCTGTCCCTGAGCATTTGAACATATTTTAAATGACATTATGTCCAAGCCTCCATAGAAGTCCAAGGATGAGAGGTGTCTGCATGCATTTTCTCTGCTGAGAAGATTTAACTGGAGAAGTATGAAATATGAGGCTACAAAGTGCTTCTGGCGGCAGAGGTGGAAGAATTATGTTGCTTCTATAAACATGGCATAGTAGAAAACTCAAAAAATCCAAATTCAGTAGTTTTGTAAACATTTTAAGACTTCAAAACTTCAGATTACACCTTACAGGAAGGAAATTTCATCATTTCATTATTACATTTTATTATTGCACTCTAAAATGTGAAATGTTTTATGATATGAAAGTGTAGTTTTTTGGTTTGCCTCTGAGAGTACTATGCAGAAGAGTAGTTCAACCTGACCTGGCTCACACTGATCTGTGTCACTCTGAAATGACTTCTATACATTATCAATCTGGGGCAGCTCTCACTGAAAGTTATTGGAAAATGCGGATTGTCATGATGACTATTTGAATCTGATTGGTCAACACATCACAACAGTAGTAGATGAAAAGTTATACTGTTACATCCAGTGGAGAGAAAAGCACAGACATCTCCCCTTCTGTGTGTTTTTCACAAAGTAAATGGTTACAAAGATAAAGCAAAAATAGTTTAGCCCTACTCTGTATTATTTTATATTCTGTATTCAGTTCAGAATTTAACAAGTTTCTTGACACTATTTTGAAGTGGTCCTGACTATAAGAAGTGTTTTGATTTAAACATATCGACTGTACCTGAGCTCCGTACAGTGGGGTCCCGATCGGCTCAGGTATGGATGCTGACAAATCCTCTTTCTCTTTCCTCTGATAGTTTGGACGCTTTTATAGAATCCTCAATTTCACACTTGTCACTTGAGAAGATGTAGAGAATCTGCAGAGTCGTCCAGGTTTATAAACCGAGAGAAGGACAAAACACTCAAAATCACCAAGTGTTCAGTTTCAGAAAAGATTGTAAAGAATTATGACAGTGATTAATATATTTTACCACATTTTGGCCTAGTAATGACCATTAAATTCACTTGTACATAGAAGTTTCTGAAATTTTTGTCTCACATATTAAAGGTTCTATTGATAATTTGCAGTGGCATCATGCTGGGGGTGTTCTACATCTGTCTCTAATGCACACATTAGCAAACAGTGTCTGAAAAGTTCATTGTAGAAGATAGTCTGAAAACTCAAGAAAAAATCAAAAATGCATTTAAACAACACCTTTTCCGGAGCCTGTGTTCAGTATAATTTTCAACAAAAATGTGAGAGTGACTAATTGGAAAAACTGCTAATCCTAGTGTGACTGCAATCAATCTTACACAAAATTCATTATTACTATTTGTCTGTCTCTCCAAAGCTCAGAATACTCTGTTCCAACTTTTGATGTCATGAAGTAGTAGTTTTCAAGTTAACTGCTACATTTCACCAGTCTTCCATCCATCCATTTTCTTCTGCTTATCCGGGGCCGGGTCACAGGGGCAGCAGACTAAGCAGGGACTCCCAGACTCCCTTCACCCTGGACACTTCCTCCAGCTCCTCCTGGGGACCCCAAGGTGTTCCCAGGCCAGGGTTAGGGTTACATAGTCCCTCCAGCGTGTCCTGGGACTTCCCTGGGGCCTCCTCCCGGTGGTACATGCCCGGAACACCCGAGGGAGGCGCCCAGGAGGCATCCAGAACAGGTGCTCGAGCAACCTCAGCTGACTCCTCTCGACGTGGAGGAGCAGCAGCTCTACTCCGAGCTCCTCCCATGTGACTGAGCTCCTCACGCTATCTCTAAGGGAGCGCCCAGCCACCCTACCGAGGAAAACTCATTTCGACTGCTTGTATCCGCGATCTCTTCCTTTTGGTCACTACCCAGAGCTCATGACCATAGGTGAGGGTAGGAATGTAGATTGAGTTATAAATCGAATCGTCAACGGTCCGATACAGCGACCGCATCACTACCGATGCTGCACCGATCCTCTTGTCAATCTCACGCAAGTCCCTGCCTCAAGTGGAGAAGTTCAAGTATCTCAGGGTGATAAAACCCACTGAAGTAAATGTCATCAGTGGTAAAATAAAGACTGTGCTGTGCTGTATGTGAATTTGGTGCCCTCATCTCTTCTAATCACATGTATCCAGTGCACTCGGAGTTGTGCGTAAATGGGGAAATGATGAAAACTGAGGTATGGTTGTAACTGTTGATTAGCCGAACATAACGGAACTCTACAATGACATGTAGATGAAGAAAACTGGGCCATTTTAAAATTTTTCCTAGATTTTGTCAGTTTTACTCCCGCAAACAGAGCCCGCTAAAAGTTGTCATTGCGTGTTTCCAAACGTCTTCCTGGTTTGAGATAAGCGTGAATAAAGCCAATTGGAACTAGAGCCCCTCCACCCCCCAAAAAACAGCATATTTTATAGGACCCCCACAAAGCCCGACCTTCACTGTTGTTCACGCCAACTATTCTTATACTTAGGTGACATTTACACTGTTATCTCTTCCAGTGATTTATCTCAAGTGTTTTAACAAGAACTCTTCTAAGTATCCATCTATTAGTCACTCCATAATCCACTGTGGCAGTAATTATTTAGCCTGGATTAAAATAAGAATGAGCCTTGCCCTAGACTTAACCCTGATTAGGAGAAGATGGCGACTGCGTGTCTATATTGGTCTGTGATAGTGCAGGTATCCTCATGGGGGAGCCTGTCTGTTGAGGAGAAAGCTTTTGACTGACAGGTGCATCAGGAGGCACCCGTCAGCTGTCAGCCAACCCCAATCTCACCTGTCACTGCTCCCATTCATAAATCATGTCTGAATATATCTAATACCCCCGAGCATCATGGTGGGATTTTAGACTTAAAAAAATATTTGGTAGTTTTGGTTTGTTTCTGCTTTACTCCTGGTTTAGTTTTGGAAAGAGTTTGACATACAGTAGGTTCAGTCCTGGCTCAGTTTGGTTCAAGGATTCAGTGCTGGTTTAGTCCTGGTTTAGACCTGGTTTAGTTCTAGTTTAGTTAAAATCAGTGACTGTTTCATTGATTTTGGCCTTGACAAAAATGTGTTGAAATGTGAACTGGTTGCCTTTTTAAAGCTTCCATCTTCAAGTTAGTTTTATTTTTTGTATTAGATGCCAGATGTGAGACATGCCTTAAACTTATTTTATCATATTACTCTATTTTCTTATCTATGTTACAATGTTGTTTCCTTATCAAAACTGTACCTGGAGTTGTTTTGTTTCATTAACAAGTTTAACACACAAATCCTGCATATTGAGGCTGAGTTCTTCTCTCAAACAGAAAACACTCTGTCGTGGGTTAGTCTGTAGCAATCTGGAGCTCTGGAGCTGGTGTCTGCGGTGCACACTGCTCTTCCCCTTAACACACTTGGCCTCTGTGAAGATGGGAGGCCCCTTTTTATAGTACGAGGCTCCTCCTCCCAAATAAATTAACAGTGGAAAAGCAAATACAAATAGATACATTCCCCTTTAATACTGAAAAATCCTAAACATTACCATAAAGAAATACCCTAATAATAATCTCTCTATCCACTAGGGGTGTAACGATATTCAAGTCTCACGATACAATATCGTCACAGTCTGAACCTCACAGTACGAAATTTATTGTGATATTTTGTGGACAAAACTGTTAACATGCTACTTTTTCCTCTTAAATGCCTTGGCAAGACTTAAAGGTTGTATGGAGGATTTTTTTTTGTTTCAAATTGTCAATGAAAGTTTAAAATACCATTACAGAGACGCAGCAGCCTTGTAATTATGATGACCAAAAAAAAAAGAATGAACATCTATCAACTGTGGATGTAGTGAGGCCAGATGAACATCAGCCAATAGAAAACAAGGCAGCCTCTTTATCTATTGGCTGTTAAGTTGTCAATCAAACTCCCTACATTTCCAATGTAACTGATTCGCGGCATGTGGGGATTATGTGGTTTATGCAGCAGTTCTAAGAGGCTTTTTTAAACTGTCGCTTCCTCACAATTCACACAAAGTTTGTTGCGACGGCGGACGAGAATCCACGACCAGTTCGCTGCAAAAGAAAGTCTAGTTTTTGAGGTCACTGAAAGAAAAAGAGAAGGGGAAAAGGAGAAAAGCTAAACTGAGGTGATTCTTGGAGATCTCTTCCATTGCGCAACTGAAGCAGGGGTGTAAAAACTGACGTGTCGGTCGCTAAATTGTTTCTAGACAGGAAACTTCAACAGTCATTCTGAACACACACTGGCTGTAAACAAGCGTGATTTCTAGAGTAAAGAGGCAGGAGGAGATGTTTCTACTGAGGGAGCAGTGGAGGAGGAAGGTGGTGTCACGCCTGCACAACATCTGAAAAAGGACTGTTGCTGTATTTCTTTTCCCTTAAAAAATCCTCTATACAACCTTTAAGACTCCAAAGAACTAAGACTTAAAAGTGCTTAGAACTGTTATTTCTTCTTGTAGTCTACACTGAAATGGAGCAAAGGATCATGGTCTATGTAGTTCCCTCTGTCTTGTTTTTTAGCTAATGCTGCACCATAACTCTTAATTTAAGGAAAGTGACTTGTAATTCGATATATTGTAATAGTCCACGATATTATTGTGAGAACTTTGACGGTACGATATCATGATATTTCGGTTATTGTTACATCCCTACTAAGCATAGATAAAATAATAATATTATTCATTAAGAAAACTGAAAGTCACATGACGTTACCCGTGACGTCACACATGCACGCCTTATGTGTGACGTAATATAATGCGTAAGACCACGGCGCTCACGTTGGCCCACTGACACACTCACTGAGGAGATGATGAACATGGAGGAAAATTTGGAAATGAAACGATGGCTATGGCGAAAGGAATGTTTGAGCAGCAATCAAGTGTGCACCCCTGACCGTTGCAATGGCTATGTGAGGAAAATTCAGGGACAGTGTTAAATTATGTCTGTCATGTGGTAATACAAGAGTGCTCTACTGTGTTTTTAAACTCCATGCACTATCTCTACTGTACTAAATGTAAAAGGTAGCTGTTAACTTGAAATCTACTGCTTCAGGACTTCACAAGGTAGAACAGAGCATTCTGAGGTTTGGAGATGTAAACACACTAATAATAAATGATTAATCAGACTTGTGTGAAACAAAACACAACTCCAGATATGTTTTTGATGAAGTAACAACATTCAAAAAAGTCTTAAAGCTCACAAGAATCAGACTTGCATAATATAAGACCTTTAAACATGGAAAAACTGCTGAAGTACAAACACAAAGCAGGACAGGCATATCTGAAAGTTCGGGTCAAGAGAAGTGTTTTGAGAAGAAGACAACATGGCCGCCTGACGTTCATCTCCTTCCTGGCGGTTTGACGGAGCAGGAGTTTGACAGCAGATGTATCTCCTGGGATGAGGAAGCTTTTATGTGTTTGGAGAAAAGCGCTGAGATGTGAGGCTGCCAAGTGAAGGACGTTCAGGAGCGCCAACAGCGTCATGACTACACACAAGTCCTCCAAGTGTGGCAATGTCAAACTACAAGAGAGGAGCAAGATGGAGATAGTGCTTTAGTGCCAGAAGATAATATGAATAAAACAATATAGAGATAAAAGAAGTGGCAGTGTGTTTATGGAAAATGGACAAAGATGCTGATAGTATAGCTTTGGCCACGTTTACAGTTGTGTAGTGCTTAAAAGGCCTATATTACTCCATTTTCTGAACAGTTATAATGTTGTTTCCTCATCAAAAACATACCTGGAGTTGTGTTTTGTTTCATTCATGTACATTTAACACATTTCTAACCCTAACCCTAACTTGAATGTGAAAAAATGAATGTGAAAAAACTGTGTTTGGGTGAAAGAATGGTCCCACTCAGATTCATCAACAGAAAATAAAAGAAAAACTGAATGTGTTTTTGGTATAATTTTAGGTCTAAATTTGCTTTGTCTTGTCAAAAGTCTGTTTTTTTTAGACCTGGCAGCTCAAATGAAAAAGAAAACACTGTTGAAAATTCATAAAATACTATGTCCTGCCCCCAAATGAAATGTTTTTTAGAAAGTCCTGTGCTGTCTGTATTAAGGGTGTGCAAAAATACTGAAATATCGATAGATCGTGTTGTTTAATTTTATGATACAGTATTGATATTGTGTCCTGCTGTATTGATATATCACCAAGACTATTTTTTGGTATATTTTACTTAATTATTTTGTGTAAGAGCTACAATTGTGTTGACATTTTCACTGTTTTGATGAGTAAAATGGGTGTTTTCCTATTAACTTTGCAAGACTTAGTGGACTTAGTAGACTTTTAGTATCACAGACATGATTTAGCCTTTGTTTTTCTCAGAACTGTATCAAATCGATTTGAAATATATCATATCGAATTGAAAGTGCACTGTATTGAAAAACATATTGTATTGTGGCCTATGTATCGAGGTATGTATCATTTCGGCAACTTCTTAATGATACCCAGCCCTAGCCTATATACTGAAGTGTTTTTATTGGCTGTGAACAAGGAAGTAATGCCGGTGCACCGTTGAAACCCGACAGTCACGTGATTAATCAGGTGTTTAGCAGTAAATGTCCAGTCCGGGAGTTTGAAACAGGTGGTCTTGGCGCGGTTGCACTCACACTCTGGAGCGAGGCGAGTGTGGCATGAAAGTGTCAGACCTCAGGCCGACCTACTTTTTTTACCTCACAGTCTGTGGTGAAACTGAAATAGCTTGAATTAAAGACTATAATGTACATCAGAGGTGTGCAAATATTTTTTCCATGGGGCCACCTGAGAAACAGAAAATATTGTGGTGCGCCGGGCCAAAATGCTTAACTCAATTCTGCATAATATTAATTGTATTTCTTTATAAAAGCAGTAAATATAATTGTTTTGACAAGCTGGTAAGACTGGTAAGAGTTTGTTATGACTAAACAATGAAAAAGTGAGGTTGCCTTACAAAAAATGTCATTTAAAAAACACCTCTAAAATAAAAGCAATGCAGCTTTAGTCCATGCATGAGGTAAATTTATGAAATATGTTTATTTTGTAATTCCAAATGATCTTAAATGGGCCAATCAGAGTCAACCAAAGGGCCGTATGTGACCCAGAAGATGTACAATACCCAGGTCTGATGTACATGGTGCATTAGCAGCATGTAGGGATGTGACAGTATTACATTTTAGTGTTACGACTATTGTAAGGGCTCTGTTGTCAGATAAGTGTTTCCCACAGCATTAGTTAAGTTAAGGTGGCCGCATTGACAACAAGTGGCCCCTGCCTTGACTACATCCCTCCGAATCACGTGAATCTTCACCAACTTACGATCGACGCACGGAATCTCCACGCACCCCCTGCTTCTCACTTCTTCTCCGTGCACTGAATCTCAGCACACACCCGCTCCTTTCTTCTTCTCTGTGCATGTCCACGCATACCCGCCCCTCACTTTTTCAGGAGCACCGCCTTGCCTCACTAGTTTTTTGTGGGAAACACTGCATGGAGATAGGTTTAGCGGTCAGCTGATGGCCAAACAACTTGGACTAACTTTTAACTAACTTTAAAGGCGCATTGTGTGACTTCTATGGTAGAAAAATGACACAGTGCTGCTTGTTTCCATGGGGATGTGGTTGTTTTGCCTGGAATGTTGCAAAGTACGGTAGTAAACTTGTCTATTTTGCATTTATTCCATTACACGTTTTTCTTGTAAATTGCTTTTCAAATACCATGAAAAACAGGCATTCTTACGAGACACCGAAACACCTCTCCACAGATCTGACCTGTATCTAGGCCTGGTTTGATTTCTGCTTATCTTCATGGAGGTTGATGAGTTTAATGCCCTTCACAAGAAAATCTACACAGTGCACCTTTAAGCAAGAAAAAGTTAAACTAATCTCACCTTGTTTCTCTCCAGACATGGAAGTGTCTTG
Source organism: Boleophthalmus pectinirostris (assembly GCF_026225935.1). NCBI lineage: Eukaryota > Metazoa > Chordata > Actinopteri > Gobiiformes > Gobiidae > Boleophthalmus > Boleophthalmus pectinirostris. Next base: position 13,395,651 of record NW_026571018.1, read on the forward strand.
ATATGATTTTGAAGTGCAGTGGTGTCTGGCCCTGTCTGAACCCGTGTCGTGAGCTGCTCTTGTCTGCTTTTGTTTACCAATGTGTTTGTCATACCTGCCACCACGACTGTCATCTGGAAACACATAGACCGGCTTCATTAACTTTGGCCAATTATAACTACGAGACTCCTTTAAAAAAAAAAGTTATTAGCAAATTTCTTTCACAGCTAATTTTATCATTTTAAGACTAAATTTGGCACAAAGTTTGGTTTCCGGTACTGGATCTGGCAACCTGGTTTAAAACTGGGCCTGCCAAGTGAGATTCCCCAAAATAGGACAGGCGTATTCTCTGTATAACTATGTATGAAGTCTCGTGGCCTTGTCAAACAATGGCAACGCAGCGCTCCCCAGAGAAGCCCGAACTGGAGATGTGTTTAGAACGGAGAGCTCAGAAATCCAGGGTCAAAAAGCACAGACGCGTAGGTTTGGGTGTGTTCCATTTGGGAGCTGTGAAAAACATGGGAGATGAGAGCACATGTGACAGATGAGAGACTTAATTAGAATGGGTGAAGTTTTTAAAGTTATGCAGCCTGTGCTCTTACTTGTTTAATAAAGATGCCACAATCACAAGTATATTGGTGTTTTTTTTGTGACAGTGTTGTTTTTTTTTTTTTTATATTTCTGTGTTTCATGTTTTTTATTAATATGAATATTTTTAATCTGTAAAGCACCTTTTGAGCTGATCTCTGTGAAAGGTGCTCTATAAATACACATACTCTCAAGACACTGTTCACTTCTAAGTACATGTAATCCCTCAGTCATCTAATGAGAAAGAAATAAAAAATAGTAAAAATATTGTCAAGTTGACAGAATAAAGTTTTTCTTTTGCTTGTGTCTTAAGTGTCATATTGAGATCAAATACAAGGCCATTCGTCATGCAAAAGCTCAGAACCTCCAGAATTCACTCACTGCGCTGCAGAAGTTGCACTAGCACTGATTAATTTAGTTTTTTCTTGTGAAGCAGAAACATTTGTTTTGAGTTTTAATACTTGGCAGTCACAGTTCATTTACACTCCTAAGGTATCAATACCTATAGATAATTATAGTCATGATAATTACTATATTGACTTATCGTTCAATACGTGACAGATGGAACAACCATTTTTGTGTGTTATTTTGGGCACTTTTTCTTTGTTCTATTAGGGAACTTTAGATTTGTAATAGTATTACACAAGATGATTATTACTTTGTTTTTTCAATTCTGGGGAGACAAGCTTCCATTTAGAAACAACACAATTGTCAACTTTGCCCCTAAAGATGTTTGAATATTTAATTTAATCAACTTGTAATCATGGCGTTATATGGGATATTTAAACTTCTAAGGCCATATTCTCGAAATGCATTTCCCCCATAACATACAGAAGGATTTTTTAAAATGTCAAACTCCAAGTCTGATTTATTAAAGTTTTAACTTTAAAAAATGAGGCAACATTAGAATTAGGCAAATTTAATTAAAAGATATTCAAATTGACACCATATATTTTTTAACAAAGAGAAGCAAGACATTTAAACCTGGCTCTGTTTCTGTTTTGAATGTCCCAAAAATTGTAAATTCTGGCTGTTTTCACAAAATGCCTCATTTTTGTATAACAACATGAGATGATTTAAAACCTGTAATACTTTTCCCCTCACATTTCTATGAGTAAACTACAACAGAAGTTTCAAACTGATATCTGTAAATTTAAGATATTTTCCTGTTCACCTGCAGTGCTTCAGTCGGGCATGCTGTTTCTCTGCACATAAATGTCCCATGCAAAAGTATTTATGGCTGTTTGTTGATATATATTTAGTATTGTTTCACTGAGCTTAAGTTACCCCATTTGTGCATTTCATTGCGAGCGCGCCTTATCACCGCTCTGTTTCCCAAAGATTACCCAGTGTCAACAGTTTGATTGATGCATTTGTTTTTTAGTTTCCAGCCCCAACAACATCTGCAGAGTGATGGCAGGCTGAACTTTGTCGAGACATAAGGCGTCATACCACCTGTCTGTCCCCCTTTTAGGACCTGGTCTGGTTCTGGATTACTCTGGGGACTGGAACCAATCTCCCCTTTTCTAATACAGCCCTGGGGAAATCAGTGCTGTCATAAGCCTGTGTGGGAGTCCTATCATGGGAGACACATTTGCAAAACAGAAGAGCTACATGGCAGTTTGTAAGGGCTGGCACCAGTAAACATGTCTGTGGAGAGTACGTGAAAACAATGAATGAGATGTCTGCCTCATAATCGACTCAGTTTGAGAAAGTGCACTGTTGTTTTGTGTACACTTTGCAGCCCATGTCATCAACTTTCCCTGGGGGTGTGATGCTAACCGGAGGCTCTGCTCTGTCTGAGGTTTTGTCAGACTTTAGCCTGAGCACTGAACGCTGGTATTGATCACAAGCTCCTGAAAGGTCCCGTTTAAATCAGTTTTGTGCTTTTTTTTTGTTGTAGTTGGTTTTCAGACTTGGATCTTAACACTTTTTTGAAAGTATGACAGTATTTGTGTCACCATGGTAACTCCTACACAGTCCACCATCAGAAATTCATTTAGAACACCCCAATATAATGTCACTGCAAAGTATCGATATAGAGAACTGCAGTATACATGTAGGAAGAACTGAAAAGTACATTTGGTCCATGCCAGAGCCACTGCTGTGTAAAATTTCAGAGGAAAAGTTGCAGTTTTAGACACAGAAAAGTTTTATTGAACACTACCTCTGTTACCTACGTGTTTATATTGTCTGGAAGGGCTGCAAGATTACCGTATTTTTCGGATTATAAGCACTTTTTTCATGGTTTGGCTGGTCCTGTGACTTATACTCTGGTGCGACTTGTATATTAAAATTTTCACACTGAGAACCGTGAGAGGGTGCTCCAGGCTTGTGTGTCAGTATCTGCTACTCCTATTACTCTTGTACCACTGTCACTTGGCTCTACTACGCATGTCTCCTGCAGAAAGAACCGCTGTCGTGTCTAGTATCATGTCAGTCGATCGCACCATTACTTCTGTACCACTGAAAATTAAACATTTAAACAAACTTATAAAGACAACTGAGAAGACTGAACACAAATGTCCCACAAAAAGAAAATCATATGTTGCTGATTACAAGGTGCAAGTAGCGAAATATGCAGCCGAAAACTGTAATCGAGCAGCAGAGCAAAAGTTTGGAGTGAGTGAGAAACTTGTGACAACCAGGAGGGTGCACCATGCAACTTTCCTGGAAGTCATTGGATGGATCGCCAAAGCCTGGACTTCAGTGACAACCAAAACCATCCTGTCGGGAATCAGAAAGGCCGGAATAATTCTAACTGGAACTGATGCTGAGTCTGATGACAGCTATGCAAAAGAGGAAGTGGCGCTGGTCCTGGTCTCTGATTTTATAAAATCAATTTCCTCCAAAAAGTGCGACTTATAGTTCGGTACGACTTGTTATTTTTCTTCTTCATTATGGATTTTTTGACTGGTGCGACTTATACTCCGGAGCAATTTATAGAAAAATACGGTAATCATAATCAAATCAAAATACATTTTTGAATAGATGCACTTACCAAATCACAAACGCTACATTTTTTATGTATATAATTTTTTCTACAAACAACATTTCTTGTTTTATTCTGCAAATAAATAAATGGCTAACTGCATTAGTTTGTCAGTTCACATCAGTGTTTAAAATGCATTTTGTTGAATATGAAGCAACTGCTGGACAATTTGATCAAAAGTAGTTGGATTAGAACCACGTGAAAACAACTGCCCACGACTTTCCCAGACAGTCCTTTCTCTCATTGTGAGACTGAACCCAAGTCTGGATGAAATACCAAAAAAAGTGTCATGGTTTATTTCAGAATATTGATTGATCCCTTTTTAAAAATTTAAATCACTTTTTTTTTTTGCCCTTGTGAATTATTTGGCAAGAGCACTACAAAATAATCCATCTCAGTCGGGGATGATTCATAGCAGAAGAAAGATTCAAATCATCCAAGACGCTTCTTCACTTTTGGTCAGATTACTGGTGGACACTGCCTTAAATCTGTCTGCATGGAGGAGCTAACTAGACTCAAACTAAAACAAGCAGAAACCGTAAGCCCAGTTGACAGATTAGAATTTTTTTGCTATATAATATCAGTGAGTTATATTTATGTAACTGGGTTTGACGCACCATCGGCCTTGCATATATAAGCACGTCTGTGACACTCTACAGGCCCATAGAGAATGAATGTGACAGTGAGGAGCCGTGTCAAAGCCTGTTTCTGAAGGTTAGCTCCATGACAAACCAGTGTTGACAGTCCACAATGTCCCCTCGCCTAGTCTACCACAGTATTAGAGGGTGAACAGAACTAAGGGTTAGGGCTGGATGATATGGTGGAAAAAAAAAATGGAAAAAGAAACATGAATCTCATTTTTTAACATATTTGATTAGACATTTTTTTCCCCTTATTACCAAAAAAGAACATGAACAAGATTTACTTTGACTCTTGTGAGCTTTAAGCCATGTTATAATGTTGTTCCCTCCTCAAAAACATACCTGGTTCTCTTTTGTTTCATTCACACATGTTTCAGTAATCCTTTATTATTAGTTTGTCTGCATCTCCAAAGCTGAAAATCCTGTTATCCACCTTGTGATCTCATGAAGTGGCAGTTTTCAAATTACCAGCTTCTGTTTGCCTTTTGTTCAGTAGAGTTTAAAAACACTCTGGAGGCTTCCTGTAATTACCACATGACATCATAAGGGCCATGTTTACATGGTGTTTTTTAATTCTGCATTAATTGTTCTGAATTAAATAATCTGGAATTAAAATTTTCTCAGAATTGAGGTTTACATGGAAAAGACTTTAAATTACCTTTATTTAATTCCACTCAACGTTTGGGGGTCAGGAATGATTCTGATTGGACAGGAACACAAACGTATTTACGACTACAGGAAGAAAACACACTTCAGCTGCGACCGACTGTTTTGTCATCTTGTTTTGTCTTTACGCCACAGACACAAACATGATACAAACTTTTTCGCAATTGTTCCGATGATAATGAAGCAGCAGCTCAAGAATTCTCTCATCTCGCTTTACATCTGTCAGTTGAGGAGGAGAAGGGAGGAAGAAGACGGCTTGAATCAGCGGCTGCTCTACCTCAGCCCACTCCAGCATCCCGCTCACAAATTCAAAGAGCAGTGGATGAAAGTCCGAAGCCAGGACTGGTGGAGCCGGCTCATCCAGATTGCGTCAGAAGGGCGACACAACAAACATGCTCTGAACGACCGGAATTATTTTTAAGAAGAATAAACGTTTACGTGATCGAGGAATAAATTAGTTTGATTTTAAAATTGGAATAAACCATGCACTTACTTAATTCCGAATAATCATTTTCAATAGGAATTAAGTGTTTACATGGTCTTTTTAAAGCGGAATTCTTTTTTAATCTGAATTAAATTATTTTTATTCAGAATTAAATGTTGTAAAGGTGGAGTGTTTTTCGTTTGAAGGAAGGAGAACTCAGTCTAAATGTGCAGGGATTTTGCGTTAAACGTGTTAATGAAACAAAACAACATGTTTTTGATGAGGAAACGACATAACACAGATCAGAAAACAGCGTAATATGGGCTTTTTAAACCAAAAAATATTTCCATCCGCAAAATATGAACTTTTCTCCACACCACATGACTGTAGAATTCTTCATTAAAAAGTCCCAGACATTTCATTGACTATCAGTAATGACAATCTGAGTCTCTATTAAAATTCAGTTCTACCATCAGTTTCATATAAAACACTTCAGTAACCCTATTTAGCTTTTTCCAGACTGTAGAAAATGTAAAATCTGAATTGTCCGACCACCACATCGCATTTAAACTTGTCTGCAGACGTCTTGTTTAAGATTCCTGAGATAACTCCCACGACAGATACTGCATGGGCCCATAGACTTGAGATGTAGTGATACTTAACCTTCATCAGTGAGAGGGGAAGAGGGAGAGGAGACGAGACAGGACAAGTGGCACCTGCATTTTATTAACATTTAACAACATGGACTTAAAGGACAAGACAAAGAAACTCATGTATTCTTCAAGTAATGGTAACTTTCACTACACTTTTTTCAGCTTTTTGTCCAGTTGGCTCAGTTCAGTAGTTCCACACCCCCTTCCAAGTAGCTCACCAAAGGATTTCAGAATTATACCACTGTGCTGGTTAATTACATGCCTATTACTATTGTACATGTATCATTGTGAAGCCCAACTTTATGAACTCATAAATGGACAGTGGTTTATGTTTTATTATGTTTTATCAGCATCTAACTTTACCCCAAGACTCGCCCTCTTCCTTATAATCGTTTCAATTTCTTGCAGACGCCAAAATGTGTAGCTCTCTGGCATTTTTGTTTTGTAAAGGAGCTCACCAGAGGAAAAAGGAGACCCTGCTTTGTTGTTTTGGTGCAAAAAACAGGTTCGGTTTTGGGCTATACAAAAGTAAAAATGTTCAAGTTATTGCAAATGTCCATTCATTAAACGGCCTGTATATGTTATTTTCTGATCTATGTTATAATGTGTTTCCTCATCAAAAGCGTACATGTACTTTTGTTTTGTCACAAACCCTGCATATTTAGGCTGACTTCTTCTCTCTATCAAACTGAAAAGACTCTGTTCCACCTTGTGATATCATGTGGTAATACAGGAACTGACCATCTTTACTGTACCAAACTTAAAAGGCAGCTGTTGTCATGTAGATGTAGTTTTCAAGTTATCACAAGGTGGCAGCAGTGGGACCAAGTCTTTGTTTTGCAAGTCTCAAGTAAGTCTCGAGTCTTTGACCTCAAGTGTGAGTCAAGTCCCAAGTCAAATACAGGCAAGTCCAAGTCGAGTCTTGAGTCACTGGCCCATAAGTCCAAGTCAGGTCCAAGTCGTCTGATTTGACCTTCAAGTCATTTCAAGTCTTTAAACCAAAGTACCAACTATAGCTTAGATTTTTGCAATTTATATGAATTTTAAATTAAATTGTACTACAAAAATTATAGTGTATTTATTTATGAGTATTTATAGAGTATACAAGAGTTGTAGAAATTAATTTAGTAAATTTTTCATTTTTAAATGTTTCGACAAGATCTTAGTGTGAATCATTACGGTCAGAATAGAAATAATTCAGATTTAAAAGTGCTTCTCAAGTCACAGGCCTCAAGTCCGAGTCAAGTCCCAAGTCATTGACCTTCAAGTCCAAGTCGAGTCATAAGTCTTAGTCAGTTTTATCAAGTCAAGTCTCATGTCCTAAAAATAGTGACTCAAGTCTGTCCAAGTCACGACGAAGTCCCCACCTCTGCAAGGTGGAACAGAGCATTTTGAACTTTGGAGATGTAGACAGACTCATAATAAAGTGTCAATGAAACAAAACACAACCTCAGGTATGTTATTGATGACGACAAAGCACAGAGGATATTGTAGCTACTATAGATTTAACAATGTGGCTGAACTGTCTTGCCAAGGAACACAACAACAGCATGTTCTCATCAAGGACTTGAACCATTGACCTTCTCGTTGGTGGAGACTCGGTTAAAGCTGCGTGATGTAAAGTGTCTGCTATGTGCTTGTATGGATGTTTTATTACTTTCCCTATAAAAAAGTATAACATTAAATGTGTTCATCTCCATGGAGACAAGCAGGTGACGCAACCAGGTCAAGGTACAGGTCAGATCTGTGGTGAGGCAACCCCACACAGATAGAATGCATATTTTAAATGTATTTTAGGACACCTGTAATTAAGGTGGTGTAATTAATCAAATTTTGATTGCAATTTCAATTTGTGTGTCAAACGATCTTCAAACTCATATAATCAAGTTCTAATAATTTAAAACTTAACGTTTATTTTGTGATTTTTAAAAATATAAATAAGTATAAGAGATTGTAGAACAGCTGGATATATAATTAATTTTGGCTACATTTATGTTTTTCTAATTTTATATTTTATTAATTTTATCTTTTATACATCGCAAAACTGCTCTAAGGTACATATTTGTAGCCTGAATTTATTTTGAATTTGAAAGATTTGTGTAAATTATCAATAACAAAGTTCTTTTTGAGAGAGAAATGCTGAATAAATGCATTGTGTTACAAAAAAATTATCGTTTTAATAATCATGATTTCAATATTGACCAAAATAATTGTGATAATGATTTTTTCCATAATCGAGCAGCCCTACCTGTAACTGAATAAATGCAAGACAGATGGTCATAAAAGCTACACGGTGCACCTTTAATTCCCTGCCCCATTTCCTTCCATATTGTTCAAAAATTTGATTAAACATGAGAAGAAAAAAGATATGGTGACAACGAAGCAGCCAGCTCCTTTAGTTCAGACACATAATAGGACTAATTGCAGGACTCAGAGGAGCAGTCTCAGTCACTTCAGAGACAGAAGTGCTTATTTAGTATTCTCACGGCTCAGATGTGATAAACTGCTCAGAGACACAGGCAGCCCCGCTCCAGTCAGGGCTGCGCTGTCTGCCAACAAACTCTGCTTCTGTAGACACTTTCAGTTTGTTTTCAGGGCACATATAATGCTTTTGAACAAATGGAAAATGAATATGAAGGGGAATGTATGCCATCTGCTTGTCTCCATGGAGGTTGTTTTGTTTAAAATATTCCGCAGTACAGCATTAGACGTTTCCTCTCACAGTTGGAATGCATGTTTTTCAAGGTATCCAAGCATTAAAGTGGCCATACCGGATTTTTTTTCCATAGCTGAGCAATATTGGTTTTGTCTTACTCCAGATATATTATGTGCTGTCTGCATAATTATAAAGTTGTTTTTTTTTGCCAGGAGGTGTGCTGTTAGCATGCTAATGTTTGCCGGCATTACCTTTACTACAAAAATGGTACACAATCAGGTACAATGCCTTTAAATACATTTACATAAATATGTTATACACTACGGAATATTCCAGGCAAAGCAGTACAGTCTAACCAAAAAAATTACGCAGTGTACCTTTTAAAGAAAAGTATATTTAGTACAATATCTGACACTAAATACCACGGGGCACTTTTTAGCATTTGTGAGTGCTTCATATGTTTAAGTATTATTTTCGCCTGTAACAAAGTGAGTGAGAAACTCCCATCTGTTTTTGGGAGCACAGATGGCCGGGCAGGAGGGCACGTTCACGGGGGTTTCACCACATGCTCTTTGGACTGAAGCCCCCCGAGCTGCTGCATCACTGATACTAATGAGTGCTCAGGTGAGAGTGCACGTGAACTCCACCGCCTCATGTGCACGCCCTCACACAATGCTACAGCCTGCTCTACAGTCACTGTAATACTTACTGCGATAATTAAAGCCCTCCTACAAATAATTACAGGGGCATAGCCTAGATTACTAATTTTGCTTTTTAAATTGCATCACTAGTTTAACCTTCCACAGCAAGATGTATTCTCACGATATTTGTGAGTTCCCAAACTCCCTAGGATCCATCTTAAGAGACTCCTGCTGTAAAGTTAATCAGGCAGACGGACCAGTCACAGAACAGCATTGAGGTTTGTGTGGAAGGCAAAGGCGAAACTCCCAAATGAACCAAAACAATACATGGACATGCTGACAGCTGTTCTTCAGACTATTTAACTTCAATACCACCTATTTTGTTTTTGAAAAATGAGCAGAAGGTAAGAGCTTTGTGCATTTGTGGACAGGGAAGATGTGAATGTAATAGGGATGGGCATGATTAGTCGATTAATCGATAATTGATCACTAAGAATTTCATCGATTACGTTAATTTTAATCGACAAACTGAATGTAGGTTGCTGTGCGTAGCGTGACCAAACAGGTCTGTACATGTGTCTCTCTGCACTCAGAAGGAGCGAGACACAAACAGTGAGTCAGTCTGCAACGTACTGAAGCACAAATGTGTATTTAACGATGATTTCTACAAGAAATTCCACACTTTCCGTTGCGTTCGGGACAAGTGTGAGTCCATGTGCACAGTGTATAAAGCAGGAACATATGTTTCAGTGTCCAGTGGGAAAAAGCTTTACCAGGTGAGAGTCGCGCAATGTTGATGACGAGTCCCCACCTCCCTCCCCCCGTACAGTGTAATGGTTTTGACAAACGCAAATCTGGTCACACTAACCTGTATTCACCTGAGTCGTGTCTTTTAATCCGACAGAAGCTGAACCACATCAGCGACACAAGAGCTGTAGTTTTATCTTCGCTGAGTTTATGCAAATTAGCGATGCGGTTTTAAGTTTTGTTTCTGTGAAAGTTGCGCAAAACTAAATTAAACAAATTATAATGTCAAACGGATTGATGTGGCTCTAGAGTGGTTATGGTTTATATGTCGTAAAGTTGAATTTATTTATGCTATTAGTAGTGCAGATAGTAATAATAATGATGATCATTTTGATATTAAAACGTTAATGATTAATCGATAATCAATCTTTAATTCTTCCGACAATCGATTAAGAAAATTTCATCAAATGCCCATCCCTAGGATGTAACAAAAGGTTTGACTTCAGCCTGTTCCTCTGTTGTGACACTTGGGATAATCAGATTCAAATAGTCGTTATTAGGGATGGGCATTCGATGAAATTTTCTTAATTAAAAGACATGATTCAGTGGAATACAGGTTAGTGTGACCATATTTGCGTTTGTCACCTTACGGGAGGTGGGAGGTGGGGACTCGTCATCGACATTGCGCGACTCTCACCTGGTAAAGCTTTTTCCCACTGGACACCGAAACGTATGTGCTGCTTTGTACACTGTGCACATGGACTCACACTTGTCCCGAACGCAACGGAAAGTGTGGAATTTCTTGTACAAAGTCATCGTTAAATGCGCATTTGTGCTTCGGTACGCTGCAGACTGACCGAATGTTTGTGTTTGCTCGCTCCTTCTGAGTGCAGAGAGACACATGTACAGACCCTGTTTGGTCACGCTACGCACAGCAACCTACATTCGGTTTGTCGATTAAAATTAACGTAATCGATGAAATTCTTAATGATCAATTATCGATTAATCGATTAATCATGCCCATCCCTAGTCATTATGACGTTCGGCGTTTTATGATCTTTCAGTGAGAGCTGTTCCAGATTGATAATGTGTAGAACTGAGTTCAGAGTGACACACATGAAGCTGACCTGAATAAAAGCTCTTTGTTTAGGTGCCTTTTATTATTTGCCCTCTCCGTCACTTTTCAGGTGGAAGGTACATCACCTGCTTTTGTCATGAAGATGATATGTCTGATGTGTATAATGTATCACAGCATGAGTCTCCACAGAGACTCAGGTGGTGCCTGTAGGCCAAGTCACTGGTTAGATCTGTGGAAAGACGAGCCTGCTCACAGTAAGAATGCATGTTTTTCATTGTGTTTTTGAACAATAAAAACACCTTGAAACATGCTTGATAGATGTTTAATGCCATACAGTGGGACATTAATATCATATAACAATAACATATCATAGATATAGAAATAACATCTCCATGGAGACAAGCAAAGAGCAGACACCTGTAAATAATTCAGGTTTCCATTGGTGCAATGCCTTTTTGAAAGTTACACAAGTAAGTTTATTATATTTGTTGCACCAACCTTGAAAGAAATAGGCTCCAAATGTGAAAAATATGTTATTTTATCTGTCATTTATTCTGTGTAAACAATACTGGAAGAAATGATGCATCAGTGCCTTATTATTTAAAAGAAATAAATAAGTTGTGCTTGCAAGGCCCTCTGTAATAATTAGTGACTACACTTTGTGATGACTATAATTGGGGGAGCTTTCATGGCAGTTAAGAAAACATGGATTAAAATAATAATAAAGAAATCTGTGTTTTTTTTTTAGAATTTTGTTCAAAGTTCACATTGTAAACAAATCCAGGAGAATCGACAGAAAGACTGAAATATGAAGTGACAAACAAATACAAGAATCAATTTTCAGAACATGTTTGTACAGATCTGAACTAAAGGGACAGCAGTCTTTATTCAGAATAAAACGGAATACAGTATACAAGAGAGAACTACATTCATACCATACGCCATACAACTGTACAACAATTCATCCTTATGTAACAGATAACCTTATGCCATGGCAATCGTTCTTTCATCTTTGCACTCTGTTTCTTCTTGTATTCAACTCAGATATGCTTGTATTACTACATTTTATTTGTATTTGGACATACATATTTATATAATTATGCCTTATTTCACACCAGTCTCTTGATACTTGCTGCTTATTTTGAATTTATTACAACCATTTATATTTTTGCTTGTCGTTATTATAATATATTGTGATGTGTCCAAATAATTTCGCTTGTGGATCAATAAAGTTTGTCTAAGTCTATATCTAAGAAAATGATCTGCCAATTCCGTCAATTCAAATTACAATTTCAATACAATTAAGATTAATCTTGCCACCCTAAAACTCACCAAAAGCAACCGCGACGTCGGCAAAATGTGATGTAAAATCTGTATGTCTTTTTGGCCAATATGTGTTCTTTTGCTTTTGCTTAAGTGCTGTGGTGGTGCACAGAGGAGAGGCTGTGAAATGCTGTGGACAGGTCAAACAGAATGGGGCCAGAGGAAAGAGGAGTTTTATGGAGAGCTTTAGAGATGCCGACGACTCTACTAACACGGTTTACTGCTTTATAAAACGGCCGATGTACTTAGACTTTCAGAATGCAGCGTTCAGAAAATGTGATGTGATGTAAGAGCTGAATGCACTCAACAGCAACTATAGGGAGAGAGAGTTTTTACAATATATATATGTTTTTTTTATTTTTTATTTTGTTTTAAATGTTCAGTCAAATTTAGCAGAAGTTTAAGTTCTAACTCTACTTTTGGGCAGATTAAACATTGTTAAAAATAAATATGTTAAAGATGCAATGTGTAACTTTTGTGGGGGTTCTATCTGCTTGTCTCTATTTGGAGATGTTATTGCATTTCCTGGATTGTCACACAGCATGGCATTTAAAAAAATAATAATAATAAATAAAATTTAAAAAATAATGAAATGAAATTAAAAAAAAATTAATACAAACAAAATATAAAATTTAAATAAGTAAATAAAATAAAATAAAAACTAAATAAATACAAAAAGAAAAGAAAAGCTTGAAAAACATGCATTCCTACTATGACTGGGCTTACCTCTCCATAGATCTGACTTGTAACTGTGTGCAAGTGGCTTCACCTGCAAGTCTCCAAGGAGATAAATGAGTTTAAAGTTCCTATATTAAACAAAAGCCAAGTTTAGTTTCATTCACAGATGTTTGAGTAATATTTTTTATTAGTCTGTCTACATCTTCAAAGCTCAAAGTGCTCTGTTCCACCTTGTGATGTCGTGCAGTTGTAGTTTTCAACTTCACAGCTCCCTTTTACCTTTAGTTCGGTAAAGATTCCAATTCCTGGTTTGAAATCATCCAAATGATTCTAGTGAAGGTGTACACAGTGGAGCACTTCCTGTATTACCACATGACATCACAAGGTGGTGTTTTTCATTTGAGAGAAGAAATCAGCCTAAATATGCAGCGGTTATGTGTTAAATGTGTGAATGAAACAAAACTCAGGTATTTTTTGATGAGGAAACAGCATTATAACATAGATCAGAAAATAGTAAGTAATTCAAAGTGCTTTACAGAATAAGAAATACATTAAAATCACAATACAAACAAACCAAAACATAAATAATCATTATAAAATTAAAAAGATAGACATTAAATGAGAGAGAAGAGTGTGGAATGAAAACCTTTCAGTCATATGAACCGTTTTGAGCCTGGATTTAAACGTTGTCAAACTAGAGGCTTGTCTCACATGTTCAGGAAGACTGTTCCAGGTTTTAGCTCCAAGAGTCTGAAACGCTGACTCCCCGTGTTTAGTCCTGACTCTGGCACCAGCAGGAGGCCGGTCCCTGAGGTCCGCCGAGAATATAGGCTCTTTAACATTCAATTCGACCACTCAGGCAAAGCAGTAACATGACAGAGACGAGCACGTGGCAAAAATCCTCCAGAAAAATCCCGTAATCCATCATCCAAGCTTTGAAATACAGGATCTTGAAGCCACATTGAGAGTCTATGCAAGAACAGTACATTTTTCTTTCTGCTCTGCTTCATTGACAATATTAATGACCACTCGCTTGTTGAATGAATGAAATAAATGGCGAGAATCAACTGAAAATCTAATCTTGAAGAGTCAAGTTGAGTCATAAGCCTTGCCAATTTGCACAATCACTTCAGTCGCGGTTCCCATCTCAAACGCTTTATCTGCTAATACCACCAGAGACATATTTGACTGGAGGCCTGTTCGGAGCCCATTATTGTTTAAACTAAATATTGCAACCATACGCCACATTTGTTTACTCTAAATTGAGAGAAGAAAGAAATTACGTTCTCTTCTGGGATATTTGAAATCCTTTAGTAGTCTGAGAAACCCCATGTGTAGCTCCGTAGCTCAAATATTCAACCAGCATCATTGTAGACTTGGGGCAGTACATTTATTAAATTTCGCCAGCCTGTAAGAAAAAAACTGCTCTCCTCTGTAATTGAAAATGGAGGACTCTTCTGAATATTAATATCGGGCACTTTCCCAATTGAAGCGGACAGTGGCAGATCCGCGCTACAGTCTGGGCATATAGACTTTGATTTAAATTCCTCTTCAGTCCAGCAGGTTGAGTTAAAGTAGCTCTTTTTTTACAGCTAGCCCCTAGAAATGGGATGTCAATTGTGTGGGAATTTGCAGGTGGCAGGCCTTGACCAGGAGTTGGCCGGTTCTTAACAGCAGCTAGAGGTGATTTGGGAGCGAGACTTGTGTCATTAGAATTGGGCTGGACTGGAGAAAAACAGCTTGAAGGAATAGTGTGGGGTAATGGAGTGCAGAGCTAAAGGAGGCAGTGATATGAGCACGTACTAGAGCTGTGCCCAAATACAGGCTTTCAAATGTGTGTGTGCAGGCTGCATTTAAATGTCGGGTGATATTTAGCATGAGGTTGCCTGAGCCTCCTGTTCACTGCATGAATTTAGTTGATCTCTTAAGATTTATGGATGTCACACTACAAGATGTAAAGGATTCAAAGTCATAAGACAGTACAAATGCAAACTGCAATCAACACGATTTTCTGATCTATGTTATCATATTATTTCCTCATCGCAAACGTACCCGGAGTTAGTGTTAAACATGTGTAAATGAAACAAAACGCATTCCTTGCATATTTAGACTTCTTTTCTCAAACAGAAAACAAACCCTCTGATGTCATGTGGTAATACAGGAAGAGCTCCACTGTGTTTCTAAACTCCATACACCTTAACTAGAATCATTTGGATGATTTCAGCCCTGGAATTGACCATCTCAACTGAACAAAAGGTAAAAGTTAGCTGTTGCCATTAGTTTTCAAGTTATCACAAGGCAGAACAGAGCATTTTGAGCTTTGGATATGTAGACAAACTAATAATACGGTAACTAACAAGTACATTATAACATGACTTAAAGTTCACAAGAGTCAATTTTGCTCAATATAGGACCTTTAAAGTTAGCCAGGCTGGTGCCACCTAGTGCCTCCACTCAATTTCATTTCTCTCCAGCGACTAGGTCAGGAATTGGAATACACTAGATGGTTTGCAAGAATGGCGGAAGTTGTAGACCACGCACTGGCCAATCAGTGAAGACCTGTGGAGCCATGACGTCAAACTCAAGTGCTTGTCTGGGTCCCTTTTGTGGTACAACACAACAGTAAACAAAGCGGTTGAGATGGATGCAGACGAAGCCATACATTCTGTGTTGGCAATGATTTCTGAGATTGAGGATTTAAAGCCAGAACAAAGAGAATGTTTGGTGAATTTCATCAAGGGGAAAGACGTTATTGCCCTTCTTCCAATGGGATTTGGCGCATTACGTATGTCATGAACAATTTGCAGCGATTGTTTAAATAAAAAAGAGTACCCCCTACCGTTGAGCAAATGAATCCAAATGCTGCAAAATTAGATGGTTTCCATGAAGTGAAACCGGCTGATGAATCAGGCAACTTTAAAGTTTGGAGCCTTCATGAAATGGAAAAGGGGAGACGTGGTCTTTTTCACAGTGGAGCTCTTCTGTTTACTGTGGGTCTCATGTTTGACTGAGATCCATCATAGTCGCAGTGAGAGGAGGGTTCACTCTGAGACCAAGATTCCAAAATAGCTAACAAAGAACTATTTCTATTCAGTAGATATCAAGCTAACTTGCAAATTGGCCTGTTGGGTTTTGTCTCTATGGAGGCTGATACATTTAAAGAGACATTACGGAATTTTGGACATAGGGCCTCATTTCCTAGTTTCCTAGAGTGTTGGAGATGTGTGGAGACACTTTTTTAAAATATTCCATCCAGTCCTTGTATTTCCAGAGGTCGCTGGTGCTAGGCTAGTGCATGTCAATGACCATAGTTAGCCTGCCACTTACCCACTCCACAAAACACCCGAACCAAAAATATTATAACAGACTGTCGATGTGAATGTCTGTGTTGATAGAACAATTTTAGAAGTAAAACCAACTTTCCATCTGAAGGATTTATGTCTGAGCAGCAGCAGCGAGTTGTACTTCCAGAAAGTTTGGTAGTGGCGGACTGATATATGAAAAAATAGTCCCTCAGCATGTGATACAAGGTTAGTTTTATTTCAGACATTATTCTATCAACACAGACATTTACATCGACAGTCTGGTGTAATAATAGATTTGCCTCAGGTGCTTTGTGGAGTGGGTAAGACTGTTTTTAGTGGCAGGATAACTATGGCCTTTGACATGCACTAGTCTAGAACCAGCGACCTCTGCAAATACAAGGACTGGATGGGATATTTAAAAAAGTGTCTCCACATGTCTCCAACACTCTGGCTCACTAGGAAATAAAGCCATGTGTCCAAAAATCTGAATTGTCCCTTTAATACCATAAAACATTCCAAGCAAACAAATACGATCTCCAAGGAGAAAGGCAGGTGATGGAGACCCTCTAAAAAGTTTATATAGCCTCTTTTCCATTGCCATGGTTCACTTGAGGTAGCCCTGGGTCTGTTTGGTAGAGCTCCCTCAGCACAGTTATGTTTCCATGCTCCTGGCAGGGCTCCAGGTCCAGGACTCTGCTATGAGACACTGACATCACCCAAACATAGCTCATGTTTTTAAATCTATATCGTATCTGATAGAGATGGGACAAGACTCAAGGCAAGGCAAGTTTATTTGTATAGCACGATTTGTACACGAAGTAGTTCAAAGTGCTTTACAGAATAAGAAATACATTAGAATCACAATAAAAACAAATCAAAGCATAAATAATCATCATGAAATTAAAAAGAGAGACATTAAATGAGAGAGAATAGTGTGGAACGAAAAATGAAAACATTTCAGTCATATGCAGCTAAACCGAACCGTTTTGAGCCTGGATTTAAATGGTGTCAAAGTAGAGGCCTGTCTCACATCTTTAGCTGCATGAATCTGAAACGCTGAATCTCGGTGTTTAGTCCTGACTCTGGCACCTAGCAGGAGGCCGGTCCCTAAGGTCTGCAGAGTGCGAGGTGCTTCATATAGGCACTAACAACACACAATTTCTTTAAGAGGAGAGATATCACGAGATTCATCCCACGAGAACAAGACTTTGTGCCATTCAGTTCACAATTTTGGTTTAACAATTTTTGATTTGTTTAATTTATTGTAGCACTGCTTTTTGGGTTTTACAGCTTCAATCTCAAGAGGAGTTACTCAGCAAAGTTAACCGCCTTTTTATCCAAGGCAAATATAAAAATAGGAGGGAATAAAAATCTCACAAGATCATTTTCAGCATCATCTTGTGGCAGTTTTGTCTCGCAAGATCTTGTGGTACAAGATTTTGTCCCATCCCTAGTATCTGAATTAGACTTGTAATTATAAGGCCGATCTCAGCAGTTTGCAAAAAGACATTTAGTAATTCCAAGTTTGTAGCACTTTGAGGCAAGACTAAATCTAGCGTGAACACAAATCTACTTTTTCAGTTTTTTTTCTGGAGTTTTTGTTAGCTTTGTTTTGTGAACATATCTCCTTAATAAACAAGTTGCCATCACTGCATCCGGCGATTTATCACAACAAGAAGTCAGTGTTTGGTGAGAAATTATTATTCTGTGTTTATATCTGCTTTTTGCCATCTTGTTTTTACCTGAGTCTGCGTTCTCTCTTCATCCAATCATCTGCTTGGTTGTGTAAGCTCCTCACGGAGCCATACCATACTGAACACCTCAAATGGTGTTGTTACAACCCAGCGCTGCTAGGGACAGGGGAAGAAACAAAAGAACCAAGATGGAGAATGGAATAAATTAAATAATGTTTAATTAACAGGAGTGTAAAAGGTAAACTTAAGAAAACAGACTAAAATATGTACAGAAAATAACCTAAACTAAGAAACAAAACATACAACGAGTTTTGTGCCAGAAAATGGGTCACGCAGGTCTCAACAAAAACAAATGATTAAACTAAGGAACATACAACAAAACTGAAACACAAGTGCCCCAAAGTAAAACTAGCCTGATTCATCAGCTGGTTTCACTTCGTAGAAACTGTCTGACCTTGCAGCGTTAGAATTTGTTTGCTCGACTGTAGGCGGGTACGTATGTAATACGCTGCTAATGGGGTTTACTGATATATAAGCTTTTCCCAAATACCGTAGGAAGAAGAGCAATAACGTCTTTCCCCCCTTTATAAAATTCACTGAACCTTCTCTTTGTTCCGACTTTAAATCCTCGATCTCGGGAATCGTTGACAACACTGAATATACGGCTCTTCGCTGATTGTCTGGTGCCCGAACTTGCTCTTCCAGAGTTTTTGCGAACCGTTGAGTGTATTTCGATTCCTGACCTAGTTTCTGGAGAGAAATGAAATTGAGCGGAGGCACTAGGTGGCGCCAGCCTCGCTAAAGGAAAACCACATAAACCCACAAACAAAACAAGTGTCTCAATACAAGCAAACAACATCAGACGTACTAGTACAAACGAGTGACTGACACGAAAGAGACACACAAAGACCAGCAGCCCTGAACAGGTACTGGCAGTCTCCTTAAATAGTGGGCGGTGGCTGCAGGTGAGGTGGGCGTAGACAAACCAGACCAAGGCTCCCACAGCAGGAAACAGGACAGCCAGCAAAATAGGGATGGGCATGATTAATCGATTAATCGATAATTGATCATTAAGAATTTCATCGATTACTTTAATTTTAATCGACAAACCGAATGTAGGTTGCCGTGCGTAGCGTGACCAAACAGGGGTCCGTACATGTGTCTCTCTGCACTCAGAAGGAGCGAGCAAACACAAACATTCGGTCAGTCTGCAGCGTACCGAAGCACAAATGCGTATTTAACGATGATTTGTACAAGAAATTCCACGCTTTCTGTTGCGTTCGGGACAAGTGGGAGTCCATGTGCACAGTGTATAAAGCAGGAACATATGTTTCGGTGTCCAGTGGGAAAAAGCTTTACCAGGTGAGAGTCGCGCAATGTCGATGACGAGTCCCCACCTCCCACCTCCTGTACGGTGTCCTGGTTTTGACAAACGCAAATATGGTCACACTAACCTGTATTCCACTGAATCATGTCTTTTAATCCGTCAGAAATTGACCGCATCAGCGACACACAAGAGCTGTAGTTTTATCTTCGCTGAGTTTATTTAGTTTCATTTCTGTGAGAGTTGCGCAAAACTGAATTAAACACATTATAAAGTCAAACAGATTGATGTGGCTCTAGAGTGGTTACGGTTTATATGTCGTAAAGTTGAATTTATTTATGCAGATTAGTAGTGCAGATAGTAATAATAATGATGATCATTTTAATATAAAAACGTTAATGATTAATTGATAATCGATCGTTAATTCTTCCGACGATCGATTAAGAAAATTTCATCGAATGCCCATCCTTACAGCAAAATAAATTAAAACACACAAGACAAGCCAGAACTGGAAGCCTGATGCCGTAACAGTGTAGTACAGTTCACTTTATACAGTGCACCTTTTAATAAACACATTATAAAACATGGCTTTAAATTTGAAACAAGTTGATTTTGTAAAAGATGAAAGCTGTCGGCCTTAAGGGTGTTTTCAAGAATCTATGAGCAACTTTAATCACGATGAAAAAACTCCCCTAAAACTTTCCCCATTTTGCATTTCCACTTTGGTAAATGTCAAGAGGCAGTCACGGGGACATCTGTTAAGGGGAGATGCATAAGACGGTACTTGTGTGAGGATGTGGGTTAGACTCGTATTATGGTGAAAAGGGCCCAGCCAAAAACATTTGAAAGTGAGATAACAGCACACAATACGTATCCTGGGTTCACCTGTACTTCTTATTTGCACAGCTGAATAGTACTTTTTGTTATTTGTCTTTATAAGTAGTGAGTACAGCCCCCAGGTTGATTTGAAGTTTACATGAGCAAGCAAAAATAGAGGGCTTCTTTTGTGCGCTATCATTAGTTTGAGACTTGCAGTGCATCTTGACAGCCCTAGTTTATACAATGGGTCTTCTCCAAAAAAGCATTTTCTTATATTAAAGAAAAATGCAAGCGATAACAGTTTTATATCCAACTGCCATATTGACCATGACACTTTATTTTGGCTCATATCAAATGTCGTAGATGTTGTTAGTGCTATGATTACAGTAAAAAGTTTTCGAATTGAATCTCTCAGAATGTTTTAAATAAAGCTGAATTTCTTTATTAAATATACAATGTGTACCTTCGACAGTGCTTTTCTTCTGATAAAAAGAGAAGATGAAATACACTGATAAGATAAGAGTGTCTAAAAGCAGTTTTCTTTACAAAATATTGGAAAATACTGTATGTTTAGTATCGAGGATTAGCTCCATCTCAAAGGATTTTAACAAGCTTTTAATCATGTTATATTGTTCATGTATGTTTATGCTTACTTTTGATACTTGTACTTTACTTGTACGATACTCATACTTTTGATGTCCATACACATTGACCAGACTTCTTGTATTACTGCTATGCACGCATGAGAAATATGACCTTGTGTGATTGTACAATTGTTAAAAAAAAAAAGGAAAAAAGACGGGTTAAACGATGAGGAGCATTTTACATTTTGACAAGTCATGGTTCTAAAAAGCAGTAATAACAATTATTATTCAATAAAATAAATCTAAAATTGTAAAATCTTGTCTTTGTGATGTGTGAGCTACTGTGTAATTTTCCTTCAATTAAGTTCAATAAAGTTTGTCTAAGTCTAAGTCTTCGATCTTGTGGACCCAATCTCTCGTCTCGTCTTGTTGGACTTTTTTCTTGTCCTTGCCTGCCAGTATTACCTTCAGGTTTATGTTGACAGCTGCAAAAATTGAAATGGTGGAGCTGACCCAGAGCATGTTTTGATTGGATGTCATTATCTGTCACATACTGAGGAATTTTATACATCGGAGCAAAACTTTTAATTCTGAGAATCCCAAAATAACCTTACATTTGCTCCGGCACCTACAATGAAAAATAAAATGGACATTTCAGATTTATTTTATTCTGATGTGAACAAATTTCACCAAGATGCAGTGTTTTCAAATTTTTTTAATCTATTAAATATAATGTAATAATTTAAACTATGTATCAGGAAATTAGTTTGGGTTAAACCTGAAGGGGTTGCAAAATGTTTTTCTTTTACTTTTTATTTATACTTTTTCAAAATGTTAACAAATATACATAAAAGAACAAACAATCTGTGGGGTTCTACAAAAAATAGAAAAATAAAATTCCTTATACATTGGAGTGAACTTTGTAAATAGACCATTTTGACCATTGCTTCTCAAATTTACCAGCTTTCAGTCTCAAATAATAAGTAACTTTTTCCATCACATAAACTTCCTTCATTACATCTATCCATTGTTGGCATTTTAAAGGGTCATCCTTCAGCCAATTCCTTGTTATTACTTTCTTGCTTGCCAAGAGCATCACTTTAAACAAATAGAAGTCCTCAGTTTGAATATTGTTTTCATGCAACAAGCCCAAGTACATAACCCATGGGCCATTGGATATTTTATAGCCAAATATCTCTTCCATTACAATTGCAATGTTTTCCCAAAAAGGATTAACACAAACTAGTTTAAGGATCTGGCAACCCAAAGTGAGGAGCTGTTTCTTTTTCTTTAGTTGTCGATGCATCGACATAACAGTTGTTGGGTAGAATGATTTGCTTTGAACATGTTTACAGATTGAATTTTTATGACATATTTAAAGGTGTGCTCTGTAACTTTTCTGGTAGAGGGTGTAGCGGTTGAATAGTTCGGGTCTTGACAAAACTTGCATTGTGCTCTTGTAGCTATAAATCCCCCAAGTTTCTTCACCTCTTCGGAAACTCTTTTAGATCCCTGAGATAAGACTCCCTTTCCTGATAGAGTATTAATGGTGAACTAGTTACTGGGTTATCCTGGGTCACAGAAAAAAACTGAGGGCTTTAATCTCCTCTCTTGGTATCAAAAGTCATGGATCCCACTTATCTAAAGCAGAGGTCTAAACATCAACTTTGTATAACCATAGTCTCTGTTTTTGAAGACGCACCTTTTTCCCAGAGAAGAGCCCAGGTCACGATAAATTCTAAATCGGCTCTTTGTTATTTATTTTTTTGTACTTTTCCTTTTTGAATTGATTTGACAGGCTGTACTTACAACCTCAAGGTCCCTAAAATCTTACCAAAGCAAAGCATGTGGGTGGCAGTCTCTAAGAGCGTCAGGCCTCAGGGGGTGAGCTCAAGGAAGTGAGCCCAGGAACTTTTTGTCGTAGGTGTTCATCAGGTGATGTCTTTTCTCAGCTTTCTCAGCTCGGACTTACCATATTAAGTACATACATTGTACATCTTGGACTGTCATGATAATTACTATATCAACTTCCAACACATGACCGAACAATAAGTAAGAAAGTAAAAAAGTGGAGTGTGCGTGAGTGTTGGAGGTCAGAGGGGCCAATGGCGCAAATTGGTAACCTCTGTAAAGCTGTAAAGCTCTGTAAAGTGCTTTGGCTGTCATGAAAGGTGCTATAGAAAATGCAGTGATTAGTCAGTCGTACTTTTTCTTTGTACTAACTGAGAAATTTAAATTTTTCTGTACTATTGTAACACTTTAGCTGAACAAGGTTGAGTAAATAACTTCTATAATTCACGATTCATACATTTTTCCAGCACATGTGAATTATCAATATTGAATGGGGATCAGAAATCCTGCTTTAAGGGTACTGTGTCAGTGACATAATTATTTTCAGTATTATCATTTATCATCTATATTTTCATTGGCGATATACTTCAAAACTTGTTATTGTGACAGGTACAGTAGGAATGCAATAATAACCGAAGTATCGTGATATCATATCGTCAAAAATCTCAAAACAATGTGGGCTGTCACAGTATGTCAAATTACAAGTTTCTCTGCTTAAATTCATTGTTACGGTGCAAAAACAGAAAACTACATATACCATGATCCTTTGCTCTGGTTTAGTCCAATCTACATGAAATAACTGTTCTTAAACATTTTTAAATCTTAATTATTTGCTTTATGACAAAAGTAGCATATTCATATTCATAAATTTGTTAACCAAGGCAAAATATTGCAATAAATATCATACTGTAAGATGCATATCCTGAAAATACAGAGAGATTTAGGTGGTGTCCACACGACAACGTTTTTTGGTCAAAACTGAATTTTTTTTTTTTCATTTTGGCCTTTTGTCCACATGGAGCCGGCATTTTGGGTGGATGAAAACAGTGTTCCAGAGTGGAGAAATCTGAGAACACCGGTGTTGCATTGTTGTGTGGATAAGCAAACCACAGCTTTTGGAAAACAATGATGTCGCGACCCTGTCATCACCACGTGACAAGAAGAGAACCCCGCACAGTGGCTCTGGCTGTATCCTGTTTACAGCACTACATAGAGGTGTGGCATATGTATTACATTGTTTTCACTCAGTGCTCCGTTGTGTGGACATGAATATTTATTGATCCGATACATTTGTGGACGCAAATTTTTTTCAACCACCAAAAAAAAAAAAATCCAGGAGCGTTGTCTTGTGAATGTAGCCTTAGATATTACATCCCTACTGACAGGCCTATGTACATTTTGTCTGTACGTTTGCACTTTCCAGGTGAGCCTTCGAGTGAAACCACAGCCTTCCACAATATCCGGTTAGATCCAGATTAAATTTGTTTAAAACTTATCTCAAAATGCTAAACTTTTATTTACATTATGCATATGTATTCTCAGCTCATCTACCTCTCTTAACTCGCGCATAGACTGGAGCTAATGATGTTGTAGTCCGTAATTACACTTCTTGTTTTTACCACTCGCCTTCGTCCAGTTCTTTCAGATGAAACAAGTATGACAGGATGTGATAACAAGCCTGCTCAGATTCCACCTCCTCATGCAATTAAAACAAGACACACACTTGGCCTCGGCTCTGCACTGAGAGAGGAGCCCGCTACACTTATTAAGACCGTCCTTGTTGCGTGAAATTGTCCGTAACTTGAACTTCTTGTTGCATAATCGCAGTTTAATGGAATCTGATCTGTTAGTGTGGTGGTTTTGCTGCTTTATTAATTAATATGGAGTATTGTCACACCTTGGATGATATGGTAAAGTGTGACTATACAGGCCACTTTAAAAGCATTACGTGCTGAAATTGTCTGGTTTCCCTGGGGGTGTTCATTTCATTTATCATTTTTTAAATTTGTTTCGTTCATGTAAGATGAATATAAAATAATTATGTTTCATACATCAGTGTGAATGAAAAAAGCAGAAAGAAGTATAGAGTTATAACAGGCATGACAATCTCTCATGTTTCGGCGAAATGATTTCCAGTTTTATTACAGCTGCTGCTGTCATCAATAAACTTGTACCGGTGCTTCCAAAGGCTGACACTACATCACAAGGCAGGTTAAACTTTTTAAAACATCCTACCTGTCCGTCTGCCTCACGTCAGCGTGCTCCTGCTCACCTTTTCACGCTCTCTCTTCTCCCCGCTCATAGCGCACATCGGCTCGGTCCTTAGTTCGCACTGATTAGAATTACAAGACGAAACACGATGCAAAAGTAATCAAAATTTCTGCTACAGTGTCATCAGGCCTGCAGCACAGAGCAGGCCTACTGCGATATGTGGGCTGAAGTTTGCCTAATAACATGCCAAATAAATCTGTGTAATGATGTGCGTTTGGCTTGGTAAATGTGCAGAGCTGCTAAATCCCACTGTAAAACCAGTAAGATAATGTAACTCCAGTTAGGAATTTGAAAAAACAGGTTTAAAAATCCTACCCATCTTCTTCACTTTGAAGCAGTTTTCTGTAAAGTGCCAGTGGAAGTTCTCTTCAAGAAGGGGATCTCAAACTGTCGGTCAGGGTCCAAAAAAGGGGCACAGAGTGTTTAAGTGCAATACAGTTTGCTTGGCTTATTTTATTCCTAAATTAACATGGCTGTCAGAGGTCTTGTCTCGGCCAGGTCTTGGTCTAGTGTGACTAGAACACTAGTGCATATACTGGTGAATTGCCATTCATTTAGATAGGACCTGGTCTTATTAACTCGAAATAGATGACCCAATGTACCCAGTTTGCAGAAAAACAACCACCCTGAGCTTTAATTTAACACAATCTGACCAGAAAGAGGTGACTTGGTATGCAGCAGTAGGCTAATTTTTAGTTACTTAGACCCTTTTGTTGAAAACAGGACCATGAACTCTTGTATTCATCACAGGCTCCTGAAAATGTGCTCAAAAATACCTTGAAAATATGCATTGAGTCACCTTTCCACAGATCAGGCCTGTAACGTGACTCTAGTGTTCTCATTGAGTTTACTGCCGATACTGAATGAACAGTTGGCAATCCACAAAGGCTGCATTTTATGAAGTATCATAACACACACACACAGTCTCTTTTCTGTGTAAAAACACTGCTAACTCTGTAGTTAAGATCTACATGTTCTGAAAGGTGACGCTTGTATTTTAGTCTTAATTAGTCTTTTAATAAATTCTTCTGGATGCCACGTGTTTGTGAACTTTAAACAGAAATCTTTTATTAAAACATAAATTGCAAATCTTATCGTAATACCCCCAAAAATCTCAGTTTAATATTTTTGCCCTATTCTCTGCTGTAATTGTGTTTTTCGTTTTCTCTCGTCGAAAGAATCAACAGCCGACTCGACGCCTTATGGTCATCAGCTAAATGTACAGTCGCTATTCATATTTGGCTTGTAGCTCAGAGATCTCCCAAATGTTAACAAATCTCTCTCTATCCTCTCGCAGTGTAATGGCAGGGCTTTGATTTCTCCATCTGAATAGTTCATTTGTGTATTTTCTGTGGGAGCGCTAAACGTTCTGTGGAGCAAAAATGGCTCGTAGCAAATGTCAATATGGTGTCATTGTGGAGTCTTTATGTATTCAGACAGTGTGAGCCTGGTTATACGCAGATGAAAGAAGAGTTTGGATTATGTTTCGCAACTATATTTGTGCATTTAAAAAAGGTAGTAGTAGTAGTAGTTGTAGTTGTAGTTGTAGTGTAGTAGTAGTAGTTGTAGTTGTAGTAGTAGTTGTAGTTGTAGTAGTAGTTGTAGTAGTAGTTGTAGTAGTTGTTGTAGTTGTAGTAGTAGTTGTTGTAGTAGTAGTGTAGTTGTGTAGTAGTTTAGTAGTGTTGTAGTAGTAGTGTAGTAGTTTTAGTAGTAGTTGTAGTAGTTTGTAGTTGTAGTAGTTAGTAGTTGTAGTAGTAGTAGTATTTGTGTGTAGTAGTATTGTAGTTTGTAGTAGAGTAGTTGTAGTTGTAGTAGTTGTAGTAGTTGTAGTAGTTTGTTAGTTGTAGTAGTAGTTGTAGTTGTTGTAGTAGTTGTAGTAGTTGTAGTAGTAGTAGTAGTAGTTGTAGTAGTTGTAGTAGTAGTTGTAGTTGTAGTAGTAGTAGTTGTAGTTGTAGTAGTAGTTGTAGTAGTTAGTAGTTGTAGTAGTTGTAGTTGTAGTAGTAGTTGTAGTAGTAGTTGTAGTAGTTGTAGTTGTTGTAGTAGTAGTTGTAGTTAGTTGTAGTAGTTGTAGTAGTAGTAGGTATTTGGTGGTGGTAGTAGGTATTGGTAGTTGTAGTAGCAGTATTTGTAGTAACTGTAGTAGTTCTAGTAGCTGTAGTAGTTGTGGTAGCTGTAGTAGTTGTAGTAGTAGTAGTAGTAATCATCTTACTTACATACGTGGACAGACATGTATTCTCACTGTTAGTGGGATTGCCTCTCCCCAGATCTGACCTTTGACTTGGCCGTGGTGTGTCACCCGCTTGTTTCCATGGATACAGAATATGAGGCTATCTTAAAAGCTGGAAATAACTTGAAGCAATCGTCTGATTTTCTATTTAAACTGTTGCTGTTATTGTTAAGTGAAATCATTTGTTCAGGGAAGCAAATGTTATAATGCTGATACCTCCTCAAAAACAAACCTGGAGTTATGTTTTGTTTCATTCACACATGTTTGAGTAATCTTGGTTTATTAGTCTGTTTACAAAATGCTCTGTTCCATATTGTGATGTCATACAGTTGTAGTTTTCAAGTTATCAGCTACCTCTTACCTTTAGTTCATTTAGGGATCTACAATTGCAGGACTGAAATGATTTAAATGATTCTAGTGAAGGTGTATGGAGTTTAAAAATGAATTGGAGCACTTCCTGTATTACCACATGACATCACAAGGTGGAACCATTGACTGTATAAAAAAGTGGATGTCACATAGTGTTCGGCTCCAGTCAAATGAAGCTCATGATTCTAGCAGTTATACGAGCGAATTTTAGCCAGGCTCTATTTTATGAATTGGATTTTTTTGACGAACAAAATTAGCGAAAAAAAAAAAACAACCACCAGGATCATGTAGAGCAGGTTAATACGAACGTGAACGAAGTAAATGGAAGCCAGAGTACACGTGAATGCACGGAGCGCGGGTCTTGTGTATCACGTGATCGCTTTGACCAATCAGAGCAAGAGGAGTTAGAGCGGAGCAGAGCGGAACCGGCGCTAACGATTATAAAGCGTTTTTTAAGACAACTGAAGGATTTTGAGCTGAGAAAAAGTTTATGATCTAAAAATAGGTAAAAATCGCCACAAAATCCGACATTTTTAAAAGTTGTAGGTGCCCTGTCAGTCAAACATGAGCAGTTTGTGATTACATTGCGCACTATGAGAAAAATCATGTCTCAGCCCCAGAGATTTTTATCGCTGAAATACCAGTGAGTGTCCACTACGTCAACTGGAGGCAGCTACAAGCACCAATAACCTATCCAGTAATTTTAATATATCCATGATTTATATTTATAGTCTATGGATGGAACTGAGTGTTTTCTGTTTGAGAAAAGACCTCAGCCTAAATATGCAGGGCTTGTGTGTTAAAATGTGTGAATGAAACCAAACATAACTCTAAATACAAATGTTTTTGATGAGGAAACATTATAACATAGATTAGAAAATAATGTAATATGGGCCCTTTGTTAATTTAATATTTTTTTCTCGATTTTGCTCGATTTTAAACCATAATTTCGTTCCCAGTAACTAAAAGGACACCCGTGCTGTGTTGCTACAGTCGGTGTATCTGTCCCTGCCTGAGGAGTGTATGTAGGTGGAGGTCTTGAAGGTCTTTTCTTCTGAGGTAACACCGTTTAACTTCACCAAAACCCAGAGTGAGAACAGCCAGTGTTCCGAGTGAGTGGGAGTGCAACAGTGTAGGTTCTGAAGGGACATTTTTGATATGTAATACTCATAACTCTCCTTTAACTCATCTGTGTAACGCCCCAAAGGAAGTGAACCCATTGAATATATTAATA
Source organism: Boleophthalmus pectinirostris (assembly GCF_026225935.1). Taxonomy (NCBI): domain Eukaryota; kingdom Metazoa; phylum Chordata; class Actinopteri; order Gobiiformes; family Gobiidae; genus Boleophthalmus; species Boleophthalmus pectinirostris. Next base: position 13,424,395 of record NW_026571018.1, read on the forward strand.
CAAATAAAACTGGGACAAAAATCAGCAATTGTAATGAATATATTTTGTTGAGATGAATTGTAAGGATTGTATTAAATTGGTGGTTTTCAGATTATAGAATGATGATGTACTTCTAGGTGGTGGAAAAGAGCCAGTTTTTCCTCTTGACTACATTGTACGTAAATTCCCAAATATGGATTCTTATCATTTCTATTACTGACTAGACACAAGACCCTGCTTTATTATAACAAAAATCTGAAATGGAACTGTATTAATTTTAGTTTCCCCCATCTGTATTAAATAAAAACGGCCTATAAAATGTTGTGAAAGAGTATCTTGCAGCAATTTTACTGTTGATAAGCCGTGGCACCCAAGAGTTTTAGTTAATTTTGGTTTTCCTCCGTTAGAAAAACAGCACATTATGACAAAATCAGATCACTTCACGCAGTCTGCATGTGTCTGTAAATAGAGATTGACTGAAATACTCTAGGTTAGGGGTCTCCAACCTGTCGTTCTCCAGCTCGCCAAAAGACTGAATTATACATATTGTGCTGAATGATTCAAATTTGATGAACTACCAGTGTAAATGTATAATTCTGATGCCCTTTGTGCACTAATGAATGGTTAAAGGTTTATGTTTTATAGCTATCTAACTGTTCCCATCTAAGGCTTTCCTAGGCTCTATTTCTTATGGGCACTAAAAGTAGCATCTCTTTGGCATTTTCTTTTTGTAAAGGTAGCACAGTGGAAGAAAAAGGTTGGAGACCCCAGCTCTAGGTTGTTTCTTGGCCTATGTCGATATTTTGGAGCTGATATGCAGGAACGGTTTTGATTATTTTCACAAAATTACTGTATGTCATTTGAATTTACTATAAACTCACCCACAACCTTCCTTTTTTTTTAAGTCACAAACCTTTAAGAGAGCTCTGTAGTTATGTTTTGTGCAGTTATTTCTTCACACTAAAGTTTTAAAATAAAGCTTTGTGTATTTTTTAGGCACCAGATCGACTAAAAGAAAATATCAGCCTCTCCTGGAGATTCAAAGATGCACCATGTAACTTTTTTGTTGGGGGTCTGTCACCTGCTTGTTTCTATAGATATGTCATTGCTCTGCCTGGAAATGTTCCACAGCATCAAAAGAAACAGAAAACGCACACCAAAAATTCTTGTGGAGGTTCAAATGCAAGGAGCAGCAAGACAAAAGCGAAAAAATGCACAGCACACTCAGATGGCCGATGTCCAAAAGCCTTCATACTTTTAAAATAACATTTCGGCGAAAAAAGCCTTCATCAGATATTTTTCTTGCTTGGACCACAGCACACAAAGCAAGAAAAATACCTGACGAAGACTTTTTTTTTTTTTTTTTTTCCAAAATGTTATTTTAAAAGTAGGAAGACTTTTGGACATTGGCCATCTGAGTGTTGTGCATGTTCCACAGTATGACATTAAACACCTCTACCGTACATTTATTCAATTACAGTGGTTTTATAGCTCGAAAATACTTTGAAAAACAGGCATTCTGACTGTGAGCAGGATTACCTCTCCACAGATCTGACCTGTAACTTCATCTGGTTTGGTCTTTTTATATAGAAGGTTTAATGCCATACTGTGAAACATTCCAAACAAAGTAATAACATCTCTATTAACGATGTGCAAAAATACTGAAATATCCATATATCATATCGTTTAATGTGATGATACAGTATCGATATCATGGGCTGCTGTATCGATATATCTCCAAGAGTATTTTTTGGTGTATTTTACTCAATTATTTTGTTACAGCGCTACAGTTTTGTTGCTTATTCAGAGGAAGGAAACTTTTTTTATGCAACACATTTTGATATTTTCACTGTTTTGATGATTAAAATTGGTGTATTTCATATGAACTTTGCACAAGAAGTGGTTTAACAAAGACTTTTAGTATCAAAGCCATGATCTTGCGATTATTTTTTTATTGAACCATATTGAATCGATTTGAAATATATCACATCGAATCGAAAGTTCACTGTATCAAGATATGTATTGTATCGTGGCCTATGTATCGATGTATGTATCGTTTCGGCAACTTCTGAATAATAACCAGCCCTAATCTCCATGGAGAAAAGCACTTGACAGACCCTACACCAGAAAAGTCCAAATATCGGTACGATATATTGGTCTTTCTCTATCCGTGAGGCATGTTATCGATTGCAAACCTGGACAAGTTTGACACAGTGCCACATTTTGGGCTGAGAGTGCGTTGGCTGTGTGATCTGTGCTGCTTTACTTTATTTATACCAAGGCTTTATCAGCTCTCAAAAGAGACTGTCCTCTATGAATCTCTCCATGAACCCTCCCGCGCTTTGATGAGCACCTGTTTTAAGATCTCAGATTTGTGGTGATTCGGGTGAGCACTCAGCATCTTATTCTCTCTGCCCTTTTTTGTAAATGAGCATGTTTTTCCCGTATTGCTAAATCAGCACTCTGTGATAAAATGAGACCGCTGTGCTGTCTGCCTCTTATAAAAAACTATTTCATTTAGTGGAAGAGCTGAGCAGCTTTAGGATTGACTGTGGTTTGGGGGTCTGCCAGTGCTTCTGGAGATGAGATCATACTGCGCCCACTTCTCAGGACAGGTGGCCCCAGCGGCCTGGAAGGACGGGTCAAATGCAGGATGTGCCCATATTATGCTGTTTTCTAAGTTATGTTATAATGTTGTTTCCTCATCAAAAACATACCTGGAGTGTGTTTTGTTTCATTCACACATGTTTAACATAAATCTTGCATATTTAGGAAAACACTATGTCTCACTTAGTGATTAGGGGTGTGCAGAAATATTGAAATATCGATACATCATATCGCTAGGGCTGTAATGATAACCAAGTCTCACGATACGATTTTGTCACAGTATGAACCTTACGGTATATTTATTGTGATATCATGGGAAAGCTCACAATATGGTGGAGAGGCTCACGATGTAACAATATCCAAATCTCATTGTATGATATTTTTACGATATACAACTCACAGTACGATATTTATTGCAATATTTTGTGGAGGTTAACAAAACTGTTAATATGCTACTTTTTCCTCTTAAAATGCCTTGACAAGACTTAATCCAAAGAACTAAGACTTAAAAGTGCCTAGAACTGTTATTTTTTCTTGTAGTCTACACTGAAATGGAGCAAAGGATCATGGTCTATGTAGTTCCCTCTGTCTTTTTTTTAGCTATTGCTGCACCATCACTCTTCATTTAAGAAAGAGACTTGTGATTCGATATATTGTGATGGTCCACGATATTAGTGTGAGAATTTTGACGATACACTGTCACGATATTTCTGATATTGTTACATCCCTACATATCGCTTAATATGATGATACAGTATCAGTAAATCGCCAAGAGTGTATTTTTTTTGGTATATTTTACTAAATTATTTTGTTACAGTGCTACAGTTTTGTTGTTTAGAGGAAGGAAACTCTTATGCGACACATTTGGCATTTTCACTGTTTTGATGTTTGCACAAGAAGTGGTTTAACAAAGACTTTTAGTATCACAGCCATAACTTTGCCATTTAAAAAAAAAATTAACCGTTTGAAATATATTGTATCGAACCGAAAGCTCACTGTATCGAGATATGTATCGTATCATGGCCTATGTATCGAGGTATGTATCGTATCGGCAACTTCTTCAGCTCTAATTGTACAGGAAGTGCTCCACTGTGTTTCTAAACTCCATACACCTTTACTAAAATCATTTGAACAATTTGCAGCCCTGGAACTGCCAATCTACTGAACTAAAGGTAAAAGGTAGCTGCTAACTTGAAAACTACAACTTCATGACATCACAAGGTGGAACAGAGCATTTTAAGTTTTGAAGGTGTTAAGATTCCATACAGATTAATAATGCAGGATTACTCAAACGTGTGAATGAAACAAAACACAACTCCAGGTTGGTTTTTGTAGAGGACCTTTCTTATAACACGTCTAAAAGCTAACAAGAGGAACTAATTGTATAGATGTAAATAAGTAAGTCTCCTTTAAATATGGGGTAATGCTTATTTAATTGGCTGAAAGCAACAAAAGACATACACTTTATTTACAGTAATTAATGTGCAATTTCACAAAGCTTGTATCCTACAGTTACATAAAAGCATCTAAACTCTCATTAAGCTTCATAATCTTAAGGCGCTAATGCTATACCACGGCTAATTAACTAAACCTTAAATGGGTAATTATAGTTCTTGCATTGTAGTGTAATTTTTTGTATTTAAATTTTCTAGTTCATTTTTTTTCTTATCTGTGTTTTGATCCTTTTAACATTAATGGTACTGTAGCACATTAAGGGTGCTGTGGCATTTCTACTAAGCCATATGAAAATGTAATCACTTAAAGACTAAACTAGAATAATTCTAATTATACGGGTCTTGTTTATTGGCACAGAAGAATGGTGGTATTTACAACGTCTATTAAACACTGAGGAAAAACACGCAGCATTTACAGTTCAGAATTATAATTACTTAATATGTAAACAACTCGCATGTCTCCAGACTCAGACCTTTTATTATCAGTGACTTTGAAACCACCTTTGTTACGCTTTCTTCTAATAAACTGTGGAATCATGCTTAAAAGGGCAAACTAATGCGACAAAAACAAAAATGAAAGGACAAATGTTAAAGAGTGAAATTTACAGTTGTTGCTCTAAAAATCCGTTGACTTTTAGAACAACTGCTCTGTTGGAGAAAATTTCAAAGTAGCTTTTCAACTCTTTACATTTTTATCATTTTGTCTTTCATTTTTGTCTTTGTCACATTACTTTGCCCTTTATACGCCCTTCTATACCTCCATGGGCCACTATACCCGGATGACTGACAGATTACACAGATATTTAATGCAACATGGTATAATATAAAAGAGAGTTTTATGATTTAACCCTTCCAGACCTAAGGGCAATTTTAGTACATTTGTCCTCGTCTGGATTTTTTTCCTTAATTTTGTTATTAAAACTCCCCCTTTTACCTCCTAATGAAGTGTTATCATCCTTTTTTTCAGTACAACCTGTTATTTCACAGTCTGCGTGCTGTAGTTGTGTCAGATGGATGTAATAAAAGCTATAGGACCAGAAACACAAATGGAAAAACAAAGAAACAAAAAACAAAAACAAAAAACAAAAAAAAAAACTGAAAATGAAATTCAGTCTTTCATAGAAAACACAGCAAACATGTACATGTACTACAACTTTTTGGACATACGAAAGCTTAATTTAGGGCCTTAGCTACAAAATGCAAAAAATCAAGTCTGTAAATAAACCAAAAATATCCTTATTGCCCCAAAATAAAATAAAAAGTGCAATCACCCTGTTACTTTATTGGTGCCAGTCATGGAAACGGCTTGTGTCAGGTCCAGGGCACAGAGCCACATCACTTCCTGCATTTCCATGGTGTGTATTACATTTGTATTTGTACATTTTGAGTGAAATAAACCTTTCAAATAAAAATAGCAAGGAACGCTCAGACCAGGATGTGTAATTTGCCATTTATATAGAAATAACTGCACTTAAACAATTGTTACAAACATTGACCCTCAGAGCATTCAACCATCTTGACTCACTACACTCTTTGGAAAAGTTTTGGCCAATCAAAATAGATGGAGCGAATGTGTTTAGCGGAACACAAAGTTACTGTCGTTTTTCCTGGGTCATCACGCAGCATGTGTGTAATTTAGGATAATGCCAGAAATATGCTCAGAAAGCTGCAAGTCCCAGCTTTTCAAGAAAAAAAATAAGTATGTTTCTTTTGTGGTTAGAAAGTTATGTGCGGTTATATAAAACATATTCCCAGGTATCATATACCACCAGTCTGGAAGGGTTAATGTTGTCTAAAGAAAGTGTTTTAATTATCATTTTGATATCTGTATTCAGGATCAATTAGAATTTTTTATTATATTGTGACAACACTAGAACCAGATCTCTTTTTTGGTTCTGATTTTAACATAAGAATTGTGATATTTACAGCCTATATTAAACACTGAGGAAAAGCACACATAGCATTTACAGTTCAAAAGTATTAACCCATTATTATAATTACTTAATATGTAAACAACATGCATGTTTCTAGACTCAGACCTTTTATTATTACTGATATTGAAACCACCTTTGTAACCTTTTCTTGTATTAATCTGATCAGAACAGTTACATCTGATGTGAGTTGTCTGATTTCTCTCTGATAATGCTTAAAACAAATGTGACAAAGACAAAATACTACAGATGCATTGCATAACTTTTTGACTGAAAGGTCCATCAAATGCTTTTCTTTGTGGTGACATTTGTGCTTTGTCTGTAATGTTTCACAGTATGTACTGCTATTAAACCATTCTATCTTCATGGAGAACAAACCAGACCAAGTTACAGGTCAGATCTGCGGAGAGTAATAGCAGTAATCTGATTTTAACTGATGATCTAAATGTACCCCTGTCAGCGGCATTACACAGAAGCATGTTTCTAGTTCTTTTAACATTCTGCGACTGATATTTTTCAATGCCAAGGCCCTTTCCATTGGCTCTCACTGAAAGGTTTAAAAAAGATTCAATTATTCATCACATGCAGCGACCTTCACCATGTCCAGACTCTATAGTACATTTTCTGTTGGCTCCAATCAAAACTTAAACACTTCAGAAATGCATGAATAAAATGAAATATTTAAAATGCTAGAAAGTGACAAATGCCTCAACAAAATACTGTGAGTTTTGGTGTACTTTCACAGTCACAGCTTACCCAGTTATACGTGTTAATAGAAATAACTACTATAGATAAGTACATACAAATCAACAAGCAAAATGTCATTTACGTTGAGCATTAGACTTTCAGATATGCTTGGAACTGCTCTACAAGTTATGAATGCTGTCGTTTGGTCCTTGGGCAAGACACTTAACCCACCTCGCCCCTAGTGTCTGCGTTCAGTGGTGTATGAATATGTGTGTGAATGGGTGAGTGGTTCCTTGATGTAAAGCACTTTGAGAGCCTTCAAGGTGGAAAAGCGCTGTATAAAAATGTGACCATGACCATGTAGGTTTTACTTTTACTTTAATATTGGCAAAACTGTGAAACAATTTGTAGTAGTCAGCAGTAGAGCGACTGTAATTTGTCATCACTGCTGATCTAAAAAAAAAAAAAAGAGTAGACGTCCAAACACTTGTCTATTGTCGAATATTTTCCTGACTCTTTCTTACCATGTGCACTTAAATGCCTCTCCTAGACTGCTCCTAGTTATTGTAAATTTGAGATTTTTGAGATTCAAATCAAAAGATGCTTAAGTCATAGTTTTCGAGTTTACATGCATTGTGAAAATTCTGTTCAAAGGGAATTTGTGTATCATTTGTTCATTTGTTTTTCAAAATAAATGAAAACAAATTCAACATAAAATGAAAAAGCAACTATTTTCTTTCCCAAAGCCAAAATGAAAAAATGGATAACGATTTTTTTTTTTTTCCAGTTTTCAATGTTGTGTTTAAATGAATAATGGAAAAAAAACCTGCAGTTTCCTGTTTCCGTGATTTAAACTGCGATGCCGGACTTTTACACCGCATACGGACTGAACCAGGACTAAAACAGGACTAAAACACCAGGACTGAGATGAAACTAGACCGGGACTGAGATGGGACTGAGACCGGGGCTGAGTCTGAGACTTTTTTCTCTTAAAATGCCTTGACAAGGCTAATCCAAAGAACTAAGACTTAAAAGTGTTTAGAACTGCTATTTCTTGTAGTCTACACTGAAATGGGGCAAAGGATCATGGTCTATGTAATTCCGTCTGTCTTTTTTTTATTGTTGCACCATAACTCTTAATTTAAGTAAAGAGACTTTTAATTTGATATATTGTGATGGTCCATGATATTATAGTGAGAACTTTGACAATACGATATTACGATATATTGGTTATGGTTACGTCCCTACTTCGGGTGTTTTGTGGAGTGGTTAAGACTGTTTTTAGTGGCAGGATAACTATGGCCATTGACATGCACTAGCCTAGCACCAACGACCTCTGCAAATACAAGGACTGGATGGAATATTTTAAAAAGTGTCTCCACACGTCTCCAATACTCTGGCAAACTAGGAAATGAGGTCCTATTTTCAAAATTCTGGACTATGCCTTTAAGGTAGTGCATCATGGTAGAAGCTAAATACGCCCTCAGTCATTCTAATAAGGAGCCAATTGAAGAGTCCATTGACAGTCATTGCTTCTTACCTTGGCTTTGCAGTTTTTCGCCAGCTCTCGTCTGGTAGATATGAGGCGTGTGCACATGGTTTATTCTGTTTATGGAGGAAATCCACTAATCTGAGGCTCAGGAGAACAGCTGTGCTTGTACAGGTGGCCAGCTCATTCGCAGTGCGTAGACTTGGGAACACAGACAGACAGTATAGCCTCCTAATGCATATTGTAAAGCACCCTTTTTCTCGTAAAATTAACAAATATGCCAAAGCTTGTCAAGTCACATTGGTTATTTCACAGCATGCATTTAAAGGCCCTGTATTTATGCAAAGTTTACTCTTGTGAGCTTTACACCATGTTACAATACTGTTACATCCTCAAAAACATACCCAGAGTTGTGTTTTGTTTCATTCACACATGTTTGAGTAACCTGTTATTTTTAGTCTGAAATAAATTTGTGTGCATGAAAGAAAGCATATTATTGTAAAATGGATCAGAAAATAGTGTAATATGGTCATTTGCGTGATTAATTGTTAGTGCCTTAATTAATTTAAATGGTCTCTCGGTCTGGGTCAGTGGGCTGCACAATCATGGGGAAAGCTGCTGACTGGTCACTGACACCCTCCACAAGGAGAAAACCACAAAAGGTCATTGCTACAAAAGTTGGTTGTTCAGAGTGCTGTATTCAAGCATAAGAAACTTCCGTTCAAGAAAGGAGTGGACTGAGGCTGGAGTCAGCGCATCAAGAGGCATTATACCCAGACAAAGCCTAGATAATAGGATACAAATGTCACTTTCCTCCTGTCAAGCTACTCATGTGAACGAGAAACAATGTCAGAAGCGTCTTACCTGGGCTGTGGAGAGAAAGAACTGTCCTATTGCTCACTGGTCAATGCAGTCATCTACCTGGACATTTTAGAGCACGTCATGCTTCCTTCTTCTGACAAGTTTTATGGAGGTGCATCTGCCCACACAGCCAAAAGTACCAAAAAATGGCTCAGTGACCATGGTGTTACTGTACTGAAAGACCAGAATAACTGTCCTTAATGATCTGGTGTTTCTTAAGAGAGTGAGACCTTCTGTATACACTGTGATGGACATGGACAGGACCACAGAAAAAATGGATTTTCAACGTACAGTTACCATTTGGAGGTAATGCTATGACTGCCAGTGGCTTCACCATAAAGGATACTGAGAAGAACGCTGCAGCCCTCATCCTAAAAGGGTTTGGGTACAGGTTTAAAGTAGAGGAACCTCAAGATACAAAGATTTCTTCTGAAACCAAAGATCACTCACCCAGAAGGACTCAAGTGACCCACACACCCTCAAGCCTGGTCTTTGTCAGCAGACTCACAGGATCTGCCAGCAGATGGTGCTACTGGACATGCACAGGAGGTTTTAAAGAATATCACTTCTGTTGTGCAAGAGTCGGCACCAGTGTAACTAAAGGGGAACACATGATTGTACCAGAAGAACTCCTACTGATGTTGGCTGCGATGGGAGTTTTGGAGAGTCTGACCTCATCAGAGTTGGCTGAGCACCACTGTGCTCATTTCCACAAGAAGATTCTGTGGAATAATTTATCCAAGAACCTGCACCTGAAATGCAGGATGGACCAGAGGTTCCTGAGACTGAGACACTGAAGGTAGCAGATGTTACTGAGGTGGAAATATCAGAGGTACTTGTTGCCAGCACGGTGACACCAGTGTCACTAGATCATACAGCGGTGGAGACGTCAACAGATGAAATCCAAACTTACCAAGTTACAGGTCAGGTCTGTGGAGAGGTGACCCTGCTGACAGTCAGAATGCCTGTTTTTCTATGTATTTTTGAAATGTAAAACCATCTGTGTTTGAATAAATGTAAGGTAGAGCTGTTTCATGTCGTACTGTTGATCATTCCAGACAGAGAAATGACATATCCACAGACACAAGCAGGTGACGAACCCCAACCAAAAAATTACAAAGTTCATACTCAGCGCTAGTATATTTTATATTGTCATCCCCATAGTAACAAATGGGCTCTCAACATTTTACCCATTCTTCAGAGCCACTGGAGCAACCTGTGTGGAGTGATGGGGCTGAAGTAGTTCCATTAAAATTTATTGCAGATTTTTGCTGAAGTAGTTTCCATTAGTACCAACTCGTGGTGGGCAGATTTTCAGACCCTTTTGTAACAGGAAAAACCAACTGACGTTTCTACCCTGGAAAATAATTATTTGTAACTGTTTTTAATAAAGACTTAAAATCCTTAGTGTCAATACAGATAACAAGTAATTATTACATTTTTTATGTTGTCTTAATGTTGTCTACATTTGCCTCCATTCCAGAAAGTAGACAGTCTATAGTTTTTATTGCATTTGATTGCTGCTAAATGTAATAATTTTGATGTGCCACCTACAGTTTTCACTGGAAAACACCTTCCAAAACATTCATTTATATAAATATCTTGTCTTTTCCTTGTGGACTGAATTTTGTGTCTTATTTCTCATCCCACCTCTTCAAAGATGCACTATGTAACTTTTTGGTTGGGGTCATCTGCTTGTTTCTGTGGATATGTTTTCATGTATTCACAGTATTTCACATGAATTAAATTACAGGTGGTTTTATTGCACAAAAAAATGCATAGAAAAACTGGTATTCTGAGTTTATGAAGGGTCGCCTCTCCACAGATCTGACCTGTAACTTAGTCTGGTTTGGTCTCCATGAAGATAGAAAGGTTCAATACCATACTGTGAAACTGTGAAAGATTACACAATGCACCTTTCAAAATATTCATTATACAGTATATTTTAACCAAATCTCTTCCTCAAAAAATTTTGAACTGTATGGAAACAAGTATAAGAGCAGATAGACTCGTATACACCTGGAACAAACCTGGACAACTGAGGGACTACACAGAAACTACTACCATTTAATGCTGAAAATGCCATTCAGTCTAAAGAGTGTTTTTTATTATCATTGTGGTATCAGAATTGGTAACAAGTACTGAGTCTATTCCTCGAACTATAGTATGAAAATATTCTGTATTTATTTTTATTATATTACCTTCATTTAACCCAGAAGTCCCATTGAGATTCAGAGAGACTGGGCCAAGGTAGCAGCCTGCACAATCAATACAAAACAGTAAAAGCACAAAATATCACATAACATCACATTATAACCATTTACATCTCTCAAGAAAAATATATTCATGTCTCAGTCACCGCACTTTATAATTTTCTTGAACTTACCAAGTGAGAACATAAAGTTCAACTGAAGAAATTTTAGTAAACATGGGTAAAAACAAACCAAAAATTTCTTAAACAAAACAACAAAACTACACAACAACAACACAACACAATGACTACACAATGACAAAACAACAACACAGCAACAAAACAACACAACAGCAACACAATGACTACACAATGACAAGACAACACAAACACAACAACACAACAGCAACTACACAATGACTACACAACAACAAAGCAACAACAGCAACACAACAACAACACAACAAGTACACAATGACTACACAACGACAACACAGCAACAAAACAACAACACAATAACACAACAACAGCAACACAACAACAACACAAACACAACAGCGACTACACAATGACAACAAAACTACACAACAACAACACAGCACAATGACTACACAGTGACTACATGACTACACAATGACAAAACAACACAGCAACAACACAACAAAACAAAGCATTGACTATTAGCAGTAAGTGAATCTCAATCCCTATTTAAGTTAGAGACGTTTTGTTGTTGTCTGTAATTAATCTATTCATTTAATATTATGTATATATAAATATATATCAGATATTGATCAAGGTCTCTTTGATGCTTCAAAAGTCATTATATTCCTCTCTTCTTCTTCACTGTCCTTCCACTGTACACTCTGTCCCTTTGAAGCTCTCATAGCCGCCCCTCCCACACACTATCGCGCTCATGCCTGGATGGTAATTACCTCCCTCTCAACCCAAAAATTAATTACATCTCCACAGATTGGCAATTTAGCCACGATGCAATGCTTACACACAATATTATATGAACCCGGGCGGAAGATGGATGGCGGGCGTGGAGTCTGCCAAAAGAGTGCTCCCGGAAGGTCAGAGGGGCCCTTGGGTGCCAGTATCCTGCCCCACGACGGGTGATCTCAGGTGGGATAGCAGGATGTTCGTTTCCCCGTTGCACATGGAGGTGAAACAGGGAATATTAATGGATAATTTTTTCCTCGTCTTGACATTTTCTTGTGTTTTAGACAGTTTGTAATTTGTTGCTTGCTATTTTGGATAACTTTCTTAGTTTATGTTGTCAGGAAACTTGAGTAATGTTGTAAGTTTCAAAAAATAGTTTTAGTTTTATATTGGCGCTGCTCCACTTTAAAAGTCTTATATTACGCGAGATTGGCTCTTATGAGGTTTAAGACATGTTATAACGCTGTTACCGCACAAAAGACATACCTGGAGTTTTGTTTTCTGCCCTACAAAGGCAGAAGACCGTAATGTCATGTTTGGTCAAAACTTAGTTCATGTAATTTTGAGGGTATGTGAGACTTCCTTTATCATGTGAATAAATATCGTGAAAAATATTGAGCTCAAAATTGGCCTTTGTCTGTTATTTGGCAGTCACTCTGCCTTTGTATCATGTGCAGAAAATAAGGAGTCGTGCAAAGGCAAAAGGCAGGATCAGTGTCATCTGCAAAGGCAAAAGGCAGAAACAGTGTCAGTTACTGCCTTTTGCCTTTGCACGACTCCTTATTTTTGGCACATGATTAAAAGGCAGAGTACAGGAACTGCCAAATAAGGATCAAAGGTAAATTGTGAGCTCAATATTTTTTGGATACAAATATTTCTTCATTATAGCAACTAGTTGTCAAATTTACGGAGCCCTACCTAATATACTTTTGTCTGGACAAAACAGAAACTTGGAAGTCATTTTTCTTTGTTTCACACTTTAGTGAGTTAAGGCCTTTTGCCTTTGTAGGGCAGTTTTATTTCATTCACACGTTTGAGTCACCATTTATTATTAACCTGTCTAAACCTCCAAAGCTCAAAATGCTCTGTTCCACCTTGCAATGTCATGAAGCTGTAGTTATTTACCTTTTACCTTTGGTTCAGTAGAGATTGGAAATTCTAGATCTGAAACTATCCAAATGATTCTAGTGAAGATGGAAGTTTAAAAACACAGTGGAGCACTTCCTGTATCACCAAGGTGGAAGAGAGTGTTTAGTAAATTTACTTTCATAGGCCTGGAGGATGCAAAATAAGACCTTTATGTTACTCAAGTAAAATCGTCTCATTGACTTTTTAATGAGGTGTAATTTGGTGGCTCATCTGACAGAATCTCAAATGTGTTTTTTGTTGATGAATAATATAATGAGTCTAACCTCCAAATGCCACGTTTGCATGATTGGCGCTCTAGGGTGACTTATTGACTTATCATTACTGTAGGTAATATATTTTCTAAATAGATTTCACATTACACTGGTTCAGTTCAACCTTTAATAGGGCTGAATAATTTGGAGAAAATGTCTGTTGTATTAAGTGTTTTTTTAAATATATTAATTTTTTTTTTTTTTTTTTTACTTTTATTTATTTATTTATTTAGTGCAGTAGTACAAAGAGAATCGCAAACAAAAACACACAAGTAATATGCAAGGTTGTTTTTATTTAATTTTTTATGAGTGTGATGAAGCATGTACTTTAGATCTGTACAAACATGTTCTGAAATGAGACTCTTATTAGTTTGCCAGTTCATATTTTCATCTTTTTTGGACTCATTTAAAGAGAGCGATATTTTGCTTCTATTGGTATTTTACATCCATGGTGTTACTAACTTCGAACACATAACATATTTTGATCACCATGTTTCTTTTTTTGTAAATGCTATGTTATATATTAGGGTCTGACTGATTTGGATTTGGATTTTTTTTTGCAGCCGATATGATACCGATAAACTGGGAGTTGGAGGTGCCGATAGTCGATATAAAAGCCGATATATTTAGTGATGTAAAAATTCACTATAAATCTTCACTTGATTTTAACACTTAGGTCTGGCTCTACTGGATTTTAAATTTGGTTTGTTTAGGCTACATTTATTGTTATTCTGCCTCTTTACATCATATTTAAAGACAGTAGGTCGGCCTAATGCCTAATTCACACCTCTATTCACAGCTCATTTACATATCAATGCAGGTCCAGTAACATGTGTACAGGTACTATATTCACTTTACACAAGGCCAGTGTAAGAGAAAGCAGGTTGTTTATGTGTGGGAGCTACTGCAGCTAATCACTAACCAATGACAAAGAACCAAAAGTAGCTTCAAAACCAACACATTTGTAACACTCATTGCTCGCACTGGCTCCTCTCAGATCACAAGTCTTCACAAATAAGTGTCCTTTCAATCCTGACTCAAAATGATCATCTGTAAAAATAATATAATCCAGCATATTGACAGCATCTGCATCTATAAGCAAGTGCACGTGAGTGACGTGACTCTGGGGGTGCATTCAGGAGCAGTACGGCGTCATAGATGCAGACAAATTACAAATTAATAAATACTGATGCAGCCCCACATATTTGGACATTTGTCTGTCTGTAAATTGGATTAAATTGACATAATAGAGAGAGTTTAAGCTTTATAATGAGATATAACATGCCCACGTGAACTATTGGCAAGATTTAGGCCAATAACCAATATGTCTCCAAGTGCCCATTTCGACCGATGATATTGTCCAAATGATATATTGGTCGGTCCCTATTATATGTTTCATAAGTTTAACTTTAGACCTTGACTTGTGGGCTGAGAATTGCACAGAATCTTGCCGTATAGCTGACTATAAGGAGGGTTTCAAGTAGAGCCTTGGAGAGATTGCTAGATTATTCAAACATGCATTCTTGGATCTAAAACTTCAGCAATGTTTTTGATGAGGAAACATCTTTACAACAGAAAGCTCAAAAATTTTGCATAATACACCCTCTTTAAAATATGAACTTTGATCCGAATTATTTTTAAACATGAAAATCTTGCCAGAAAAATCACAATTCAGTATTTTTCCAAATCATTCAGCCCTATTTCAGAACATGTTAATACAAATCTAAACTTAGCTGTTTTTATACATTCTCATTGTGATTATGATTCTATTGTGATTCATGTGGCAGCCCTTTTACACAACACTTCTTGCAGATTTCATTTTCTGCTTGCATGCTTAAGTTCTGCTGCCAGAGGTCACGCTCATTCAGACTTTATAATGCAGACTACCTCACAGCGGCATTGCTTTTCTTCACAGTTCAAATGATAAACAGCTCAGATAAGGTCTTCCCATGGGACCTCTGCTCTCTGCAGTGTCTCTGAGGCTTTGTTTGGCTCATAGGCAGCGGGCAGGTGTCAAACAGAAGGAGCACAGTTCACATGCTCTTTTGTTTTAAATGAGAAGAACGTGGTTGATGGTTCAAAAGTTCATATATCCCAGGGTGGTAATACTATCATAATGATTCTTTGTTTTTCTCTATCTGGATTGAATAGTACAAATCCAAATCTATTTTATTTATCTACATCTACATTTCTATCTACATCTATCTACAATTTCCAAAGTGCAGCACAGAGATCATAAAATGGAGACAACAAAAAGGTAAATTGCTAAAATTTGGTCATACCAGTCCTAAAACAATAAAACCAGTGAAATCAAATAAAAACAAAACCATAAAAATCATAAAAGAACAGGAAATAAATAAAAGACACAGAGGACCTCACAACTCACACGGTAAAAGCCAGAGAATAAAATTGGGTTTTAAGACGAGACTTAAAACACTCCACTGTGGGGGCTGTTCGGACGTGGAGGGGGCAGAGTGTTTCAGAGCTTTGGGTTGGCCACAGAGAAGGCCCTGTCCCCTCTGGTTTTAAGTCTCGTCTTAGACCTGGACCTCGGACCTCAGAGCAAGCGGGGGTGTAAATCTGGATGAGGTCCGAGACGTACTGTGGGGCCAGTCCATTCAAAGCTTTAAAAACAAACTATAAAATCTTAAAATCAACTCTAAAACAAAGTGGAAGTCAGTGCAACAACGCTAAAATTGGAGTAATGTGCTCACGTTTTTTAGTTCCAGTTAAAAGGCGCGCAGAAGAATTTTGGTGGTGACTGATGCTGGAAAAGAATGCATTACAGTCGTCTAAATGAGTGGAAATAAAAGAGTGTGTGACCTGTTGAAATTATTTAAAAGATTAAAAAGGTTTAAACTGACATAAAAGTATATATAGTTTATATTAGTGCTGTCATGTGATAAAAAAAAATTGAGAGATTAATTAATTATGATCTGTAATTAATTAATCTAATTAATCATTTTTTAATCTCACCTAAAAATTGCTGAGAAAAGCCTTCAATTTGAGGTATTTTCATCTAAATTCATTATTACATTATTGTGGCAGATCAAAAGACTGATATAGAACAAAAAAAGTGACTTTATAAAGTAATTTATTGTTTAACAAATCTCTTCAAATTGGCTGTTGAGCCCAAGTCTCCATGAATAAGAAACTGTTTGCTGTAAAGTAGCAAAGACGAGGAAATCTGAACATAATAACTTTTGTCTACTTAAAGACAATAAAAAGTCCAGTCTTTCCTTAACCATATTAAAAATATTATTGATAGAGAAATGCTTTATATATGAGATCACTGTTTTTAGTCCTTGTTTTAGTCCTGGTTTAGACCTGGTTTAGTCCTTCTTTAGTCCTAGTTTAGTCCTGGAATGGGTTAGTCCTGGTGTTAGTTCTGGTTTAGTCCTGGTTTAGACCTGGTTTAGACCTGGTTTTATTTCTGGTTTTAGTTCTGGTTATTTCTGTTTAGTCCTGGTTTAGACCTGGTTTAGTTCTGGTTTTAGTTCTGGTTTTAGTTCTGGTTTTAGTGGTTTAGTCCTGGTTTAGACCTGGTTTTAGTTCTGGTTTTAGTTCTGGTTTTAGTTCTGGTTTTAGTTCTGGTTTTAGTTCTGGTTTAGTTCTGGTTTAGTCCTGGTTTAGTCCTGGACTGGGTTAGTCCTGGTTTTAGTCTTGGTGTTAGTTCTGGTTTAGAGGCGCACAGGAGGAAGCGCGGTTTACGCCAGCGTACGCGAGAAAAACGATCCACACGCGGCGCACGGGAGGACGTTGGTGTCCGCGCAGTGTCTACGGAAGGAAACGTGGTCCGCGCGTTCTCAGGTTAATGACGATGATGAAGGTGTGTGTTTGTTTGTGTTTGTGTGTGTTTGTGTTTGTTTGTGTGTTTGTGTGTGTTTGTTGTTTGTGTGTTTGTGTGTGTGTCCCCTCATGTGGCAGGTCACTATAGGACAGTAGTGCAGACATCATGAGTCTATGCAGGTTGTTTTCACCAGTGACATTTAAGTTGTAGGCGATTTTATATTTGTTATTTTCTTTTATATTTCACGTCGAGAGAATAATTTCCAAGACACGAATGTGTTTTTACCTGTGCACTGCTGCCTCTGTTCTACTGGCTCTTCGACCTCGTCCATTGTGCGACTGACGCCGCTGACATTAACATGACGTTTACATCGCTCTTACTGCGTGCGTTTTGTGTGGGTTTCCGGCAATGAGTGGAATTTAAAAAATGTATAAATGTGTTTTTTTAGTGTGTGTGTGTGTGTTGTTGTCCCAACAACACATAAAAACAGATTTTATAATAAAGCAACTCGCATACAGAAACAGTAAAGTTAGAGATTAAAAATGAGATTAACGCGATTAAAAAACATAACGCGCTAAATATGACTGTAATTAATTAATCGCAATTAACGCGATAATTTGACACCCCTAGTTTATATACAAGTACAAGCTTTCTGGAGGGTCTGTTTATGCGTTAATGTTCCAGAATGTGGCATTAAACAGATAGGGAGAATGCATGTTACAGTGTAAATGGATAAATATTTGGTCTTTGGGCTTTTTTATTTTGTTTATTAACATGAACAGAAAGTGCAAATGTAAACTAGTTTTAGCTAAGGTGAACATTTCTTTTGTGTATAGCAGTTTACACAAAGACAATGACAACAAATAAACTAAACTTGAATTCACTATCTCCATGGAAACAAGCAGGCAAACCCACCAGACCAAGTATTTCAAGGTCCTATATTATGCAACATTTAACTTTTGTTCAGTAGAGTAAGTGGGAGCAATTGTAAGCCTAACATTATCCAGATGATTCTAATGAAGGTTTATTGAGTTTAAACACACAGTGGAGCACTTCCTGTATTACTACATGACATCACAAGGAAGGAAGGACTCAGCCTAAATATGCAGGATTTGTGTGTTAAACATGTGTGAATGAAATAAAACACAACCCCAGGTATGCGTAAAAACATTATTACATAGATCAGAAAATAGCATAATATGGGAAAAGTTCCATAGTGCACCTTTAAACCACACAAAATCTCATAAAACAATTGTATTATTTTTAATCCTGCAAAACTTGTAAATGAAATGTGCATCTTGCGAAGCAGGTGTCACAGATCTTGAGAGGCAGATTCCGAGGAAGATGACAAATCTCTAATATAAAGTGTGAGAAATGTGTCCAAATATTCGGCATATTTTGTCTTGCAGATGGCTCAAAGTTAGAGACAGATTCTCTGGCTGATCTCAGAAAGATGGTGACACTTCTATCAAGGTGGATTAGATTAAAGGTCCAAAATTACACAAAATGGACTCTTGTGAGTTTTAAGTCATGTCAGAATGTTGTTACTTCCCCTAAAACAGTTGTTGTGTTTTGTTTCATTCACACACGTTTGAATAACCCTTTATTATCAGTCCGTCTACATCTCCAATGCCCAAAATGCCTCCTCCACCTTGTGATGTCATGAAACAGTAGTTTACCTTTTGTTTAGTATATTCTAGGGATGTAACAATAACCAAAATATTGTGATATCGTATTGTCAAAGTTCTCACAATAATATCATGGACCATCACAATATATTGAATTACAAGTCTCTTTGCTTAAATGAAAAGTTATGGTGCAGCAATAGCTAAAAAAATAGACAGAGGGAACTACATAGACCATGATCCTTTGCTCCATTTCAGTGTAAACTACATGAAGAAATAACAGTTCTAAGCACTTTTAAGTCTTAGTTCTTTGGATTAAGTCTTGTCAAGGCATTTTTAAGAGGAAAAAGTAGCATATTAACAGTTTTGTTAGTCTCCACAAAATGTTGCAATAAATATCGTACCATGAGATGTATATCATGAAAATATCGTATCGAGAGATTTGGATATTGTTACATCCCTAATCGTGAGCTTTCCCACGATATCACAATAAAATCGTACCATGAGGTTCATACCGTGAGGATACCACATCACGAGACTTGGATATCGTTACACCCCTAGTAGATTGGTAATTCCAGGTCTGAAATTATCCAAATTATTTTAATGAAATGTATGGAGTTTTTTTTATGGCATTTTAACACAATGGAGCATTTCCTGTATGACCAGATGACATCTCAAGGTGGAGCAGAGTTTTTTCAGCTTGACAGTTGAACTTAGCCTAAATATGCAGGGTTTGCGTTAAACATGTGTGAATAAATCAAAACACAACTCATGAAACAGGATTTTAGTATAGATCAGGAAAGAGCATGAAACAAAAACTTTAAAAAACATGTATAAGTTCATGGAGACAGGCAGTTGCCACACCAGGCTAAGTCGTAAGTCAGTCTGATCTGTGGAAAGGCAGCTCAGTTTAGTTTTTTTTTTGGCAATAAAATAAATAATGAAATAAATGCAAGCTAGATAGGATGAAAGCCAAACTGTGGAACATTCCAGGCACAGCAGACAATCGATCAGAAAAGTGACATAGTGCACCTTTAATTGTTAGTACTATTGAGTTGTTTATATAGGGTACTCTTTTTTTTAAATATATTTTTTGTTTAGTTTCCAATTTCTACTGCCAGTGCACAGTATGTACAACAAAAACAGCCTGTACAGCGATGTCCAGGGAGTTCAGATGAAGAAAAATCAATCTTTTGAGGTTTGGGGTCGAGTCCTTCTCTGCTTCATGTGATCGATAAAAAGTCCCCAAGTCTTGATGAACTTGTCTCTCCGATGTGACAAATTATACCCAACATCTTTATAGTTTCTGATCTATGTTGTAATGTTGTTTCCTCATCACAAATATACCCAGAGTTGTGTTTTGTTTTATTCACACATGTTTAACACACAAACCCTAAGGAGTTCTTCTGTGAAAATGAAAACACTGATGCCATGTGGTAATACAGGAAGTGCTCCACTGCGTTGTTAGCTTGCAACAGCAGTTTTCCAGTGAGTCATTTTCACCTTTTCAGCTGAAAATTAAACATCTAAACAGGAGAATTAACGCTCGAGTTTTCAAGCTCTTAAAACTTTTTTGTGTTTGCGCATGTGAACATTGTGTCACCACATTAACTGCAGAACATTCCATCATTATAGATACACGTAGAACACCCCCAGCACGAAGTCACTGCAAAGTATCAATACCTTTTGTTGTTCTTTTTACGCTCTCTATACAGCACTTTGGAAACTGTTTTGTTTTTTAAATGTTCTATATAAATAAAGTGGATTTGGATTTTGAGAAAGCTCAGAATTCGATTTTTTTTCCACAAATCCTGCAGCCGCACACATCACTCCCAAAATCTTTCTGGTAGCAAACAGTAAACATGCACCAGTTGAGTTGCGTTTGATACCAGCAGACAGCCCTCCCTGGATCCTGTGAAGGCGCTGGCACTTTTCAGTTTGTAGACAGGCCCAAAGTGCAGCGTGGTGCAGAGAGGTGGGAGTGATGAGGACCCCCACGGAGCTGCTGTAGATCACGGCTCAGCTGGGCGTAAGAGGATGTCATTAGAAGCAACATCCAAGACGGCCTCACACTTTAGAAACTAGAGTCAAACCTAAAGATTTGAGAATTAGTTTAAGAGGAATTGGACTAAAAACTCTGAGTTAAAATGTGATCATGTGCTCTTAATGTGTGATGTGCCTAGTCATTTTCATGTGTGTGTTTTTTATGATGATTTGTGTAGAGAGAGGGTTTTATTTTATTTTAGGTTTTTATTTTTGGTCTATTCTTGTTTTAGTTCTGTAAAATATTTAAATCGCTCTAGACATAAATTGAGTGGTCAGATCCACAGGTGAAGAATACTGTTGCTGTGTCCTTGGGCAAGACACTTAACTCATCTTGCCCCTAATGTGATGAATGTGTATGTGAATGGGTGAGTGGTTCCTTGATGTAAAGCGTTATACAAAAATATGTCAATTTACCATTATCAGTGTTGGAAAGTAACTAAATACATGTAATAGTCCAGATTAGTATTCTGAATATCTAACTGTCAGGGGTATAACGATATCCAAGTCTCACGATACGATATCTTCACAGTATGAAACTCATGATACAATATTTATTGCAATATTTTGTGGAGACTAACAAAACTGTTAATATGCTGCTTTTTTTTCTTAAAATGCCTTGACAAAAAAAAAAAGTGCTTAAAACTGTTATTTCTTCTTGTAGTCTACACTGAAATAGAGCAAAGGATCATGGTCTATGTAGTTCCTTCTGTCCTTTTTGCTGCACCTTAACTCTTAATTTAAGCAAAGAGACTTGTAATTCGATATATTGTGATGGCCCACAGTATTGTGAGAGCTTTGATGATGTGATATCATGATATTTTGGTTATTATTACATCTCTATAATCTGTTTTTCAGTACAGCTACTCTTCATTTGTTTGTATTTTTGTTTTTATACTTTTCTAAAAACAAAAGAATACATTGTGGTTGCCTGACCAGTCAGTCCCTTCTACATTCTGTTGAAATCCAGAAGGGTCTGAAATTGGACAAAAAAATCAGTTCCAACTTGGGACTGTCCAATCATCTCTGCTAGTTTGTGTCATCAAATCTCTCAAATGCAGAAGACATTTCCTTGAAAATTCTCGTAATATCCAGGGCCTGTTTACACGAGAACGCTTGTGGGTAAAAACGACAAAATATTTTATTGGAAGTACTTTTCGTTTAGACGGTGACACTAAACTTAAAAATGTAAAAATCTGAAACCATCCACCAGAGTGGAAAAGTTGAATACTCTCCGCCGTAGCGTTTCCATCTACACTGCCCAAGACGCAAAACTCTGGTCAGATCTGCTCACGTCGTGTATGTGCTTATGTTACATACATCACCACCTAGCGTCACCATCACCAGGCATGCACACCCAATCGAATTCCACACACTTTTGCGTCACCGTATTCACGCAGATATCCTCCTGAAAACGCTTGTCTAAACTCAGAATAAAAAGCGAAGACGCGACGCCACTTTTGCGTTTTCTGTTCAGACCTTCATCATATAAACGTAGCCTCAGAACAAAATCTTTAACTTCTGTTGTTTCAGCAGAAATCCACGCTGTAACAAACGGACCGTGCATCTCTCTGACTGCTTAATCTGCCTGTCAATCACATCTTCTAAAATTGTCGAGACATGAAACAGCTCCTGCCCGAGTCGTCTTTGTAAAGTTTTGTCAAAGCGTATGGTTCTGGCTGGATAGGTAAACTTTGTGGTCCTTGATAACGCAATTCAGGCTCTCCGACGCATGGATTAGAGATAAAATGAGAAAACGCTCTGTGCATGTTTACTTCTCTAATTAGTGATATAAATGCAAAGAGATCATTACAAAGGATTATAATGGCGTCAGTCTGCCCCAAAGCGACTTCTGATTTAGCAAACCACCTTCCAAGTATGACAAGGAAATGGTGTCCCGACTCATATCTAGACCTTTTTGGGGCTGATCACCAATATCAACCACATGGACTCGAAGTAATGTAAGCTCACATATTAAAGACAGTAATATTTCACGTTGAAAAATAGGTTGTATTATGTGAAAAATAATATTTATCTTGTGATTCTGGTATCAAAATCAAGGGTCAACTCAAATTGATTTCTAGTCCAAAGTGCTGCGCAAGAAAATAAACAGAACACATAACAAACAAGTCTTTAGGTGGGACTTAAAGGGTCCATATTACATTATTTTCTGATGTTATAATGTTGTTTCCTCATCACAAACATACCTGGAGTTGTGTTTTGTTGGAACAAGTGGAGCATTTTGAGCTTTGGAGATGTAGACAGATTAATAATAAAGGGTTACTCAGACACGTGTGAATGAAACAAAACACAACTCCAGGTATGTTTTTGAGGAGGTAACATTAGACATTATAACATGTCTTCAAGCTCACAAAAGTAAATTTAGCTGACGTTTTTAAAAGCAGGAAGCGAATCTGCCAGTCTAATGTTCGGAGAGAGCTGATTCCACAGTCTTGGAGCAAATGCACGACCACCTCTTTGTTTGCTCCTGGTCTTTGGAATGTGGAGAAGAGCCTGATCCGATGACCTGAGAGCATGAGAGGGGTGTGTGTTACAGGCAGAGCTGGCAGGTGGTGAGGAGCCAGACTGTGAAGACATGTAAAAGCAAATACAAGAATTTTAAAATCAATACGAAGGCGCACAGGGAGCCAGAAGAGAGATGTGGTCAAATTTCCGTGATCCAGTTAAAAATCAGGCAGCCGTGTTCTGCACAAGCTCATAAAAATCGCACAAGGCAGGTCGGTTTGGAACTGTGAAATTATCCTGTCCTATGTTGGGGGTGTTGTACATGTATCTCTATTGGCGAATGTTCAACAGTTACCATGGTGATACAATGCACACATTAACAAAGACTGCCAAAAAATGTTTTAATATAGTCTGAAAACTCAAGAAAAAGCACAAAATCGTCTCACCTTTAGTAGTTCCATCCAAGTCGCTTCTTTCTGGTCAGATTGTGTTAAAACTAAGCTCAGATTAAATTCTAATTTAAGCAATAGTTCAGACAGAGCAGTGCTTACAGTTAGCTCCGAAACCCCAGGGAATGTTGAGGACATCAGTTGCAAAGTATCCCATTGTTCATCCTACACAGTTATAATAGAAATCTAGTATAAATTGATACAAATGTTGATAATTTCAGTTCATGCAATTCTCAGCCAACGCCTTCAGCGACCAAATGTCCAGCGACTCTGTGCCAAGAAAGTTTAAATGAAGTTTGTGAAGTGGACTGAAAATCTGTGGAGAGCCTCTTTACTCGCTTTTGCAACATGCTCCAACCATCTTTACAATACCGCCCTGATTCGGTCACTTACATCGGGAGTATTAAAGGCGCACTATGTAACTTTTTGGTCCGTCACGTTGTTTCTATAGATATTTTATTGCTCTGCCTGGAATATTCCACAGTATGGCATTAAACTACAACTGCAACTTTATTCATTAAAAAACAACAAAAAATGAATACAATCTCAACATCTCAAACTGTGTCAAAAGCCAAAGTGAAGAAGTGCGTTTTAAGAAGAGATTTTAAAACGGGTACTGAAGAGGCTTGTCTTAATGTGCATAGGCAGCTCATTCCAGTTTTGGTGCAGCCACTGCAAAGGCTCTGTCCTCTGAGTTTTCAGCTGGTCTTTGGCACGCTCAGGAGGAGCTGGTCAGCGGACCTGAGAGATCGTGCAGGGGTGTAAGGGATGGAGGAGCTCAGGGAGGTACAGCGTAGGGGTCGGTGACATGTCGATATTTTAAATATACCGAGATATTTTTTAAACACAATATGGATTTTGACATATCATATATATCGATGTAATGCTTATATTCAATTCTGATTTCACTGCTTCGCTTGTTTACCTTCTCTGTGCGCGCCCCCGCCTCCCTGATTTTTCTTGCTTGTGTCTCATTCACTGAATGCCGAAAGTTGGTACCAGTGAAAAGCTTCTAGCACCACGAAAGTTTTCCACCATTTACAGACAAGACCATCAGCAGCACATCTTCTGTCACAGAGAGAACACTCATATTCCACTGAGTCGTGTCCTTTAGTCCAAAAGAAGCTGAACCGCATCAGTGACACCAGGAGCGCGTTGTTTATACAAATGAGCCATGTGGTTTGTTGTTAATGTGAAGTTTATTTATGCATAAGAATGAATAATCTGCTGCAGTGTAACTTGTACAGTAGTGTTTGGAAACATTTGGTTTGATCTGCAGTGGATTGTGGGAGACCTCAGCGCTCCTTACTGCTGGATAGGAACATGGATCTATTAAAATAAGGAACCTCCCGTGCTTCCTCTGCTAAAGGAGCTCATGGTTACAGTTCACAGAGTTAATGCAAAGATGAACTTGAGTTGAGCTGTTTTATTTATGAATGAAAAGAAGGCAATATGTATTATTTCTTTAATTTTACAGTTAAATTATTATTTATGTAATTAGAGATTTTTTTGTAATATTGAATGTGGCAGAAGCACTTTGATTCTTTATGAACTGCCTACCTCTTGCACTTCAATAAAAAAAGACCTTGTGGAATTTGGCATATTTGTTTTTGCAGTAGTTTTGGGGGGTTATTTTTCCTGTACAGATATTGAGATATATATCATATATAGAGATAAAGCAAAACATATTGAGATATGTTTTTTGCTCAATATCGGCCAGTCCTAGTACAGCGGTAAAGAGTTCTACCTTATATTTATTCAATTACAGGTGGTTTTATAGCTCAAAAATACCTAGAAAAATAGGCACTCTGACTGTGAGTGGGGTCGCCTCTCCACAGATCTGACTTGTAATTTAGTCTTGTTTGGTCTCCATGAAGATAGAAAGCTTTAATACCAAACTGTGAAACATTCCAGACAAAGCAATAGCATACAGAAAAGCATTTGACGGACCCTCCACAGGAAAGTTACAAAATACACCTTTTAAAAAGCAAATCTTTTTGTAGTATTGTATTGTCCGCTACAGGAATTCTAATCAGAGAACACTTTACATAAGACTTTATTCTAAGCTCGTCTGGCCTTGTTCCTGAAATGCAAAATTTAGCTTTGAATAGTGCTGATTGAAGTGTAGTGTTATGGTGGCAGAGAGCGTGCCATTTGTGAGATAATTCCAAATCAAATAAGGTCTAATAATAAGTGAGACCTTCTTTTGGCGTTAAAAAGTTTGGAGATTGTTTTGAAAGTTTCTGGTCAATATCCTCTTCTACCGCGGCGAGAGCTAATCCATACTCACTCAAGTGGTGAAGTTACAAATCGAACTTTCTCTTTAGATCAGTTTTGACTAGGAAAACATTAGCAAAACATCAAAATATGGGATAAAGCTAGAGACATTTTTGCTCTAATTAATATTGCAGTTGGCAGAGGTGAGTAGAGTGGCCAAAAGCACTTAACTTTACTATAATAACATTATTTCAAAATAATATTACTAAAGTAGAAGTATAAAGTAGTCTAAGAAACGACTACGATAACAATGATTATATTTAATTTCTAATTGAACGCAACTGGAAGGACAAAACATTAAATAATGCACAAAATTTTATATTTTGAGAGGATAGACCAGAAAAATTAGCCTGATTCATCAGCTGGTTTCACTGCGTGGAAACCGTCAGACCTCTCAGCGTTAGGATAGGTTCACTCGACTGTAGGTGGGTACTTTTTTCATTTAACCAGTTGCTGCTATTTGGTCGTGACGTATGTAATGCAGCAAATTCTGTAAGAAGAAGGCCAATAACATCTTTCCCCTGGATAAAATTCACCTTCTTCTTCTTCTTCTTCTTTGTTCCGGACTTTAAATCCTCGATCTTGGGAACTGTTGCCAACACAGAATGTATGGCTTCGTCTACATCCATCTCGACCACATTGTTTACTGTTGTGTTGTACCACAAAAGGGAACCAGACAGACGCTTGAGTTTGACTTCATAGCTTCACAGCTCTTCACTGATTGGCCGGTGCGTGGTCTACAACTTCCGGTTCTTGCAAACTGTCTAGTGTATTCCGATTCCTGACCTAGTTGCTGGAGAGAAATTAAATTGAGTGGAGGCATTAGGTGGTGCCAGCCTGGCTACAGAAAAAATACCCCAAAATGAGAAGAAGAACAAACAAATTATATGTGAAGCATCATTTAAAGCCAAACTGTGTAACTTTTTAGCCAAATGGTGTTTTTTTGTGTACTGAAAAGGATTTTTAAAAACAAGTGGTCTTACTGTGAGTGGGCTTGCATCTCCACAAACCTGACTCAATGAAAATGCTGTTTCTTTGACTATAATATTCCACAGTATTATATAAAACTCATCTTTCTCCTTGGAGAATAATCCAAAATATGGTTTCAGAAAGTGTGTTGCTTTAATACTGTCAACATAAAACTTTTGTAGACTTTGAAGCAATAACCGAAACCTTTACTCAAGAGTCTGTTACATTGCAAAATACATTACTCAAATGGGACTAAAAGTAATGTTGTCTGAATCTACTCCAAAAACTACAATTTTATTAAAGTTATTGAAATTGGGCTCTAGTGTTCCGAGATTAATCGCCATCACATCGAAATCTCCGTTTGAATAGATGCAATTGGCAATCCGCAAAGGCTGTAATTTCAGTTCCATAATTTCCTCCTCAAAAACCAAAATATCCCATCTTATTTTGCATAAAGTGGTAGTATTTTAGATCAGTACAAACATGTTCTGAAATGTGATTCTTGTGTTAGTTTGTCAGTTTATATTTCATTCTTTTTGTCTGTTTTAAAATGTGAACAGAAAACAGAATCTTATTATTTAAAGGGCTCATATTACACTATTTTCTGATCCATGTTATAATGTTGTTTCCTTATCAAAAACATGCCTGAAGACTAATAATAAAGGATTATTGAAACGTGTGAATGAAACAAAACACAGCTATGGTTTTGATGAAGTAACAGCATTATAAGCTCACAATTATAAAGTAAATTTTGCGTAATATAGCACCTTTAAACAAAAAACGCAAATCTACTCGCAATGTTTGTCAGAAAAAATAGCACTTCTTCTTTCTTTTTCATCACATTCTTGTCTGTTTATGCCTCCCCTGGCTGAAATATAATTGTAAGCTTAGTTCTTGATGTGCATGTGGTTAAGAAAAGCGTATTTATCCAAGTGAAGCGTTGCATTTTATGGTTGTCTGAGTCACCACAAAGGCAGTGTTGATGCTTTTATTCTTAACAGCTCTTTGGAATGCCTTCACCCAATCGTATCTCAGACATCAGACACAACAAAGGCCCGGAAAAGAAACGTATCATTTTAAATTGTCCAAAGTTTGAAAGGTCCTATATTACGCAAAATGGATTCTTGTGAGCTTTAAGCCATGTTATGATGCTGTTGCCTTCTCAGAAACATACCCGGAGTTATGCTTTGTTTCATTCACACATCCTTGCGTATTCAGGCTGAGTTTTTCTCTCAAACAGAAAACACTTTCCTTTTAATACATGAAGTGCTCCACTGTGTTTTTAAACTCGTCCACCTTCATTAGAATTATTTCAATGGTTTCAGCTCTGGAATTGTCTCTCCTGAACTAAAGGTAAAAGGAGCTGTTAACGTGAAAACTGCTGCTTCATGACGAGGGGTGTGCAAAAATATCGAAATATTGATATATCGTATCGTTTAATGTGATGATACAGTATTGATATCGAGGGTTGCTGTATCTATATATCGCCAAGAGTATTTTTGGTATATTTTACAAAATTATTTTGTTATAGTGCTACAGTTTTGTTGCTTGTTTAGTGAAAGGAAACTCGTTTATGTGACACATTTGACATTTTCCCTGTTTTGATGATTAAAATGTGTGCGTTTCATATGAACTTCGCACAAGAAGTCATTTAACAAAAACTTTTAGTATCACAGCCATGATTTAGCCTTTATTTTTTTATTGAACCGTAACGAATCACTTTGAAATATATCGCATCGAATCGAAAGCTCACTGTATCGAGGTATGTGTCGTATCTGCAACTTCTTAATGATACCCAGCCCTATTCATGACATCATAAGGTGGTACATCGCATTTTGAGCTTTGGAGATGTAGACAGAGTAATAATAAAGGGTTACTTAAACATGTGTGAATGAAACAAAACACAACTCCAAGTATGTTTGTGATGAGGAAACAATATTATAACATAGATTAAAAAATAAAATCATAATATGGGTCCTTTAAGTAGTATTCTGTTTGTGTGAAGGATCTGTGCCGGTGAGTCACTGGTGATGGGGCCTCGGTGACATTCAGACTCGTTGATGTGTTGTTTTCAGATGCTAACTTAGCGGGCTTCATGTTTTCTCATCTGAGTCACTTGACACTTATGCACCGAGAATTTAATTTGGGGCGACAGATTTTGAGATCGCCACTTTATGCATTTGTACAAGACGTGCACCGATTTGGGTTTTTCTGATCTGATACCGATGTTGATATTTTGTCTTTAAGTATCTGTCAAAGCCAGATATCAATTGATAGTAGGGCAGACTGAAAACTATTCATACTTTTTTTTTTTTTTTTTTCAACTTAAACAGCATCAGGTAAAAAATAATATCCAAATCCATCTATTGTAAGTTTAATATTATCGAGGGTTTGGAGCGACAGTCTTATTACACCATCTGTAGACCAAAATGGGATCGGCTGAGCTCGGAAGTCGATATGTGATCCACCAAATATTCAAAATCAATTATTGCTTTCATGCAATCTTACAGACGGCTGCCTCTACACTAGCCTGATTCATCATCTGGTTTCACTTTGTGGAAACCGTCTGATCTCGCATCATTAGGATTCGTTTGCTCGACGGTAGGCGGGTACTTTTTTTAATTTCACAATTGCTGCTACCTGGTCATGACATATGTAATGTGTCGCTCACGGGGCTAACTGGTGTATTAAGCTTTTCACAAATCCCGTATTAAAATTCAACAAACATTCTCTTTGTTCTGGCTTTAAATCCTCGATCTTACGAATCGTTGACTTGCACTTCCGTGGGTTTTCCGAACCATCTAGTGTATTCCGATTCCTGATCTAGTCACTGGAGAGAAATTTAATTGAGCAGAGGAATTAGGTTCCACTCCACAGGCCTGACCTGTAACTTATTATTACTTATAACTTAACTTATTTATGTGTATATTTATTTATTTATTTGAAAATGCACTTTGCACAGTAATCAACACAAAACAATGTAAATGTGTCAGATGTGGCTGATTTGAGCTGATTTCCAACACTAGTCCCTTTGCCAGATGTCTCCATGGTGATGGTTAAATTTATAGAACACTATACTGTGGAACATTCCAGGTAAAGCAGGTGCCAGACTCTCCACAAGGAAAATTATGGATGGAGAGTTGTAAAATCTCACAACTCTCTCTCAGAAAAACAATTCATGATTCTAAACTGGCTTTTAGTCGACTGGCCGAGATTCTGTTGACTTCCTTTTTTTTTTAATACTGATCAAGAAGACAATTGACAGATAGCTTTCACTCTTCCCAATCACTCTTCAATTCTTGACAAACCAAACAGAAAATTGTCTCATTCTGTCAGAAATGAAGTGGCATATGAGCGAAGCATTTTCAATATTTTCCCATCGTTTACTCGTCAGCAATTTGCATAAACACTCCATCACTATCACATTTGCTTTCGCTCATGTCTTCTCCAGCGGAATTATTTTGCCAACTAAATCCAAGAGGAATTGTTGTCCATTCTCTGTCTGCGTGTAACTGGAAAAAGCTCTGAATCATATCGCTGGAGTAACAGTGACATCTGCTGGGAAAGCTCGTAGCACTAGGCACATTAGGAGACAGTTAAGGCAGGATTTCTCTTTTGGAAATCTGCACCATCAGTCTCAAGTTTGGACACTGTTTCATAATGTTTTTTCTTTTCTTTTTTTTTATTTTCATGATTGTTTTGATTGTAGATTCCCACTGAAAGCATCAAAACTGTGAATGAACACTTAATGAATGTAGTAAACAACAAAAGCATGAAATAACTTAAAGGTGCACTGTGTGACTTTTTGGTTGTGGTCCCACTACTGCATGGAAGTCTGGAATTAAACTTATCTATCAAATATTTCCTAAATTACATGTGCTTTTATTGCTCAAAAATCCACTGAAAAGCACACATTCTTGTTTGAGGGTGGGCTTGCCTCTCCACAGATCTAACCTGTATCTTGAACTGTCTTCAGATTATGTGCTTGTCGCCATGGAGATGGAAAAGTGACCTCAAAACAGTCATGCACAGTGTATTTATCACGAAGACAGACCCTCCACCAGAAAAGTAACACAATGCAGCTTTAAAATATTTATTAGTTTGTATTTGCTAATGTGTGCGTTGTGTCACCATGGTTACTGCTCAGCATTTCACCAACAGCAATTAGGGATGTAACGATATGCAACTCTCTCGATACGATATTATCATGATATGCATCTCACGGCACGATATTTATTGCGATATTTTGGAGAGGCTGATATAATTGTAGAATTTTTTTGCTTTTAAAATATCCAGACAAGAATTTGGAGTGAATTATTTCTGTCACAATCCCAAGAATTCAAGTAAAAAACATATTTCTTCATGTTGTCTTCGCTGAAAGGAATCATAGAATAAGTAGTTCCCAATATTTATTTGCTTTTGCAACTATTAAAAAAAAATGTATTTAAGCAAAGAAACTTGTCATTCGATATTTTGTGACAGCCCACGATATTATTTGTGAGACTTTTGACGATACAGTATCACGATATTTCTTTATTGTTACATTCCTAATTGCACTGACATCATGCTGGCAACTCTACGTGTATTGCTAAGTATCAATATTACAGTTATTTATCTTTTTTTTTTTTTTTCTTTGTTACATAATTCCATACATCTTGCTACATATATTTAATGTGTAATGTACTAAAAAAAAAAACATTGAGAAGTTCCTTTTGACTGGTAGCTTATGCAAATCTATAGCCTAAAGAGACGGGTGCTACAGGTGGTACTATGAAATATCTCTAGACGATGCCAGATGGTACTTCCAGTGTGATGTGGCGCAGTAGTGAATGACATCAATCACAGTAGACATTTTTAAAAGTACTTTTGAGGGGCCTGACATGTATTCTTTTATGTTATGTTTTACTAATACTTGTTTTTGTTTGTTTTTTTACAGGTAAGAAGCAGTGTTTTCCTCTTTGGTGGACGAGACTGTACAGTAAGATAAAAACACGATGACTTTAGGGATGCACTGATCCTGAAAAATTAGCTGGATCCGATATTTGCTTCCAGATATCGGTTCTGACGATATCCTTTGACATATAAATTGATGTAATAAGACGATTTACTGGTCATGGTCGGACCAGAAAGTTTGAATTTTCATTTATTCAAAGTTGTTCTGTCGTGACTTGAGAGATAAGTAACAGCCACATAACACATTTGGATCAGTTTTGTCTCACTTTTATTTTTGTTTTAAGGAAATAAATTCTGTTTTCAGTCTCTGCACTGGTATCTGTTGATATCGAATATCGGCAGATGCTTAAAGCTGTAGTATTGAAATCAATATTGGAACTGAAAAAGCTGGACCGGTGCATCTCTAAATGTTTTTTTTTTTTTATTAGTAAAATTGTGGGTGTGAAATTTAAAAGGATGCAAACAAAGAGTATTTGGAACATTCTTTCTGTCTATCTATCTTATGACTTTTTTTTTTTTTGCTATTTATGCTGTCTATGGTGTGTTTATGCTGTTTATGTCTGTATCTTACTATCTGTGCTATATTTAACCATGCTGGATTGTAGCGATTGACTAATTTCCATTTGGTGTTTCACGTTTACTCTCCCGAACACACTGTCATTCGTACACCAGCGTACATGGCCAGGTGTATGAAGTGTCTTGCTTAAAGGCACAGTAACAGTGTGCACTTGTCTGAGCGGGAATCAGGCTGGTGGATTCTAACTGCTGTCCCATACGGCCCACATACAAATCCTAAAACACGGAGCAACAATTTAAAACATGCAACTTCTAAATTTAATTTCAGTCAAAGGCATACTTTTTTTTTTTATATAAACATAAAAAGTCAGATAAAACAAGATAATGTAAGACTCTGGAATTTGGAAGCTAAAGTACATCACAAGTAGTAGTATTCGTATCGATATATTTTTGTACTTTGCTATTTGACTAGTAAAGTACAAAAACTAATGAGCATTGACCTTTGCCAAAGCACTGGTCTCTTCATGCAATAAAGAAAATAACGTGTCCTGACCAACACCTACATCTGAATTTTATATCCTTAAAACAAAATCACAAAATTAGTACATAAAAACCTGCTGTTTAAATCTATGTATTTTCGTAATTTCTTCAGTTTTTTTTTAAATTTGTGATGTTGCGTATATTCATGAAGTATTCCGATTTAAGAGCCATTTTGCAGTCTCACAGTGCATTTTTCTTAGCGTTTTTGTGATGATCTGTTAACCAATTTGCATTATTATAGTGCTGCTATTTTGGTATGTAAGAACACTCCTCATCTTTTTTTACTGTCAAATGTCCTGTTTTTTATTCTCATTTTTTATTCTCCTTCCTAAGAAAACATGTAACGGAGGCTTGGAGGTACAGCTCTGCCTTGTACCAATAATGCAAATCAGCCTATCCACAGAAATAGAGAGATAAATAAAGAAAGAGGGCAAGAGAAAGAGAGGGAGAGAAGCATAGATAAAGGGAGAGAGAAAGAAAGATAGAAAGAGAAATTGAGACAAAGGGGAGAGACCGAGAGAAAGAGACTAAGAGAAAGTGATGAAAAGAATAGACAAAACATTTAATAATGCACAAAATATTATAAAAATATTGTAAAATGAAAGAAAGACTCATGTTGAAACTATTTAATATTGTTTCAACATTGTTCTTTTTATAAACTTACTCACAGTGGGAACATTTACTAAAGAAAGAAAGACACTCCAAAAACTAACTAACATTATTTGATATGTAAAATATACTTAAAACACACATACCACTTTAATCCCACCCATCAGTCTGATACCAAACCAAAATGATGTGCAGTATTTGATTTTATACAGAGAGCTGTACGCCACAGAATCAGTGTGGCTCCACTGTCACCAGTAAACACCATGTCACACCATCTCCTTTTGAACAAAACAATTCATTTTTTCCCTGCGCCCCATAACAGACCAGCAGATGAATCCTGCCGCTCGCTCGCGATGGTATTTTGATTTCCCTTTCCCATTTCCAGTTTATCACGGTTTGATAAGGTCACCTCATGCCGTCACCTGCTCTATCCGGCCACATTTACTCACGCGCCCTGGAACGCTATTATCAATATAAAATACTGTCCGGACTTTTCCAGCAGAGGAAAAACATCAGTGTTTACTGTTCTGAAATCAAACCCTGCCCCAGTGTCAGGGGCATCTGTCTTCTGTCGAAGCAGAGGGAGGGCTCCAGCTAATCCTCTGCTTTGTGTTGTTGTTGTGCTTTGATAAAATAAATACATTTTGCTCGGTTATGGATTTGAGGAAGTAGGGCTGAACAGTTTGGGAAAAATATAAGGATAAGGATGTTTTTCTGACAAGCGTTGTGATTAGATTTAGTGCGATTTCTGTCAATTAATACAAGAATCACATCACAGAACATGTTTGCACAGATCTAAACTACAGGATTAGCAGAATATTTTGTTATTTGTTGAGGAAATGATGATACTTTGCAGCATTTGCGATTTACTAATTGTGTCCATGCCAATTGCTATTTCGATTCGATTGTGATTATTCTTGCAGCCTTAGTGGGAAGGATGAGGAAAGGTTTTAACTTCTAATATAATGTAAATGTGATGCCATGTAGTGGTAGTTTTCAAGTTAACAGCTACCTTTGACCTTTTAGTGTAGTAGAAATGGGAAATTCCAGGCCTGAAATTACCTAAATGATTCTAGTGAAGTGTATGGAGTTTAAAAACACAGTGGAGCACTTTCTGTATTACCGCATGACATCACAAGGTGAAAAAGAGTTTATTTTTTGTTTGAGTGAAGAACTCGGCCTCAGATTTGTGTGTTAAACATGCGTGAAAGAAACAAAACACCACTCCAGGTATGTTTGTGATGAGGAAATAACATTATGACATAAATCAGAAAATAGTGTTATATGGGCCCTTTAATTTTGCTTTTGTCTTGGGACTTGATTTGATTTAGAAGTTGATTTGAAAACTCCCCAAACTCCTGATTGCTACAGTACTTTCCCAATCCTGAACTTTTACCGCCCGGAGACTGACCTCAGCGTTAGGACACAAACTTTGTCTGTCTGTGACCGATTCTTTTAACTCTCGTCTAGTTTCTCATCATCGGAAACAACAGGGCTCCTTAAGCTCAGTTCAGGGCAGGATACTGCACTACTTCACTGGTCAGAGTTTCCACATAGACCCAATGAGATCAATGAGGGAGAGCTAAACCTGGCTGCTGTTAAAAGATAGGTAAGTCTGTCGAGCTTGTGGATTGATATTTAGGTGGAACAGAGCATTTGGAGTTTTGGAGATGTAGACAGACTAATAATAAAGGATTACTCAAGCATGTGTGAATTAAACAAAGCACAACTCTGGGTATGTTTTTGAGGAGATAACAACATTAGAACACGGATTAACGCTCACAAGTCAATTTTGTGTAATATAGGACCTTTAAATGTTGTTTTAAATATAGTTGCAATATGATTTTTCCAGTCCCAATCCAGTTGGTAGCAGTGTAGTGGACCAAACAGAAAGGCAAAGACAAGGTTTAAAAATAAGTTAGAACTTAACAAAGGCTAAAATTAGGTAAATCTTTAACAAAAAGCTGGGCCCAACTGGGGTAACTTAAATCAAACTGAACAGAACAAAATGAACCCAACCAGACAAAGGAACAGGGGGGTTTAAATAGTAAATGAGGGACAATGAAAACTGAACTCAAGAAAAAGGAGAATTACACAAAATAATTAACTAAAACTTCTAACTTAATCAAAGTAACAAGAAGGCAAATTAGTTTAAGGTCTCTTTTTTATCAGTTATTATTTTCTGTGTTATACTTGACAAAATGAAGTTAGTAAAACAAACTAAATAGTGCTCCCCCCCTTTGTTCGGCTTGGATGGTTTCTGCCGAGGGTCCTCCGTTTGGCAACTTGAGCAAAGCAAGAAAGAACAAGTGTAAGTAAATAATTCCGACTTATACTGGAATGTGTGCACCCAAATTAGAATATAATTCTAAATAAAGGAATTAAATTATGTGTGCTGTAATTAACTTAGGCCCCATCCACACTAGTACGTATTTGAATAGTTTTCATTGAGGATGCAGTGTTGGTCCCCTCTAATCCGATGGAAAATGGCTCCAGAGACAGAATGATCTGGTGCCGCCAGTTCCCACAAATTCATCTGAGTACGGATCTGATCCGGCACTGTGTGGACGCCTGAAAACGCTGATATGCTGATGTAGGTTTATGCACCGTGAAGTAGCTAATTCACCGCCAAAACACTAAGAGGCTAGGATATATTCATATTTACAGTCTATGCGTATGACCCGCAGACATATAATCGTTGAAAAGTTTCACATGAATCATCTCCAATGCGACAGAAGCACAGAACAGACTCACCATCAGCAGAACACCCCTCTGTCACAGAAAGAACACATATAATCCACTGAGTCGTGTCTTTTAGTCCGACAGAAGCTGAACCACATCAGCGCACAATAGCGAGCTGTTTTTGAGCGCTCAGTTTGTGGAAATTAGCCATGCGGTTTTAAGTTTCATTTTTGTAAAACGTAAACAAATATGCGCAAAGCTGTGTGGATAAGGAAGGCTTGCGAACACAGAAACGACGTGTGTGGACGCAGATAATTTCCAATACGGTGATACGCGGATTCATTTCAGTGTAAACGGAGTCTTAATGTAAATGAAATTAAATGAAATAATACTAACACTGTTGAGTGGTGGCAGAAGTATCCACCACAAACGGTAAGCTCTGTTTGTAACCAGGAGTACGTAGCTAGAGTACTGCCTAATATGTGATTTTTAGGTAGAAATTACCAATTTATAAGAAAAGTTTTAAAGAAGTCTAATTCTATTTTGATTTTTTGTTTGTAGCTTGCTTGTATCTTGCATCATTTGGGATCAGGGGAAATAGTGCATGTTTGTCCACACATTTGAATGAGCAGTGTCCCAGATCTGTGTGTGTGTTTTGTGATCTGTGTATCTGTGTTTGTGTGCAGATGTGGTGAGGCTGTAATGACATGGACACTGTTTAATGTGTGCATCTTCTTCCTGTTTACTCGTCCCCTCGTAGTTCAGTAAAAGCATTATTGTGCCGTCAGTACAATGGGGGGCAGACACAGACACTGGGACTGAGTAGAGTACAGGAAAGAGGAAGTCACAAGTCACTGTCAATGAATGTGGCCAGTGATTTGAAACATAATGAACTGAATGAAAAGGAGAGGCTTTCAAAGATTATTATTCAATCCTTCAATATACAATAGCAATGGTAGTTTGTGGTAATCAAATAAGTACCATAAAACAAAGTAAAAAAACAAACAAAACTGAGGCACTCAAAAAGTACAAAATAATAATAATAAACTAATAAGCTTTTAATTATTTTGTACTTTTGGAGTCCTTCAGTCTCTTCAATTTTGTATTTGAGACTGGTCCCTTCACTGAAGAGCACCGAAAGGACAATTCTGCACAATTTTTGTTTATCCAAGTAGCACTCCTGTCCCCAAAGTTTTGCAAAGTACCATAAAACGTTTGTGTTAGTGGTAATATCCTTTCTAGCTGAAGGGTTCACCACTTTTCTTATCTCCACAGACAATTTCTATAGTGACTTATTGTTCAGAATATGATAACAACAACAAAACTAGTATATCTCAAAAAAGAGTTGTAATTGTGTGTACATTTTCTTGGCAATAATGGAGAGATTGTTGTTATTTTAGTTGTAGTACGATAAGATTTGAGCTGTAGATGGTTGAAGAAACAACTTCTATGGATCATTTTCAGTTCATTCAGCTGTTTTTGTTGCAGTTCAGGCATTTTAATGATATTGTTTGTTTAAAATGGGTTTACTGGGATTATCCTGTTTTGTGTCAGGTGGCATAAAGTAGTTTCAATATTGTCATTTATTTCCTCATAGCAATAATATCATGTTTCAAAAAACCTAGAATGTTTCCCGGTGTGGCTTTACATCTCTTTATCTAGTTGGTATTTCATTATAAGTGTTTTTATAGCCAACTGAGCAGGGTTAGACTGATTCTTCAGCCGGTTTTACTTTGTTTCACTTTTTAGAAACCGTCTGACCTCGCAGCCTTAGAATTCGTTCATTGACGGTAGGTTACTTTTTTTCATTTAACCAATTGCTGCTATTTGGTCGTGATGTATGTAATGCAGCGTTAACGGGGCTAACTGGTATATTAAGCTTTTGCCAAATTCCGTAGGAAGAAGGGCAATAACGTCTTTCCCCTTGATAAAATTTACCAAACATTCTCTTTATTCCCACTTTAAATCCTCGATCTCGGGAATCGTTGACGACACTGAATATATGGCTCTTCGCTGACTGGCTGGTGCCCAAACTTGCACTTCTGGGATTTTTGCGAACCGTCTAGTGTATTCTGATTCCTGACCTAGCTGCTGGAGAGAAAGAAACTGAGCGGAGGCACTAGGTGGCACCAGTCTGGCTAGAGCAGGGTCGCCTCTGACCGGTAAACTGGCCTGGTGGCATAAACTGCTTATCTCTGTGAAAGAAAAATCATGCCATAGTGTGAAACATTTAGCTGCTAAGCACTAAAATCTACATGGTGACAGGCAGGTGGTTCATATACTAGTTTGAGGTAGCTTTAACTTGGATTAAGGTTGTCTACTACTATTAGAACTTGCTTCAATTGTGGATGAGTAAAAGTATCAAAGAAACCTTGTGCTCATTATGTCTCGAACTGCTTCTAACTTCTATTATAGATTTGAAATGCTCCTGACAACAATGCCGTACTGCAAATTTACTATTACTTTTACTATTCCCACCTCTACTAATACTACTAAATCTTCTCAATTTCTCTTGGTTTGAGGTTAATACAAAGACCACACTGCCTGAAGACATGTG
The DNA here is from genome assembly GCF_026225935.1 of Boleophthalmus pectinirostris. Classification (NCBI taxonomy): domain Eukaryota; kingdom Metazoa; phylum Chordata; class Actinopteri; order Gobiiformes; family Gobiidae; genus Boleophthalmus; species Boleophthalmus pectinirostris. Next base: position 13,463,412 of record NW_026571018.1, read on the forward strand.
TTCTCGCTTTCACCTCAGAGACATCAGCAGTGTTTTAATTTGGGTATTTTTTTTATTGACAAATTAAATTCTACAATGTGCAAAATGTTTCTGTCGTCTGGGCCGTATCCAAATCCTGCCTGGAGGCTATAATTATGAGAGGCACAGATAGATAGACAGGCCAGTCATGTTCCAGACACTGTTTCATATGGATAACACAAATGCACTGATCAGGAACAAGCATTTGTCACTGCAGAGAAACACCAGTCCAAATTGGCTGTCCACTGCTGGTTAATACTTTGAACCATTATATCTGAAACATTTAGAAGCTTAAAGGTCCTATATTACCTACTCATGTGAGCGTTAAGCCATCAAAAACATACCTGGAGTTGTGTTTGTTTTGTTTTGTCACACATGTTTGAGTGATTCATTATTATTAGTCTGTCTACATCAGGAGTCTCCAACCTCTGGGCCGTGGACTGGTAATGGGCCGTGGGCCGTTTGGTACCGGGCCACAAAAGTGTGACCCCCCCGGCCCGCAATTTATTTCGCAAAAAAGGTTGGGAACCACTGGTCTATATCTTCAAAGTTCAAAATACTCTGTTTATGTAGTGGTAGTTTTCGAGTTAACAGCTACCTTTTACCTTTAGTTCAGTAGAGACTGGCAAATCGAGGGCTGAAATTATCTAAATGATTCTAGTGAAAGATGTATGGAGTTTAAAAACTAAGGCTGTGTAAAAATATCAAAATATTGATATATCGTATCGTTTAATGTGATGATACAGTATCGATATCGTGGGCTGCTTGTATTGATATATTCCCAACAGTGTTTTTTGGTATAGTTTACTCAATTATTTTGTTACAGCTTCAGTCTTGTTGCTTGTATTTGACATTTTCACTGTTATGATTAAAATGTTTGTGTTTCATATGAATTTTGCACAAGATGTTTTTTTGCACCATTATTTTTTATTGAACCGTATTGAATCGCATTGAAATATATTGTATCAAATCAAAAGTGCACTGTATCAAGATATATATCGTATCTTGGTCTATGTATCGAGGTATGTATCGTATCGGCAACTTCTTAATGATACCCAGCCCTATTAGAAACACGGTGGAGCATTCTGCATTACCACATGACATCACAAGGTGGAGTGTTTTTTGTTTGAAAAAAGAATACAGCCTAAATATGCAGGATTTGTGAGTTAAACACTAGGGATGTAACGATATCCAAGTCTCTCAGTATGATATTATCACGATATGCATCTCATGGTACGATATTTAATGTGATATTTTGAAGAGGCTAATATAATTGTAGATAGGACACCTTTCTGCTTTTAAAATACCTTGGCAAGATTTTGATGCTAATTATTTCTGTCATAATCCCAAGAATTCAAGTAAAAAACATCTCTCTTCATGTTGTCTGCACTGAAATGAATCATGGGATATGTAGTTCCTTATTGTCAGCTTCTCCTGGAGGCAGCCTGAACAGAGAATCTTAAAAAAAGAGTCTTGGAGAGTTAAAACAGTTCTCAGACACGTCTCTTTTTTAATTTAGGCAGGTATAGGTCTCCGATTCAAGTAGATTTTACATGGTTCAGCCACACGGCGTCTCTTTGCGTCGTCGTCCCTCGACAACGCCCCTGAGACGACGTCCCCCATTCTGACCATTCACAGAAAGCAGGTGCATTTATACTAGCATAACTTGTTGAGTTAGCATTTTCAGCAGAAACATACACAGCAGTTTTGACCCAACACGTGTTTATCATAGACTGGAATATGCTTAAGGTTGGAGACCCACCCCTTTGCTGTCCCATATACACTCATAGTCCATATGACATCATATCCCAACCCCACTGACACTCCAAAGTCCAGAAACATACACATCACGTCAAGGAACACAGTGATTTCTATATTACATGGTGAATTAACATGAATGAAACATTAAAAACACAGGGAATAAGCTCACGCTATATTTATAAGCTGTTGCTACTGTAAAACGATGCATTTAAGCAAAGGAACTTGTAATTCGATATATTGTGACAGCCCATGATATTATTGTGAGACTTTTGAGGATATAATATCACGATATTTCAGTTATTGTTACATCCCTATTAAACACTCAACAAAAGATGCACTATGTAACTTTTCTGGCGGAGGGTCTGCCACTGCTTGTCTCCATGTAGATTTGATTTGCCTGAAATGTTCCACATTATGGCATTCAACTTATTTATCTCATATTTCTTCAAGAACATATGGTTCAAAATTATTCTTCTCTTTTCTTAACACTCATAGCATCATCATTATTCACTGCTATTAGTTTAGAAGTACTTTTCATAATTTTCAGAGACCAGTGTGGAGTTTTGTTGTTGCGGTACAACAACTAGCATGCAAACAGCGCATGAATATTATTTCTTGGTGTACAGAAAACAGAAGAAATATATTTATTTAAATGCAGACTGCTGTTTTTTCTTTTTCCGTTAGGGGGAGAAACACACGTTTTACTTTACTGAAAAAAAAAATTATGCAGCCTCTTAAAATCCTGCTTTTGATCGTATATTTTTAACCTAATTTGTAGCTAGGTATCAAAACAATAGTGGATTTGTAACATACAAGATTGTCAGTCACTGTGTTGCCTTAAACCCAACTCCACTTTGTAATGTGAGCGATGTCTAAATGAATGTTTTTATAGAACTACATTAAACAAGAATATCTGCTTTTACCACCGCCTCTGTGTGCTGAAGTGAATCGAACATATGAGTCATCCTTCACAGAGCTTTGGAAGTGAATCACTGCCCAGAAAATCAGACTCGCTCACGCTAAACGATTCACGATTCACTCACAAATGCCACCGTCAAATCTGAGGCAGCTGCACTCTCAAAATAAAATCATATTATGTAAGCTGTTTCTGTTTACATGTTTAAAGTTGCATTGTGTAGCTTTTCTGGTGGAGGGTCACTCTAATGCTTTTCTCCGTGGAAGAGTTATTGCTTTGTCTGGAATGTTTCGCAGTGTGGTATTAATCCTTTCTATCTTGAAGAGATGTAAAGTAGTGCTGTTTAATGTCATACTGTGGAACATTCCAGGCGGAGCAATGGCATATTCACAGAAACCCCCAATCAAAAAGTTACACCGTGCACCACTTAAAGACATTTTGCACTTTTCAGTATTGTTATTCTAATTCTAATCTGAGGCAACTGTACTCAAGATACAATACAATAAATAAAATAAAATGATAAAAACTTGACGGTTATATTATGTCACCTATTTTCATAAAAAAATTTAAACAACTTGTGACAATCTATATGACTCGGGTTAACTATATTTAACGATATTTAATGTTATTTAGAGATGTAATATAATTTACATAAATGACTTAAATTTGCTAATTTTTAAAGAAAACCTTTAAAATTTATGAGACCACTACTTTGTACTTTTACTTGAGGAATACTACTTTGAAGTAACCTTACTCTTACTTAAGTACAATTTATGCCTACTCTTCCCACCTCAGCTTTACAGGTTTATTTCAAAACATGTTATGATCCAGTTTTTGAGTATATATAGTCTTAATTATATCAGCACAATGCAGAAAGCTGATGTAACCCCCCTCTCCTCTTCTGTCGCTGATAAAACTCATCTGCAGCTCAGTTCAAGTGGAAACAAGACTTTATTTGACAGTCAGGGGAGAGCAGTGATAGACTTTTGTGCATCGACATTAAGTTCTGTAGTGAACTTTTTCCACCCTGACTGGCACACCTGACTGAGTCCTCCTACAAGGCCCAACCTGCAGGTCCCACAGGCTGTATCAGAGCCAGAGAGTCCTGCATCCACTGTGACCTGTGGAGACAACCACCTCACAAGAGCAGAGGTTATTCCCCCACGACCTGCAGCTGTAGGAACCCCCAACATGGACTTTACTCATGATCTTGACCTGATTTGGGAATGAGCCACTTTTTATGGGTGAAACATGTGGCACCCGAATACATGAATTCTTGGACAAAGCAAGCATCCAGCCTGAGATTTAGGATGAACCTTTTTGTACTGATGAATCCAAAGGCGCCCAAATATCTCAGTTTGACGGTCCTGATCCAATTTAGGATGAACTGCTTTATGTACAAGTGATAAGTGGGACCCAAGTACACCATTCTGTGGACAACGATGTTCTGGACCCTCAAATCTAGAAGAAGAGCTCGACAGAGACTTGGGATGAGTTATTTTATATAGAAGAAAGTTATACCAACACACCTGAGCGCTTAGAAGATTGTCTTCTGGAACCTCTAAGGAACACTACTGAGAACATCCAGCATGAGTCATTATGTATTGAAGAATCTAATGGCTCTCAAGTATTAGCGTTCATAGACCCTCAAAATAACATCCAGTCTGTGCAGTTTGATATTATCAACATGGGTTTTAACAAGTTCTGAGTTGATTTGGGATGAATTCCTAAAGAACATCAAACCTGCAGTTCAGAATCAAGACTGCATAGCCCATTTCCGTAAGCTCAGACCCACAAAACATCACTTAAAATAATTCAGCTAGGTGAATAAAGGCCTGTTCATACTTCATAAGAACATAAGTACTTTGTTCTTAGTCTTGAAGTAATAAGAACAAGAACAAAGTTTGTTTGGGCTCTGACATTTCATACTTCAAAAGATGTTCTGCTGCCCAGTCTGCCCTGCCCCCTCGCTCTGCCCGTCCCCTCACTCTGCTGTTGTTATTACAGACATTTAAGATATTAACTAATTGGTAATCTTGTTTATTGTAACATGCCTTTCATTCACACTCATCTCACCGTTGGATCTCACGCGCCCGTTGGATCCAGCAGATAAACCAGGGCTGGCCGAACCAAACAACCATCACTCCATTCCAAGCATCAAAGTGTGATTCTGTCTCCACATCTTAGGTTTAGGTTTGGCAATTAGAAAAAAAAACAAAAAATCATTATTTAAATAATTAAATTAATTATTATAATAAAATAATTATAATATTTACAAAATAAAGTAAAGATTACATCATAAAGTTGAAAGTGACACTTTATTTCACATGTCTTTCTGTAAGTAATTTGGTGTCTTGGTTGTTTATTTTGTTTTGTACATTTTCTCCACCACTGCAACTCAGTCTATCCTCAAAAAAACATCTTGCTGTGACCAGTTAATAATTTAGTATTGTCCTTATGCATCAATTTTCCATGAAAAAACAACAACATCACAATTTTAAAAGTGCATTATGTAGGATTTTCTGTCAAACATAACTTATTATCTATAGAAAACATTTTGCTTTTTTTCAGGTATACTTAATTCATTCTGTATTGTAGATCCTCATTTTACATAAACCGCATCATAGACCCAATAATAGAAATGGGACCATTAAAAATAACTGCAGAATCATATAACAGACAGCGGATTGCCATTTATGTATTTATATTTGTGCATATTTCTATATATTGTAAGTGACTGCACATCACGTTAGGTAATAGCAGATTTGGCAGAATAGCAACGCTACCGAATACTACACATATCACTGATTAAGAAAAGAAAATTGGAGAACTAAGTGAGTATAGGACAGTGGGCATAAGCTGGTGGAGGTGAAAACAGAAGTTGAAATGCGAAATGCGTTCTGAAATTTGTTTTCTGCCTTTGACCCATCCTTCAGTGCCTTGCTGCCAGTAATAATACAAAATAAATGTCTTGTATATATCACATTTTTACAAGGGAACAAATATGACTTTCGCTTTACAAAGACAAACACATAATCTGCGCACTTTATTCTGTAATTAAAATCAAAGAATGCTGAAGGTTATTTTAACAGAATACACACTTGCCCTGCACTGTGCCTTCTTGCCACTGGGGGGCAAAGTAGCACTATCAACACGCAGACAGCAGTGACCCATTTTCCCAATCTTGAGCTCCTCTCCTCTGCATCCCCTGCACTGTGTCCCCCCTTTCCCTTTTGAACTGAAAATCTGCATGTGTGCGTAAACATAGGAACTATCTGCATTTCAATGGGGCTGTGCCTAATGCTGTGTCACGACTGCATTAACTCCAAGAAGGGCTGCAGGAATTCACATCGACTATTAAAGTAAGCTTTGATAATTTTAAGAATGTTACTTGTTATCTGGACAATATAGACTCTGAAACACATTCCTAAAAACGTTTTATAATAAAGACAGGCTTTAAAGGGCCCATATTATGCTATTTTCTGATCTTTGTTATAATGTTTCCTCATCGAAAACAGACCTGGAGTTTTGTTTTGTTTCATTCACACATTATTAACACACAAATCCTGCATATTTAGACAGGTGCTTTAATACTTTTACTCAAGCAGACTTTTTACATGATACTTTTACTTGACTATTTTGCTCCAGTATCTGTACTTTTACTAAACAAAGTTGAGTACTTCGTCCACCATTGCCTACAGCTGAGAAGCCTAAATAGACACAAGACAAATGTTCTCCTAGATATTTCAGTTTTAAGAGTTTAAAGGTGCACTGTGTAACTTTTCAGGCTAACACGGAGATGCTGTCGCTAATGTTCCACAGTATGGTATTAAACTTATATAAGATGCATTTATTTGATTATGGATTTTTACTGCTCAAAAATACATTTAAAAACACATTTTTTCACACAAACCTTGCATATTTAGGCTGAGTTCTTCTGTCAAACTGAGAACAACATGTGATGTCATGTGGTGAAACAGGAAGCGCTCCATTGTGTTTTTAAACTCCATACACCTTCACTAGAACTGTTTAGATCATTTCAGCTCTGGAATTGCCAATCTCTACTGAACTAAAGGTAAAAGGTAGCTGTTAACTTGAAAACTACCTTTCTTTTTCATGACATCACAAGGTGGGACAGAGCATTTTGAGCTTTGGGGATGTAACTAATAACATGACTAATTATAAAGGGTTACTCAAATGTGTGTGAATGAAACAAAACACAGCTCCATCTATATGTTTGAGAAGATAACGGCATTAAAACCTGGCTAAAAGCTCATAAGAATTCATATTTTGCGTAATAAAGGACCTTTAATTGTAAGAAAAAGCTTGAGATCTTCACCAATAATGCATTTTGTTTGTAAATATTCTCTTTCTAGAAACCTTCATTTGGCCTATTTTTATGTTTATCTGGTTAAAAATGTATCAAAAGGCCATATACGATAATTGGGAATAAAAACTACTAAAATAAACATTACTTACAGCCCTAAATCCAACCATATTATCAGATTACATGTTTTAATTAACTGGAAAAACAACAAAAAAAAAAAAACAAGAGACATTTTTAGTAGCATTCATGCCTTAGTATATGTCTACAAAGTGCCATTTTTTATTTATTTACAGACCTGTCAGAAGCTCATGGTCAGGGCTTTTTGGCTGTCTTCTTCTTAACTGGATTTATAACTCCAGCTCTGTGGCCATAAATAATCCACCTCGAGTATCCTCTTATACTTCAAAGAGATGCGGGCGGACGATTAGCATTTCCTCTTTGGGGGCAAAAGCAGCTAAAAATAGTGTGTTCTAAGCAAAAGCCATCTTATTCAACAGACATCACATCAGGAGGTTTGTGCTCATCAACAGTGGTGGAACGAAACGAAGTAAAAGTAGTAAAGTACTGCGATACAGACGCTGCTTAAAGATCCTGTATTACACAAAAAATGACTCTTGTGAGCTTTAAGACATGTTATAATGCTGTTACCTCCTCAAAAACATACCTGGAGTTTTGTTTTGTTTTATTCACACATGTTTGCATAACCCTTTATTCTTACGCTGTCTACATCTTTTTTTCAGTTTTCTAACTTAAAACTACCACTGCACGACATCACAAGTTGGAAGAGAACATTTTGTGCTTTGGAGATGTACACAGACTAATAATAAAAGATTACTCAAACCTTTATTATTAGTCTGTGTATGTGTGAATGAAACAAAACACAACCCCAGGGATGTTTTTGAGGAGGTAACAACATTATAACATGGCTTAAAGGTGCACTGTGTAACTTTTCAGATTGGGGGTCCACTACCATGGTAATTTGCCTGTTATGTTTCACAATATGGCATTAAACTTGTATAAGATTCATTTATTTGATTGTGAATGTTTTTATTGCTCAGAAACACCTTTAAAAACATGTAATCTTACTGTGGGTGGGGTCACCTCTTCACAGATCTTACCTGTAAATTGCTCTGTCAGCATCTCTTGCTTGTTTCTATGGAGATTGAGAAGTTTAATGCCATACTTTGGAATATTGGAGATAGGGGTGTGCAAAAATATCATAATATTGATATCATTTTGTTTAATGTGATAATACAGTATTGATATTGAGGACTGCTGTATTGATATATCGCCAAGAGTAGTTTTTAGTATATTTTACTAAATAATTTTGTTACAGTGCTACAGTTTTGCTGCTTGTTTAGAGGAGGAAAAACTTGTTTATGCAACAAATTTGACATATTCACTGTTTTGAAGATTAATATGTTTGTGGTTCATATTAACTTTGCACAAGAACTGGTTTAACAAAGACTTTAAGTATCACAGTCGTGATTTAGCCTTTATTTTTTATTGAACCATATTGAATCGATTTGAAATATATCGCATCAAATTGGAAGCTTACTGTATCAAGATATGTATTGTATCGTGGTATGTATCGTAATGGCAACTTCTTAATGATACCCATTAATTGGAGGTAAAGCAATAACATGGAGCAATAACAAGAGTTTCCTTCCTCTAAACAAGCAACAAAACTGTTGGGTATGTAAAGTGAGGACTCAGAAAATTAGTTTTAAAGCTGTGGTAGAAAAATGTCACTCCGTCCACAAGGCCACGGTAGAGGAGAACATACTCCACCAGAAAACAATCACGGAGCCGACCACAGCTTTGAAACAAAGTGAGGACGAGAAAACCTCCGCCCTCGTCAGATGTGAAGAGCTGCAGTTGTCCCAGAACAAGTTAGATGATCGGCTGCAGCAGATCACAGTCCTAGTGGAGGAACTCCAAGCCGAAGCAGACAAGAAAAACAAAAAGAAGAAGAGGAGGAGGTGGTTTAAGTGGTGGCAGTAAGTCACCCTCACCCACCCTCATCATAACCTGTGGCTGTGTATGACTTGACTTGTTAAGGCACGACACACAGGTCCTGAACTGTAAATAAAAAAGCAAATCAGCAATTTCAAATGACTCTCAATGTTTTCTTTTTGATTGTTTAGAATCCAGAGCAACAGATGGCAAATAAGCTCTGTCACTTTTTGACACTTTTTATTATTTTCCCTCACCTTTTCTAATTTAAATTTACTACAAACTCACCTATAGCTCTGTGTGAGAAAAAAAGTAGTGGCTTATAGTCTGGAATTTACGTTAGGTACACTGTTCTCGTGAAGGTTGTGGTATAAAAAATAAATAAATAAATTTTTAAAAAGTGCTATGGATGAGTTTGTAGTAAACTGAAATCACAGAATTGGGTAAAAATAACCAAAATCTTACTTATCGACTTATCGGGCATCAGTTATGGAAATACTAGGAGGATGAGATACAAACGAGACGCGAACAAGACGAGATTTTAACATTATTTACTATACAGTCGTCCCTCGCTATAATGCAGCTCACCTTTCGCGGTCTTGCTGTTTTGTGGAATTTTTTTGCATGCTTTTTTACAGTATATGAACGTGCATTGCGTTCCTTCCCCTGCGTCCTGATTGGCTAAGAGCCTGTAGACCATTGTCAATCAATCTCATCCGTGCCGTGTCTCCTGTACAGTACGAAATGCGTTCAGCTGCCAAATTTACATAAATGTTCGATCACTATCAGTGTGATTCTGAAGTGTTCTCAGTTTTCTCCCCACAAACAAACAAAACACACAATGTTGACGAAACTTTCTGCACCGCACCGACAAAGGCTCCTGCGGTTGCACCAAAAAAACAGAGGAACATACCAACCATCACACGAAAAGTTGGACTTCTGGACACGCTGAAAGAAAGTACAAGTTGCGCGGCTGTGGCAGAGTCCTGCACCGAGTCGGGTACGGGCAAAAAGTTGCTGAAACGGGCGGGTTTTAACGTTCTCGAATTTTACGGGCGGGTATGCGGGCAAGTAGTAATTACACATGAGCAGGTCAGGACTAAACTTGGACTAATCTTGGACTAATCTTGGACTTAACAGAGGGAACCAGGAGCCTACAGAGCAAGGTGTCCACAAAGCGCAATCGAGCGAAGGCCGCAGTTACCTCCGTGAGGTGCGGAGCTCTGTGCCGGTCCTTTATCCTGCAGTCACTTCCAAGCCCGTCCCAACAGTGAGTCCTGGTTCAGTCCTGGTTCAGTCCTGGTTCAGTCCTGGTTCAGTCCTGGTTTAGTCCTGGTTCAGTCCTGTTTTAGTCCTAGTTCAGTTCTGTTTCAGTCCTGGTTTAGTCCTGGTTTAGTCCTGATTTAGTCCTGGTTTAGTCCTGGTTCAGTCCTAGTTCAGTTCTGGTTTACTCCTGTATTTATCCAGTTTTAGTCTTAGTTCAGTTCTGTTTCAGTCCTGGTTCAGTCCTGGTTTGGTCCTGGTTCAGTCCTGGTTCAGTTCTGTTTTAGTCCTGTTTTAGTCCTGGTTCAGTGCTGTTTCAGTCCTGTTTCAGTCCTGGTTCAGTCCTGGTTCAGTCCTGGTTCAGTCCTGGTTCAGTCCTGGTTCAGTTCTGTTTCAGTCCTGGTTCAGTCCTGGTTCAGTCCTGGTTCAGTCCTGGTTCAGTCCTGGTTCAGTGCTGTTTCAGTCCTGTTTTAGTCCTGGTTCAGTGCTGTTTCAGTCCTGTTTTAGTCCTGGTTCAGTGCTGTTTCAGTCCTGTTTTAGTCCTGGTTCAGTCCTGTTTCAGTCCTGGTTTAGTCCTGTTTCAGTCCTGGTTTAGTCCTGGTTCAGTCCTGGTCTAGTCCTAGTGGATTTGTAGACGTAGCCAAGAGTGGTGGGATAGCGACGTGCTTCGCTTCAGTGACACGGAGTTCATTAACAATTTTGTATGACAAGAAGAACATTTGTGTACATTTGTGGCTTGTTGATAACGTGTAGGTGGATGAATGCACTTTGGCTGTTCAGACTGAAGTCGCATGTCAAAAGATCAGATATGTATTGGTTTCAGGACCACATATCCAAGTGGCCTGGGTCACATTTGAAAAAACAACAACAGTGAATAACCAGGACAAAGAAAGGACTGAACCAGGACAGAACCAGGACTGAGCCAGGACAGAACCAGGACTGAACCAGGACTAAAACAGGACTGAAACAGGACTGAAAAAGGACTGAAACAGGACTAACCTCGCCTGAACATCAGCAGATAGCAAGGACTAAATCAGGACTAAACCAAGACTGAACCAGGACAGAACCAGGACTGAACACGGACTAAAACAGGACTCGCATTTGAAAAAATCTGATCTGTGTTGTTCAGACTGTCATTAAAAGATCAGATACAGGTCACATTGGGGCCAAAAAATCAGATTTGGGTCACTTCAGGCTGTAGAGTGATCGTAGTCTAAGCTAAAAGCATAATTAGAATGTTTGTTTACATTTGCATTTTGTCTCCATGGTAACAACTCAACATTCCAACACGTCCATATTCCATGTTCTATCACCGTGGCGACGGCTGTGAGGTCATAAAGGCGGCAGAGTATATAAGCCCAAGTCTTGCACTGAAAAACTTCATTACGGTACGAATCTCACAGCGAGAGACATGAACCAAAACGGCAGAAGACACAACTATCGAAACATGAGGGCTACAGCTCAGGAAACCGCCGGGGGTGCCTCTCCTCTACCCGAGGAGAGCCCAGTTGTGCAGGATCTGAGACGGCAACTTCAGGAGGTCCAAAGAGCTCACCAAGACCAACTCCACATCATCACCGAACAGACATGGAGACTGAGGGAGTTAGAACAGGAGGTCCAACAGAAACAAGCCCTCAAGAAGAATTGTGAGGAGCTCCAGAAACAGCTGAGCGAGGCTACAGAGGAAAAAGAAACAATGATTGAGCTTGGGAAAACTCTCCTCAAACAAAAAGACAAAGAGAGAGAACAAATGTTAAAGCAGGGTAGACTGATGGTGAATGAGTACGTGGAGTGCCTCTACCAGGACAATGAAAATCTTAAGAGTTTCTCCCAAGAGCAGCAGAGTCTGGCCCTCAGGAACCATGAGAAGGTGAAGCAAGCTCGAGGAACAAATGAAAGTGCAGAAGGCAAACAACCACTACTACGGCTCCGATATCTTTGAGGAGCTAAAGTCTGCCCGCAACACCATCGAGAACTTGAAGGTGGCAAATATGGAGAATATGCAGGAACTTGAGCAGTGTCATGAAGAGAACAGGGCGCTGAAGACTACTCTTGAGGAGCTCCAAAGAACCCATCAAGAACAATTCCAGCAGGTGGTCCAGCAGAACGGAGCCCTGAAGGAGAATTTTGAGGAGCTCAAGAAACAGCAAAGTGAAGATAGAGAGGAAAAGGGAACAATGACAGACAAACTAGAAGAGTGTGCACAAGAGAATAAGGCACTGAAGACCACTCTGCAAGAGGTCATTAAGAAGCAGGAGACCAAAGAGAAGCTTCTGGTCAGCACCCACCAGGAGCTCCAGAAGGAACTCAAGGAGAAACAGGCTCTGCAGAGGGAGGTGACTGCCTTGGAGTCTGCCCTCGAGTCTGCTCTCTCTGAGCAGGAGCGAGCAGCTGAAGAGGCCCTCAACAAGGCACAAGTGCGGAAGGAGAGCCTCAACACTGAGCGCCACAAAGTTAAAAAAATACTAAATGACTTGGACTCACAGAAAATTAGTTTTAAAGCTGTGGTAGAAAAATGTCACTCCGTCCACAAGGCCACGGTGGAGGAGAACATACTCCACCAGAAAACAATCACGGAGCCGACCACAGTTTTGAAACAAAGTGAGGACGAGAAAACCTCCGCCCTCGTCAGATGTGAAGAGCTGCAGTTGTCCCAGAACAAGTTAGATGATCGGCTGCAGCAGATCACAGTCCTAGTGGAGGAACTCCAAGCCGAAGCAGACAAGAAAAACAAAAAGAAGAAGAGGAGGAGGTGGTTTAAGTGGTGGCAGTAAGTCACCCTCACCCACCCTCATCATAACCTGTGGCTGTGTATGACTTGACTTGTTAAGGCACGACACACAGGTCCTGAACTGTAAATAAAAAAGCAAATCAGCAATTTCAAATGACTCTCAATGTTTTCTTTTTGATTGTTTAGAATCCAGAGCAACAGATGGCAAATAAGCTCTGTCACTTTTTGACACTTTTTATTATTTTCCCTCACCTTTTCTAATTTAAATTTACTACAAACTCACCTATAGCTCTGTGTGAGAAAAAAAGTAGTGGCTTATAGTCTGGAATTTACGTTAGGTACACTGTTCTCGTGAAGGTTGTGGTATAAAAAATAAATAAATAAATTTTTAAAAAGTGCTATGGATGAGTTTGTAGTAAACTGAAATCACAGAATTGGGTAAAAATAACCAAAATCTTACTTATCGACTTATCGGGCATCAGTTATGGAAATACTAGGAGGATGAGATACAAACGAGACGCGAACAAGACGAGATTTTAACATTATTTACTATACAGTCGTCCCTCGCTATAATGCAGCTCACCTTTCGCGGTCTTGCTGTTTTGTGGAATTTTTTTGCATGCTTTTTTACAGTATATGAACGTGCATTGCGTTCCTTCCCCTGCGTCCTGATTGGCTAAGAGCCTGTAGACCATTGTCAATCAATCTCATCCGTGCCGTGTCTCCTGTACAGTACGAAATGCGTTCAGCTGCCAAATTTACATAAATGTTCGATCACTATCAGTGTGATTCTGAAGTGTTCTCAGTTTTCTCCCCACAAACAAACAAAACACACAATGTTGACGAAACTTTCTGCACCGACAAAGGCTCCTGCGGTTGCACCAAAAAAACAGAGGAACATACCAACCATCACACGAAAAGTTGGACTTCTGGACACGCTGAAAGAAAGTACAAGTTGCGCGGCTGTGGCAGAGTCCTGCACCGAGTCGGGTACGGGCAGAAAGTTGCTGAAACGGGCGGGTTTTAACGTTCTCGAATTTTAACGGGCGGGTATGCGGGCAAGTGGTAATTACACATGAGCAGGTCAGGACTAAACTTGGACTAATCTTGGACTAATCTTGGACTTAACAGAGGGAACCAGGAGCCTACAGAGCAAGGTGTCCACAAAGCGCAATCGAGCGAAGGCCGCAGTTACCTCCGTGAGGTGCGGAGCTCTGTGCCGGTCCTTTATCCTGCAGTCACTTCCAAGCCCGTCCCAACAGTGAGTCCTGGTTCAGTCCTGGTTCAGTTCTGTTTTAGTCCTGTTTTAGTCCTTGTTCAGTCCTGTTTCAGTCCTGGTTTAGTCCTTGTTCAGTCCTGTTTCAGTCCTGGTTTAGTCCTGGTTCAGTCCTGTTTTAGTCCTGGTTTAGTCCTGTTTTAGTCCTGGTTCAGTCCTGTTTTAGTCCTGGTTTAGTCCTGTTTTAGTCCTGGTTCAGTCCTGGTTTAGTCCTGTTTTAGTCCTGTTTTAGTCTTGGTTCAGTCCTGTTTCAGTCCTGTTTTAGTCCTTTAGTCCTGTTTTAGTCCTGGTTCAGTCCTGTTTCAGTCCTGTTCAGTTTTCATGTTTCAGTCCTGGTTCAGTCCTGTTTCAGTCCTGGTTTAGTCCTGGTTCAGTCCTGTTTCAGTCCTGGTTTAGTCCTGGTTTCAGTCCTGGTTCAGTCCTGTTTTAGTCCTGGTTCAATCCTGGTTCAGTCCTGGTTCAGTCCTGGTTCAGTCCTAGTTCAGTTATGTTTTAGTCCTGTTTTAGTCCTGGTTCAGTCCTGGTTTAGTCCTGTTTTAGTCCTGGTTTAGTCCTGTTTTAGTCTTGGTTCAGTCCTGTTTTAGTCCTGGTTTAGTCCTGTTTCAGTCCTGATTTAGTCCTGTTTTCAGTCCTGGTTTAGTCCTGTTTCAGTCCTGTTTTAGTCCTGGTTCAGTCCTGGTTCAGTCCTGGTTCAGTCCAGTCCTGGTTCAGTCCTGGTTTAGTCCTGGTTCAGTCCTGTTTCAGTCCTGGTTTAGTCCTGGTTCAGTCCTGTTTCAGTCCTGTTTCAGTCCTGGTTTAGTCCTGGTTCAGTCCTGTTTCAGTCCTGGTTTAGTCCTGGTTCAGTCCTGGTTCAGTTATGTTTTAGTCCTGGTTCAGTCCTGTTTCAGTCCTGGTTTAGTCCTGTTTCAGTCCTGTTTCAGTCCTGTTTCAGTCCTGGTTTAGTCCTGGTTCAGTCCTGGTTCAGTTATGTTTTAGTCCTGGTTCAGTCCTGTTTCAGTCCTGGTTTAGTCCTGTTTCAGTCCTGTTTCAGTCCTGTTTCAGTCCTGGTTCAATCCTGGTTCAGTCCTGGTTCAGTCCTGTTTCAGTCCTAGTTCAGTTATGTTTTAGTCCTGTTTTAGTCCTGGTTCAGTCCTGTTTCAGTCCTGGTTTAGTCCTGTTTCAGTCCTGGTTCAATCCTGGTTCAGTCCTGGTTCAGTCCTGTTTCAGTCCTAGTTCAGTTATGTTTTAGTCCTGTTTTAGTCCTGGTTCAGTCCTGTTTCAGTCCTGGTTTAGTCCTGGTTCAGTCCTGGTTTACTCCTGGTTCAGTCCTGGTTCAGTTCTGTTTCAGTCCTGGTTTAGTCCTGTTCCAGTCCTGGTTTAGTCCTGGTTCAGTCCTGGTTTAGTCCTAGTGGATTTGGAGACGTAGCCAAGGGTAAAACACGGACTGTTTGTTGCGTCAAATCATCAGTGCAGGACTCTGGTGTGATGTAAGTTTCTGTGATGTTTGCAAATGTTCATGTGCACTGAAACTTGATTTGAAAAAAATCTTAGATGGAACAGAAATTGCAATATCTGCCAGAAAAAATTGCAATTCAGTTTTTTCTTAAAATTGTTCAGCCCTACTAGTATTCATATTCATGCATTTTCTTGTCACTAAACACAATTAGAGCAATGTTGGACTATCCTTGCGAAGCTCCCACAATAAACATACACATAAGTCTTTCTTATAAGTTTGTGTTGCTAAAATGTTACATAGTTAGACAATGTGCCATTTGATTTTGATTGATTTGATTTTGATAAAAGTTGCTGGTTTTACAGTACACTTTATAGGGATGTGTCAGTCCAGCTTTTTCAGTTCCAATAACGATATTGATACTTTGACTTTAACGGTGCACTATGTAACTTGGTTGGCGGTCTGTCACCTGCTTGTTTCTATGGAAATGTCATTGCTCTGCCTGGAATGTTCCACAGTATGACATTAAACAGCTCTACTTCACATTTATTCAATTACAGGTCATTTCATAGCTCAGAAATACCTAAAAAAACATACATTCTGACTGTGAGTGCGGTTTGACTCTCCACAGATCTGACCTGTAACTTGGTCTGCTTTGGACTCCATTAAGATTTAATGCCATACTGCGAAACATTCCAGACAAAACAATAACAATACCTCCATGGAGAAAAGCATTTGAAGGAGCCTCCACCAAAAAAGTTATGCAATGCACATTTAAGTATATCTAATAATCCAGGTACATTTGATATAGCAGTAATTATTGTAAAAACGTTCTTCCATCAAGGACAAATTATATTGTGCACTCATATTTGTGTTGGAGCCGGTCTAGCTTTCTGAAAACACATTTACTGCTGTTCGGTTAGCCAAGGCTGTAGCACTTGTATTTGGACCCAAAATATGAATGCAGACAAAACCCTCACAAAGAGGTAAGGCCTGGGAAATAAATAACACTTTGCAATCATGAAAAAAAAAAACTTGGATTTGAAAAGCTTATTTTGGGACATTTTTATTTGTCAGTTGGTAATGCGCAAGGTAATGTCTTCAGAACAGAAATGTGTAGGGTAGCCAAAAATTGTATTGTAACTAAGAGTCCTGATTAGGGCTGAGTATCTATCATTAAGAAGTTGCCGATACGATTCACTCACGATACGATACATATCTCGATACAGTGAGCTTTTGATTCGATATATTTCAAATCGATTCAATACGGTTCAATAAAAAATAATGGCTAAATCATGGCTGTGATACTAAAAGTCTTAGTTAAACCATTTCCTGTGCAAAGTTCATATGAAACTGATGATTTTAATCATCAAAACAGTGAAAATGTCAAATGTGGTGCATAAAAGAGTTTCATTCCTCAACAAAACTGTAGCACTGTAATGAAATAATTTTGTAAAATGTACCAAAAATACTCTTGGGGATGTATCAATACAGCAGTCCCCAATATCGATAGTGTACACACCCCTAGTGCTGTTACTTATATATAAAAATACAAAATAATATTACTCAAGTAGAAGTACAAAGTAGTGCATAAAAGAGTAAACACATAAAAAGGCAAAGGACTTCTCAAGTAAAAGTAACTGTCGGGAAGTAACATCTGATTCAAATGTATAAGATACAAAAAAAGAACAAAAAAATTAAACAATGCACAAAATCTGGAATTTTTTAAGAATTGACACAAACGTGTGAAAAGCTGAATCTGAAGGAACAGTGTAAGAAAGACAGATGTTCAAATCACTTAATATTGTCAACGTAAAGTTTTTGTCACGTACGTTATTGCCTGATGTCTGTGTAATCCCTCAGTTGTCCAGGTAGGATCTAGCCAGGCTGGCGCCACCTAGCGCCTCCGCTCAATTTCATTTCTCTCCAGCGACTAGGTCAGGAATCAGAATACACTAGATGGTTTGCAAGAACACTGGAAGTTGTAGACCACGCACCGGCCAATCAGTGAAGAGCTGTGAAGCCATGACGTCAAACTCAAGCGGGTGTCTGGGCCCCTTTTGTGGTACAGCACAACAGTAAACAAACTTGTCGAGATGGATGTAGACAAAGCCAGACATTCTGTGTTGGCAACAATTTCCGAGATCGAGGATTTAAAGCCGGAACAAAGAGAATGTTTGGTGAATTTTATCAAGTGGAAAGACATTACTGCCCTTCTTCCTATTAGATTTGGAGCATTACATACGTCACGACCAAATAGCAGCAGTTGGTTAAATAAAAAAAGTACCCGCCTACTGTCTAGCGAACGAATCCTAATGCTGCGAGGTCAGACGGTTTCCACGAAGTGATACCGGCTGATGAATCAGGCAAGGTAGGATCCACAGAACAAAGAAAAAAATACATTCTGTCAGCTCATATAAGCAGCTTCCTGGTCAGACACTGGTGAACACTGCCTTATATCTGTCTGAAGAGAAGAGCTAACTATACTGAAACTACTCTGGAGCTAACACACCTACTTGTTTACAGTTTGTTTATTAGCTAGGTCATTATTGATCATTAGTAATGTGTGGATTTATAGATCACTCCGTTGTAAATTGTATTAGAGCAAAAAGGGGCCATTTTACACTTTGCAGAACTTATTAAGACTTAAACTGGAAATATTCTTTTACTTTTACGGCGCAGATAAGATCGTTTACAAATTGATATAGCAGCTTTCCATGCTCAGTCCAAAAGTGTTGTTGGAGTTGTGGAAGTTTTTAATAATTCATCCCCCAAATATCTGCCAGAACTGATTTATAATTTATCTCTGCCAAAACAAAAAGCGTGTAACATTTCACTCAGCTCATCTTTGCAATGGGTCAGATGTTAAATTGATATGATCACATCAGATTATAAGTAGAGTGGCCGCCTGCTTCTCTCCATGGAGATGTTTGCCTAGAATGTTCCACAGTATGACACTGAACTTATCTATCCACATGGACACTAGCAGGGGCACTACCAGGAGGAGTTACAGACACTGCTCACAGTAAGACTGCATTGTTATAGGATGAAAACCAAGAAATTCTCCATGGAGGCAAGAGAGAGACTGTAACTTTTCTGGCCTGCCACTTAGTTGTCTCCATGGAGATGTTATTGCTTTACCTCCAATATTCCAAAGTATGGCATTAAACAACACTTCAATCTCCATAGAAACAAGCAGGAGATGCCATCAGGCCAATTTACTGGTGAGATCTGTGAAGAGGCCACTAACTTTAAGATTGTATGTTTTAAAAGTATTTTTGAGCAATAAAAACCCATAATCAAATAAATGCAGCTTATATAAGTTGAATGCCAGTGCACCTTTAACTCTTAAAAACTGAAATATCTTGGAGAATGTTTGTCTTGTGTCTATTCAGGCTTCTCAGTTGTAAGCAATCAGTTTTGTTAGTTAAGTGAAAGTACAGATACTGGAGCAAAATACTCAAGTAAAAGTAGAGTATTATATGAAAAAGTCTGCTGAAGTAAAAGTATTAAAGCACCTGCGAGAACACTGGTGGGTAAAAACGACAAAAATATTTTATTGGAAGTGCCTTTTGCTTAGACAGTGACGGCGTTTTTGGGTCTTAAAAATGCAAAAATCTGAAACCACCCTCCAGAGTGGAAAAGTTGAATACGCTCTGCCATAGCGTTTCCGTCTACACTGCCCAAGACTCAAAACTCTGGTCAGATCTGCTCACGTCGCATGTCACATACATACAGTACACAAAAACAAACATGTCAGATCATTTCCATGCATCCAGCTCTAATAAACTTACAGGAGGCATCCCAACAAATGTACAGAATATGCTGAGATACTATTAGTGAACAGAGAAGGATCTGCAATTACCTCTGTCACATCCTGAATGCACCAGTTTGTCACAGGCGAGTCAGACGGTCATCGACGAGACCTGGGAGAATCAGTCGATGGTGGAACAACTTCGAATTCCACACACTTTTGCGTCACCGTATGCACGCAGATTTCCTCTCGAAAACGCTCGCCTGAACGCAGAATAAAAAGTGAAGACGCGACGCCACTTTTGCGTCTTCTGTTCAGACCGTCATCCTATAAACGTAGTCTAAATACGCAGGATTTGTGTGTAAAACATGTGTGAATGAAACAAAACACAACTCCAGGTCTGTTTGTGATGAGGAAACGTTATAAAATAGATCAGAAAAAGAGCGTAACATGGGCCCTTTAAAAGACGCATACCCAGGTTTACTTCAACCTCAATATTTTTGTAACAGACAGAGCTGAAGTTGGCCTGGAGCTGTAAAAGTGTGTACTGGACTTGTGTATTCACCAGGCTCCTCTATCACTGATAATAAGTCAGAATATGGGCCATTTGAAGGCGCCTCCCACTGGCCCAGAGAATATTGAGTGTAGAACGCTGATGCTATCTGTGTGCACTGGCAGTCTGTCACTATCAGGACTCAGACACGTGTGCCAGCGGAAGAAAAGTCCAACTTAAAGAAAAGTGAGGAGAGACGGAGAGAGGCAGAGCGGGATGGAGGGGGAGAGAGAGGGAGAGATAGAGGAGAAGAAAGATATATAGACTGAGTGCAAAGAGCGAGAGAGAGAATGAAGAAATGGGAGGGGTATAGAGAGGATGGGAGAGAGAAAGGAAGAGAGGGAGGCAGAAGGGGAGCGAGAGGGGGAGAGGGCGAAATTGGTGAGAGAGAGGAAGAGGGAGAGATGGGGTGATGGTGGGAGGGGGGGAGATGGAGAAAAAGAAGATAGATGTATAGATTTAGTGCAAAGAGACATTGAAAGGGAGAGAGGGAGGGGTATAGAGAGGATGGGAGAGAGAAAGCAAGAGAGGGAGAAGGAGAGATAGAGAGGGAGAGAAAGAGAAACGGAGTGAGAGAGGAGAAAAGAAAGATATGTAGATGGAAGTGAGGAATTAAGTGCAAGGAGCGAGAGAGAATGAAGAAAGGTGAGGGGAGAGACATTGAAAGGGAGAAAGAGAGGGAGGGGTAGAGACTGGATGGGAGAGGGAAAGAAGAAGATAGAGAGAGAAAGAGAGGGAGTGAGAGAAGGGAAAAGAAATAGAGACAGATGGAAGGGAGGGAATGAGGGCAACGAGTGAGAGAAAGAAGAGAGATGAAGTAAGGTGAGGGGAGAGACTGTTTGCCTGACGAAGGCCTAGTGCCGAAACGTTGCACGGTTTGTCCTAATAAATTTCACAATTTGCAAGTAAGACGGTGTGCAGGATTTTTCTGTATGTTCTGAGGGGAGAGACATTGAAAGGGAGAAAGAGAGGATGGGAGAGAGAAAGGAAGAGAGGGAGAAGGAGAGATAGAGAGCGAGAGAGAGAAAGAAAAAGGGAGTGAGAGAGGAGAAAGGAAAGATATGTAGATGGAAGTGAGGAATTAAGTGCAAGGAGCGAGAGAGAATGAAGAAAGGTGAGGGGAGAGATATTGAAAGGGAGAAAGAGAGGGAGGGGGATAGAGTGGATAGGAGAGAGAAAGAAGAAGATAGAGAGAAAGAGAGGGAGTGAGAGAAGGGAAAAGAAATAGAGACAGATGGAAGGGAGGGAATGAGGGCGACGAGTGAGAGAAAGAAGAGAGATGAAGTAAGGTGAGGGGAGAGACATTGAAAGGGAGAAAGAGAGGATGGGAGAGAGAGAAAGGAAGAGTGAGAGAGGAGAAAAGAAAGATGTAGATGGAACGGAGGGATTGAGTGCAAAGCGCGAGAAAGAATAAAGAAAGGTGAGGGGAGAGACATTGAAATGGAGAAAGAGGATGGGAGGGAGAAGGAGAGAGAGAAAGTGAGTGAGAGAAGGGAAAAGATATAGATATAGATGGAAGGAAAGGGATGAGGGCAAAGAGTGAGAGAAAGAAGAGAGATGAAGCAAGGTGTGGGGAGACGCAGTGAAAAGGAGAAAGAGTGAAGGAGGAAGAGAAAGAAGGAGAAAACTGGGGTGGACAAAGAGTGCGAATGATGAAGAGAAAGAGAGAGAACAAACATCATGTCGTATAGCACCACAATGTCTATAAGGTAAATCCAAAATACTCAGATTTCTCAACATTAACTACAAACTAAAATCAACCAACAAACCGAGGAAGGACTGGCGAGAGTACAAGTCCACAAACACTTGACCCATTCTTCAATCCCTCTCTGGATTTTGCATTCATCTTGGTCAGGGGGATTGGGCAGGTTTTGGTTTGGTTCAGGGAATAAATTGTACATTTTTTCTTTTCTTTTTTTTTCCCTGCAGGTACAAAAATAGATGACTGCTCTCACACAAGAGAGTGTGAATGGTTTGATAAGTGATTAGTTGAGACATTTTAGTTTCCACCTTTTTCATGTCGCCGCCAAAAGCTCTGTTCTTAAGAGCCGAAACTAAAAATACAGAAAAGAAAGTATAAATGGGCACCCTTTTATTATTAATCCTTTTAAGAACAGGTACAGATTTTAACCAAATTCCAGAAACCATGTAAATAGTTGCATGAAGGTTACAGGTTTGATTCCTGGGTTGTCTGTGCCTGGAGAAAACCCCAAACAGAAAAGTCCAGTTTCCCCCATCAACCCAAAACATGCACAATACTGTATGTAAAATCCTCCTTAAAGGTCCTATATTACACAAAAAATGGATTCTTGTGAGCTTTAAGCCATCTTATAATGTTGCTATCTCACCGAAAACAAACCTGGAGTTGTGTTTTTTGTTTCATTCACAAGTTTGAGTAATCTTTTATTATTAGTTTGTCTCCAAATCTCTGTCTCCAAAGCTCAAAATGCTCTGTTCCACCTTGTTGTAGAAGTTTTCAGCTTGTCCAAGAAAGGGTGGAAGTAAAAGGCTGGAGACCAACTGGATGTCTTAAGCAGGAGAAGTTTATTTACCATCAATAATACAGGCCCGAAAAGTCAACATAGTATGATTTGAAAAGTGAACATAGTGTGATCTTTGAGTGCTCAAGCCCCTTGACTCTGCTTCCAAAGGAGGGGGTTTATAAAGCGAGTGTGGTGAGACTATGAAGGCCAGTGGGCACCGGTTACAGCAATATGCCACAATTTAGATAGTGGTATGCCCAGGGAAGATCATGGTGTAAATATCGCTTTTGTGAGTCAATGTTAAACTGAAATGTATGTGGAGGAGAGATGATTTAAATTCTCTTAAACACTTGATGTCATGAAGCGGTAGTTTTCAAGTTAAGTTACCTTTTACTTTTAGTTCAATAGAGATCAGTCAATTACAGGGCTGAAATTATCCATATGGTTCTGGTGAAGGTGTATGAACTTTAATTACAATCTGATTATAAGACCTAACAATTGTACAGGGTTTGTGTGTTTAAAAATGTGTGAATGAAACAAAACAAAACTCCAGGTAGATTAGTGATGTGGAAACATAACACAGATAAGAAAATATACTAATAATAATATGGGGCTTTTAAGATCTGGGGATGGGTCCACTGCTCTTGGCAGGTTTCCCCAGTGCCATGGAAGGATGGGTCAAATGCTGAGGACAAATTTCCCTATGGGGACTGTTTTCTCCTCCGTCACCTGCTTGTTTTTATGGATATGTCATTGCTGTGCCTGGAATGTTCAGTTACAAATGGTTTCATAGCTCAAAAATACCTAGAAAAACAGGCATTCTGACTGTGAGTGGGGTCACCTCTCCAGAGATCTGACCTGTAACTTTTTCTGGCTTGGTCTCCATGGTGATAGAAAGGTTTACTACCAAACTGTGAAACATTCCAGACAAAGCAATAACATCTTCATGGAGAAAAACATTTAATTGACCCTCTACCAAATATGTTACACAATCCACCTTTTAACAAAACGCTTTTCACGCATTGTTCGTTATTTTAATCCTAACCAACAGAACTCTACTCATTTAGCTACTCCCTGGTCCTTCACAACCATCTTTACAATATGATAAGCATGACTCATTAAAATCAGCAGATGGCCACTGTACTCCCACTCCTGCAGTATCTGTCTGAGTGAGCCCTAACCACACTATATTTATTCTGATGGTCCATGGCATCCTGGGGGCCACATAGCTTCGGCTGCATTGTCTTTTTGCTAGATTAGTTTTTATATTGTAGAGTAAATGCAGCCCTTCAGACACACAGGCTATTATCTTCAAAGTCTCACGCGTGTCTTCAGCTCTCCTTGTATATTTCCACAACCTGAGCCGCCATGTCCCAGAAGACGAGTATCTCTTCTTTAATAAGAGCAGAGTCCAGAGTTAATGGAGCTTTGATGTGCTTTGTAGACATCGATCGCAATCTTGACAGTTCCCGTGCCTGTTGTCTTTAGAATCCTGCTGCAGTTTTTGACACGTTTTCACAATTACGGCCTGTTGAAAGTTAAAGCTGAACGAAGTAACTTTAGTGGTAGAGCTCCGCCTGCAGCTCCCACGTGAGACTACACTCTCAGAGAACAGACCCAGATGTGTTATTTCTTTTTATCTTTCTTTCTTTCTTTAAAAAAAAAAAATTGAAATAAGGCAGTAAAGTAACACGCAGAAACAATTTGCTAGGTCTCAGATTACTGTATTTCTCTGACTACAAGGCGCACTTAAAATCCTTTCATTTTCTCAAAAATCGACAGTGCGCCTTATAATCCAGTGCGCTTTATGCATTAATTCTGGTTGTGCTTACTGACCTTGAACCAATTTTACCTGGTACTCAAAAAGCTGTTGAAATGTTCTAATACGACTTTGGTAAGCTATGGAGCCGCACCACTTGATGGGCTGCCTGATTATTACAGCTACAGTAGTCTGGAGCCTCACTGAGTAAGTCTGACAGAAGCTGACTGAAAAAGGAGTGAGCAGTTTTTTTTTCAGCGCTTATAATTTATGCAAATTAGCCATGTGGTTTTAAGTTTTGTTTCTGCAAAATGTAAACAAATGTGGGCAAAGCTGCATTAAACACATTATTACTTGATATATATATGAGTCCTCCTCGTAAGAAATAAAATAAAATATCTACCCACATTCATAATACACTTTCACCAAGACAGGGAGGCAACGCCGGGCCAATTACGCCACGATCTGCCAATGGATCGTGGACGCCTGGGTCAACGTATCGGTCTCAAGTGTCATCCTTTTGTTTCGCTTAATGCGCCTTATGTATGAAAATAGAAAAGAGAATTCAACATTATTGTTATTGCACTTGCACTATAATCCGGTGCACCTTATAGTCCAAAAAATACGGTATATCACAAGACTCTATAGGCCAATAAAATATACACCAGCTTCTCTCCATTGAGATGTTGCCTGTAATGTTCCACTGTATCTCATTTCTTATTGACCTCTACAGAGACTGCAGGTGACGGCATAAGGCCAAGTTACATGTCAGATCTGTAGAGAGGCGAGCCCACTCACAGTAAGAATGCAAGTCAATAAAAAAATTATAAGTGAGTCAATGCGAGATGGATACGTTTAATGCCATACCGGGACATTCCAGACAAAGCAACAACATCTCCATGGGGGCATCTGGGAATACAATATGACATTCTACAGTCTGAAAACCATAGCGTTGCCAAATATAAAACAAAAGCCAGGATTTCTCAAGAGAATTGTCTCTCTCTTCCATGTTGCAAGTCTGGTTTTCTGCCCAGAGACAGCGGGGGGGAGACGATGGACACTTCAAACACCCCAAAAATGCATATTTAAACATCACAGGGACTTACAAAGATGTTTAATGAGGTTACTTAGTTCTGCTTGAAAACAAAATGACCGTCATAGAATTCTGTCCAGAGCTTCATGACTGTGATTAAGATTTAATTTGCAGTATATCGCAAAAGGAACTGGGATCCCGTGGCGTCACAACATCCCAAACTGCCAATAGTTTAAAATGGAGCGGGATAGCGGCCAATCCTAATGAAACCAAAAGTGGCCCAAAGTTCAGTGTTTTTACCGTCAGCACAAATGAACCTATTATTTTGAACAAAGTTGCTTTAACAAGTGGTGGCCTCAAAATGGTCATTCTTGGGCCCCTGAATGCTCTGAATGCATCTGAAATTATGATATTCTGTATTCTGGGATGCCATGAACGCAACATATGTATTTCCAGCAGAATTTTTTGGTACAATTTGATAGAGATCATTCGATATGAGTTTCCAGAGCGTGGACTGGATGGACTGGATGGACCAATGGACGATTATCTCTGCTGATATTTGTGGGCCGATATATGGGGCAGATTTTGACAATTTTTTCCCCAGATTATAATTTTAATTTACTCCAAACTCACCCACAATTTCTTTTCATCACAAACATTTAAGAGAGATTGTATTCACGTTTTGCCCTGTTATCTCTTCACATTAAGGCCCCGTTTACATGTACACAGGTATTTTTAAAAACTGAGACATTTCCCTTCGTTTGTACCCATCTTTTCCACGCAAACGGCGAATTTGCCTCTGAAAAAGAATCTTTATAAAAACTCCGGCTAGAGTGGAGATTCTGGAAAACTATGGTTTTGCGTTTGTGAGATTAGCAGTTTTAGGAGCTGATGCGCCAAAAGTGTGACCAGTGTTTACCTTTTGCTCTGATGATGATCATGGAGCATTCAGGGCAGCAGTCACATTTCTTCTGGTGCAAACAATTTCATGTGTTTGCATTTGCACATACAGCTGATGTTTCATATCCATGACCAGAGACCAATGAGGCTCAGAGGTCAGCAATTTTACTGCTACTTTAACATATCTGTGGAGAGGCGAGCCTGCACAGTAATGCACGTTTTTCAAGGTATTTTTGAGTAATACTTACAACTGTAATGAAATAAATGCTACAGCTTTGAATCTAATCCAGGTGCCGCCCAGAGGCTTGGCATAATTATGATCGATGCTCGATGGCGTGTTTATGTGGGTTGATAAAACCGTGCACATAGCATCATTTTCAAAAAACAGAGGGAGAGAAATATTAGTTTCTCAACATACCCGGCTATGTTTAAACGTAGCCTAAGTGTTCAAATCTTCTTCTGGCAGTACGTCAGCCTAAACAAAATATCGGCCTGTGCTGGAGATTTAACGCTGATAGGCCATATGCTAAAAAGTGGAAATATCAGCCCAGTATATCTGCCAACCAATTCTTTCTCTACAGTTTGATGATTTCCTTATTCTTTACACATACAACAAGCTCTATAGCGATCATTTCTGCATTTACTTTTATGAGAAACTGAGATATTTTGAACTGCACAATACAAGCATTCAACCTAAACTATTTTATACTTCCATTAGATTCTGCTTATTCTCCAACAGCCTCCAATATCTCCACTCTAACAGGACTACATTTATACTATACTCCATACAACTGTACAACAACTCACCCTTATGTAATAGATAAATAATTGACAGGACATAGGGTTATTTCATTCTTTCTCCTTACGACCTTTTGTATATTTGAGTTGAGGTATATTTGTATTGCTATGTTTCTATATTTGATTTTTACTTGTACATATACGTTTATATAATTATGCCCAATTTGACACCAGTCTCTTGTTGTTTTTGCTACTTATTTTTGAATTATTATTTATAGTTCCACTCTGTCATTATCAGTGGTGGAAGAAGTACTCAGTTTTGTTACTGAAGTAAAAGTACAGATATCAAACCATAAGTAAAAGGAAATGTATCACATGAGAAAATCTACTCAAGTAAAATGATTAAAGTACATGTTTTAAAATGCACTTAAACAAAGAGTAAAAAGTATTTTGTGCAGATTTTGAAATCTAATGAAGCTTCACACATATTGATTTTGATAAATATTTGTGCTAAATTTTGTTCAACAGAAATTTGAACGTTTTTGCTGTTTTTATTTGTATTTTTTGTATGTATTTGTTTTTTTTGTTTTTTTTTTTCATTATGAACATTTAAAAAATAAACCCATCTGTTTTTTTAACAGGTCTCAACTAATAACAAAAAATACTTTTCAATCCTTTTCAAAAATGTAGTGGAGTAGAAAGTACAGATAACTGCTCTCAAATCTAGTGAAGTAAAAATGTATTCTCTTTAAATGTACTTAAGTTCAGATACTAAAGTACTATCCTTTACAACTTTTGCTTTGTTACATTCCAACACTGGTTATTATATTACATTTTGTGACGTGTAAGCTTCTGTATACAAATAATTTCCCGTGAGGATCAATAAAGTTTGTCTAAGTCTAAACACTTGTAACAAAATACCATCCAAATAAATGACAGTGTAGGTGCTCACATCGTAAATCCTTCATATACTGTAGACGCAGTATAATTATCCGATGATTACTTCCTCGCTTGCTTTAATTGTACTCAGAGGAATCCGGAAACTCCTCATTTTTCCTTAGTTATTACGTTTGGGACATAATCCTTCCTTGTTTGTGTTTCTGACAGGTTTATTTCTTTCTTTGACGGGGTAAACATTTCCACTATGGTGCAGGTGCTTAAAGGCAACACGGGCACTTCGGGGACCTCGGTAAATGAGGATATCAGTTGCGTTGTGTGTACCAGTGGAGATACCTGCAAATAACGCCATCCACTAGAAATGATGCGCAACCTGTGAGCGAGTTTATTTCAGGTGTGAGGATAGCTGTTGTCTTAAAAGTATAAACAACACAATTTGAACAAAGAAAACTGCGAGGCCAAGTAAAATGACAGTTGTGGATATTTTTGGGCTTTTCACGTAAAGAGATGAATAAATAAATACATTAAAAGAGCTGAATGTAGCCTTTGTGTTTACTGTTTTAAAAATGTGTTGTTTATGCTTTATAAGACAGGAGCTA
The DNA here is from genome assembly GCF_026225935.1 of Boleophthalmus pectinirostris. Lineage (NCBI taxonomy): Eukaryota > Metazoa > Chordata > Actinopteri > Gobiiformes > Gobiidae > Boleophthalmus > Boleophthalmus pectinirostris. The sequence continues at coordinate 13,491,808 of NW_026571018.1, forward strand.
TTCTTAGACTTAGACTTAGAAAAACTTTATTTATCCACTAGGGAAATTATTTGGACATTGTAGCTCGTACACAACTCAATTTATTATAATAATAAAGAGCAAAAAATATATATAAATGGTAAGAGTGTAACGGTACACAAAAATCATGGTTCGTTATGTACCTCGGTTCATTTTCGACAAAATGCTAAACCATTTCCTTGTTGTTTATTTGTGTGTTTATTAAACCGACAATTTGTTTTAACATTATACAAACTGGAAAATAAAATGAATGCAACGTGCTGCTTGGTAACACTTTTAAGTTAAATAAAATATTCTCAAATAAGCAACAAATGCATGAAATATTATAAAAAATGTATTCCCTGTAAACAGTAAACCAAACTTTTCAAAAAGTAAAGTGCCGCACTAACAGTTCCAGCATGAAGTTTACTCTTGAACTCTTAAAGTTTGAATCTTCATATTTTTGGCCAGAAAAAACAACTTGTCCATGAAAGTGAAGGCAAAAGTGAGGAAAGCAGCGCGACGACCGTAGTTTTGCAAGGATTCATGTGGTTTGGAGGGACGCCAATCACGGACTAGTTCCCTCCTGAATATTAAAGAGCTGAGTCTTCCGTGGTAGCTGCACATGTAGTGGCAGAATGTAAACACACAAATTGCGCGAACTCACTCGTGCACAGCCCTGCACTGAACCGAACGTCCCATACCAAAACAGTTCGGCACGAATACGTGTACCATTACACCCCTAATAAATGGTAATAATAAATTCAAAAATAAGTAGCAAAAAAAACAAGAGACTGGTGTCAAATAAAACATAAATATATCTCAGTTGTATACGAGGTCATAAGGAGAAACAGTGTCAAGATGAAGGTTATTTGTTACATAAGGGTGAGTTATTGTACAGTTGTATGGAGTATGGTATAATGTCGTCCTGTATCTCTTACTGTTTGAGTGGAGCTGTAGGAGCCTGTTAGAGAATGAGCTCCTCTGTCCCTCTGTAGTCTGATGCAGTGGGTGAGTGAGTATTCCCACAGCTGGAGCACACATACAAGTTGTTCCTCAGTGTATGAAAAGGCCATATACCTCATGTGACTCTTCACTATCACTGATTAATGATGGGTACAAATACTGGGGAGAGTCCTTTTAAGTTTAACCCCTTAACGCCTGAATTTATCTAGACGTATATAAAAAGGTTTTGTATGTGTTTTTGCCTTTAAGTAGATGGTAAATTAAATTGAGATTATTAATTTGACTAAAGCAAAAAAAAAAAAGTAAAAATTTGGGTATGCTGCAAATTTGTTCCTAGGAAGTTACTGGATATGCACGAACCGTTATCTCAAATTATATCTTGATCCAAACGGTTTGTCGCGTATTTGTGACAGTCGGTGTTCATGGGCTATATCAACTGGATTTCAGCATTGAATCTGGCGACCCAAAGGGACTCATGTGAGGCTCTTTCTGCTTTCTGATTGGCTCATCATCTTGACAACCAAAACAGCAGATTATAACATAAATGTCATGTCATGTTTTGCAATTAAAAATACATTGGCTTTTTATGATCACTATTTATTTATTTATTTATATTTTTATGTCACTTGATTTAAATTATTGATTCATTAACATTTCTTAATATCATCATTATTATTATTTATTTTTCTTTTTATATACCCTTATGTTGATATTCATTTTATTTGGGATAAAAAAAAAAACTAAAAAAAACTTATCATATGTACTGTGACATGTGAGAAATAAACTATTGAGTACAATGACGAAATAAAAAAGACTAAATTGGCATTATAATTGTAGTCAGTAGATCTATATTTGAGTTTAACATGTCTGGGGAATCAGGTTTATGACCATTATGACCAAGCTCCTCCCGTTGTTCTTTTTTCTAAATACCAAAATAGTCTAAAAATAATTTCTGCTAAAATGGAGTCTGCAGTCCATGTAATTCCATGTTTGTTTTGGTCCGCTGGGCTTTTGGCTTCAGCCCAAACATAATGCTGCCCTGTGATCGGCACAGTCATTGTCTCAGTTAGTCCGATTCACTGTGGAGTCCAGCTCGAGTACAGCAATGAGAGAGATTCAGGATGTACTGTCATGAGTTTAAACATCATCTGTCCGTGTAGAGTTTGTATATCACCGTGTTTGAAAAGAGAAATAAGCTGTGTATTATTGTTATGTGGATTTAATAGGGCAATGCATTATGCAACGTCCCCTGACCAGGCAAAGGCAGTGTGTGAGTCAGAGGCAGGTCAGGGGAGAGCTCTGCCTTCTGGATTCTAACATTTTATTGTCCTCTTCTACCCCCTCCCCCAAACACACACACGAGCGCACATGTTGGGTTTGCATGCTTTTTGGAGACAGTACAATGACTTGTATTCATTTCATAGAGACTGAGTTTTCTGATGAGTCTGGCACTTGGTTGTGTCCATGCAGATATGCTTGGGAGGTTGCTTTCCCTGGAATGTACCACAGTATGGCATTACACTTGTTTATTATGTAATTAGAGATGTTTTACAATAAAGCCATACCTTGAAAAATGAGCACTGTAAGTGGGCCTCCTCTCCACAAACCAGACCTGTCAACTGGCATAGGGCTTGAATCTGTGGATTATTTGTTCATTCATTTTTCAAAATAAAAGCAAAAACAAGAAAACAAAATGGAAAACTAAAAAAAACAAAACAAAACAAAAAACGCCATTTCCATGACATAAATTGCAATGCCGGACTTTTGTGCCACATAAAGACTGATCAAGACTGAAACAGTTCTAAGCCAGGTCTAAGCCAGGACTAAACCAGGACTAAACCAGTTGCAGTTCTGTTCTGATCCCGGTATAGTCCCGGTCTGGTCCTGGTCTCAATTCTCATCTGGTCCCAGTCTCAGTCCAGGTAACAGTCCTGGTCTCAGTCCCAGTCTCAATCCTGGTTTGGTCTCAGTCTCTGTCTCATTCCCGATCTGGCCTCGGTCTGAGGTTTAGACCTGGTTTAGTCCTGGTTTAGACCCGGTTTAATCCTGGTTTAGTCCTTGGTTTAGTCCTGGTTCAATTTTGGTTCAGTCGGGCATCACAGTTTAAGTCACAGAAACAGGAAATGGCCATTATCCATTTTTCCCATTATTCATTTAAACTCAAAATTGAAAACTGAAAAAAAAAAATATTAAAATCGTTATTTGTTATTTCATTTTAGTTTTGGAGACAAATAATGAAGAATATATTTTTTTTTTCATTTTCTTATTTTTGATTTTGTTTTGAAAAACAAATGAATGAATGAATGATAAAAAGATTTGCTTGTCTCCATGGAAATAGATACAGTGGATATAAAAAGTCTACACACCCCTGTTCAAATGCTAGGTTTTTGTCATGTAAAAAAAACTAATCAAGATAAATAATTTCACAATTTTTTGCACCTTTCATGTGACCTATAACCTGTACAACGCAATTGAAAAACTAACAGAAATCTTTCAGGTAGGTTAAATAAAAATAAACAACTGAGGTAATGTGGTTGCATAAGTGTGCACACCCTTTTAGAACTGGGGATGTGGCCATGTTCAGATTTAACCGATTACATTTAGACTCATGTTAAACTGGAGTCAGCACACACCTGTCACCAATTAAAGTGCCTCTGATCAAATAAAGGTGAGCTGTTCTAGTCGGCTTTTCCTCACATTTTTGTAGCCACATCTTCCAGCCCAAGCCATGGTCCGCAGAGAGCTTCCAAAGCATCAGAGGGATCTCATTATTCAAAGATATCAGTCAGGTGAAGGCTACAAAAGAATTTCCAAGGAATTAAATATACCATGGAACACAGGGAAGACCGTCATCATCAAGTGGAGAAACTATGGCATAACAGTGACATTACCAAGAACCGGACGTCCGCCCAAAGTTAATGATAAGACGAGAAGAAAACTAGTCAGGGAGGCTGCAAAGAGGCCGACCAAGTACTGCCTACAAGCCTTATCTTACAAAGAAAAACATCCAAGCTCGACTTAATTTTGCAAAAAGACATCTGAACTCTCCCAAACGCATGTGGGAAAATGTGTTATGGTCTGATGAAACCAAGGTTGAACTTTTTGGACATAATTCCAAAAGGTATATTTGGCGCAAAAACAACACTGCTCATCACCAAAATAACACCATACCTACAGTGAAGCACGGTGGTGGCAGCATCATGCTTTGGGGCTGTTTTTCTTCAACTGGAACTGGGTGGAGGGAATTATGAACAGTTCCAAATACCAGTCAGTGTTGGCACAAAACCTTCGGCCTTCTGTTAGAAAGAGAAGAGGAACTTCATCTTTCAGCACGACAATGACCCAAAGCACACATCTAAAGCAACAAAAGAATGGGTTCACCGGAAGAAGATTGAGGTTTTGGAATGGCCTAGCCAAAGTCCAGACCTGAATCCCATCGAACACCTGTGGGGTGATCTGAAGAGGGCTGTGTGCAGGAGATGCCCTTGCAATCTGTCAGATTTGGAGCGGTTTTGCAAAGAATAGTGGGCAAATATTGTCACATCAAGATGTGCCACACTGATAGACTCCTACCCAAGAAGACTGAGTGCTGTAATAAAAGCCAAAGGTGCTGCAACAAAGTATTAGTTTAAGGGTGTGCATATTTATGCCACCAGGTTATTTCAAGTTTTTTATTTTATATTTTTCCCCTTTAAAGTTTTCAGTTTGTTTTTCAATTGCATTGTACAGGTTATAGGTCACATTAAAGGTGGAAAAAGTTGTGAAATCATTTGTCTTGCTGTCATTATTTTACATGACAAAAACCTGGTATTTGAACAGGGGTGTGTAGACTTTTTATATCCACTGTATGTAATATCATCCTCCACCTGGAAAGTTACACAGTGCACCTTTAACCATAGTCTATGTAACAGTATACTTGCCTTATCTTAGCATATTTTACTCCATGCATGAACTGTAAATCACGTTGATCCAATAATAAAGGATTGTGTCCGAGTACGTGAGACAGGTCCATGTATATTGTCGAGTTTACAAATTTTAGTCCCCACAGTGTGATTAAGATCTGCTCACACTCCACTCATTTCCACGCTTTTTGAAGGCATTATATTGACTTGCATTCATTAACCTTTACCTTAATCATGATAATTAACCTATTTTAATCCATATCTGAATGTAGAACAGCGGTATTGAGCTAATAATAAAAGCTTTACATCACGGGGGCCTGGTTCAGAACTATACAGCCGACAAAAGCATAATATATTTCTTTAATTACTTTGTGGCTAATCTGAACCTATTTTTAAAACCATATCTGAACTTAAAACCTTAGTTCATCTAACAAAGGATATAAACCATGGGGACCTGGTGTTCGTCTTTGTAATGTAGCTAGTCCATTACAAAGACTTGATGTCAACTAATAAGTGTTAAAAGGACAGAAACAAATGCAAAGTTTTAAAAACGTTATTGAATGATTGATTGAAAATTGTGTTTCGCAGTGAAGTGACCTGTAAAAGAAAATGAAATAAGTAAATGGTAGACGTGCATTTCTATCAGTAATTGTGGTTAAAATGAATTGTACTTACCAAGCCCCGAGGTTTCAGAATGGCCGCCCGTTCAAGTCAATGGATCGAGCTCAGTGGTGCATGACTCCAAATTCGCCTTTAGCCGGGCGAGGTACTTACAGTGGCTGTGGGCCGTTTGAGCGTGCGCAGTAGTGCTCTTTTCGCTTTGACCAATCAGAGCGAGAGGAGCTAGAGCGGAGCCGGAGCTAACGATGATAACGTGTTTTTTAAGACAACTGAAGGATTTTGAGCTGAGAAAAAGTTTATGATCTAAAAATAGTAAGGGTGCAACAATAACTGAAATATCATGATATTGTATCGTCAAAGTTCTCACAATAATAATATCGTGGATCATCACAATATGTCAAATTACAAGTCTCTTAAATTAAGAGTTATGGTGCAGCAATAGCTAAAAAAAGACAGAGGGAACTATGATCCTTTGCTCCATTTTAGTGAAGACTACAAGAAGGAATAACAGTTCTAAGCACTTTTAAGTCTTAGTTCTTTGGATTAAGTCTTGTCAAGGCATTTTAAGAGGAAAAAGTAGCATATTAACAGTTTTGTTAGCCTCCACAAAATATCGCAATAAATATTGTACTGTGAGATGTATATCGTGAAAATATCATACTCAGAGATTTGGATATTGTTACATCCCTAATCGTGAGCCTCCTCACCATATCGTGAGCTTTCCCACAATATCGCAGTAAATATCGTACCATGAGGTTCATACAGTGACAATATCATATCGTGAGACTTGGATATCGTTACACCCCTAAAAAATACGTAAAAATCGCCACAAAATCAAACATTTTTGAAAGTTGTAGGTGCCTTGTCAGCTGAACACAAGCAGTTTGTGATTACATTGCGCACTATGTGAAAAATCCAGTCTCAGCTCATGGGATTTTTTCCGTTGAAGTACCAGTGAGTGTCCACTACGTCAACTGGAAGCAGCTACAATCTAGCTATACCCTATCCAGTTATTTTAATTAGATCATGGTACTTACCCTCTTGTGTTGTCTGCCTCAGGTGTTCCGGTTAAAAGAGTCCCCAGGCAGCCGGAGCACTTTAAGAAGGTTCCAGTGCAGGCAACCATTTTGTTAGGAGGAGGGGTGTGCAGATATTTTAACTCTTTTCTATTTAGTATTTTTAAATTAATAATAAAACACTGCTAAATTAATAAACATATATATATTTGTACTTAGATTTAGTTGAATATTTGGACACTGTTTTGATATGGTTAATTTTTTTAAATATTTGAACTAAATGACCTGTAATTACCTGTACTTTGAGATGAGCTCACCCAATTAAAGAGAGTAGAAGCCTCACCTTTGTCAAGAGAAGGTGCTGTGTGTGGGTGCAGGTTTTGCCAGGCTTGTTTTTAACTTTTGTAAATATTTTTCACATTTTTTTTTTGGTTATGGAATAAATGCACTTTGGGTCTGCACTAAAAATCGGCTCAGCTTGACTCTGTTCCTCTCAGACTGCTAAGGTTGCTATCCAGGCTTTTATAGTCCTCATATGGAAGCTAGATCCCTGTAGTGGCTGAGTATACAGATTTTAGTCCCCACGATGTCATAGATACCCTCTCGCACACGCCCGCAGCACATGACATCACCACTGTGTACCCCCCCTCTTCCTCCTCCTCCTCCTCCTCCTCCTCTGCTGCTGTGAGGAGAGAGAGTGTTATGATGTTTGTACAAATCCACTCGGGGGACCACAGACTCTTTTGTCTCAGAATATGAGCATCTTCCCTCAGTACAGTAAAGCTATCTGTGTTTACGGCTGCGTCCTGTCCCCACGGCCCCGAACAATGGACTGTTTTAATTGGACCCACAATTAAACCTGATTAATTCCATCCACAGTACACATATGTGATGTTTGCTTCTCAGGGAATACAAGAGTTAGTTTTTCTTTCAATGGCCGACCCAGTTTACTCCAGCCTGGGCTCAGTCCCTGTAAGGGCTGTGGTTCTGTCACTGGCCCTGCTGCTCTGGGGCACATGGAAGTCTTTGGTGTAGTAGCAGTGGTAGTAGCAGTAGTAGCTGTGGTGGTGGTAGTGGTAGTAGTGGAAGTGGTAGTGGTGGTAGTAGTAGTGGTGGTAGTAGTGGTGGTGGTGGCAGTGGTAGTAGTAGTGATGGTAGTGGTAGTAGTGGTGGTGGTAGTGAGAGTAGTGGTGGTGGTAGCGGTAGTAGTGGTGGTGGTAGTAGGGGGTAGTAGTGGTAGTAATAGTAATAGTGTTAGTAATAGTAGTAACAGTGGTGGTAGTAGAAATACTTGACTTACTTGACTTTGTTCTACTACTACTACTACTACTACTACTACTGCTACTAGTAGTAGTCAAGTAAGGAAAGCGTATACATTGCACATGGGCAATTCATTTATTTGTATTTATTTGTTTTATTGCACAGACCAGATTTAGCTATAAGCTAATTTTCTTCTGTAGTCCCTGGGCAGAGGCAAAGTAACAACACGTAACATTGTGCAGATACTTCATAAAATAACCCATGTAACCTTTAAAATGCAGCTTAAAAAAACAAACAAAAACAAATGCCCACAACTTATCATCAGCAGAAGGAGCAGTTCATCAATGCTCCAAATACAACTTTACAAATTGATATTTACATACTGTATATACATTATTCCTATAGACAAAGTAAAGGCTACAGCCCCAACTCTTTAAGCCACTTCTTAAGTTTGAAGTTAAAATGTACCAGAACAGATTTAGAGATTTAAGTGATATGTTTTTATGTTGGAACACAAAACTCATCACAATGCTCAAAACGTGTGAATGTAACCTAATGCTGCTTCAGATATGTTTTATTATTATCATCTTTTCTTTACATGAAAACCTAGTTCTTCCATATATTCTGTAGTTACTATCACGATGCCCTCTGCTGTGCACAACACTTTTAGTCCCAAAAGTGGAAAGCAATCATTTCTTTTCTTTTCATTTGCACTCAGTCATCATCAATGTCATTATTATGATAATGTTTTAATTTCAGATGGAGAGCAGGGGCATATGCTGCATTCATGTGCTCCTCAGGAACTCTGGGACATGTTTTTCCGAGTTGAAAAATTCACTTGAATGCAGCACAAGAAAAACAACTCGGGTCAAAACAACTCCCTGACAAAAAATTAAGTTAGAAATATTAAAGGTGCATTGTGTAACTTTTCGGTATCAATGGATATGTCATTGTGTTGTCTAAAATGTTCCACAATGTGACATTAAACAGCTCGACCTGACATTTATTCAATTACAGGTGGTTTTATTGCTCAAAAATACCTAGAAAAACAGGCATTCTGATTGTGAGCCGGGTTGCCTCTCCACAGATCTGACCTGTAACTTGGTCTGGTTTGGTCTCCATGAAGATAGAAACATTTATTGCCATACTGTGAAACATTTCTCTAAAAAGAAAAGTATTTGACAGACCCTTCACCAGAAAAGTTACACAATGCACCTTTAATCATTACATGCACTAAGGCGGCTGCAATATTATTCAAAATCACAATTTTAATGGACACAATTAGCAAATCCCAGAGGCTGCATTTTTTGAAGTACCATAATTTCCTCCACAAACAACAAAATGTCCTGTCATACTGTGTGTATGAAAAGCTGACCTTGTAGTTTAGATCTGAAATGTGATTCTTTTAATTATTTGTCAGTTCACATTTCAGTGTTTTGGTCAATTCACCGCAGTGAAATGAACTTTGAACAGAATTCTATTACTGAAAGTGCATTATGTAACGTCTAAGGTGGAGAGTCTGCTCTTGGTTGTCCCCATAGCGCTGTTATTTCTTTGCTTGGAATGTTCCATAGTAGGGCATTAAACATATCTCCCTCAGAAATACCATAAAAACATGAATTACTGTGTGCAGGCTTGCTTCTCCATAGATCTGACCACGAACCTGTCTCTGTTATTTGGTTATTTTTTCAGACCAAGTGTTTGTTTTCATACATGAGAGTTTTGACTGCTCACTAGCGGCGGACTTCCTCAGAGTGGTTAGGGTTAATGTTGCTGTGACGTGTCTGGTCTTCCTACCGGTGGAGGCAGGACAACAGCGCCATCTGCAGTCCAACTTCCTCAGGACAGTATCCCAGGTGTGTGAGAGTAAAAAATCCCTCCTCATCCCGGTTTATAATCCCGTGGGCACATTTCCGTATTTCAATTGCCTCTTTATGCCTCTTTATGTTTTTATGGCGTTTGTTTTCCTTTGTCCCAGTGATGTTTGCTCTCTCCCAGTGCATAATATGGTTCTTTCTTTTACACTGGTCAGAACTGACAGATTTAAGTTGTTCCTGTTTTGCTTTGTGATTTGTTGCTCATGCACACTTCGCATTATCTCCTATGTTCGTTTTTCGTGTACTGAATGCCCTCCCTGTTTCCCAGAAGTATGTTTTATTGCACGACATGCAGGGTGTGTCATCTATGATATTACATTTATGCTCTGATTCTATTTTGACTTTTGGGTGGATGAGTAATTGTAATTAAGTTTTCTGTACGGTTTCACTGGTGTCTTGATATTGTGTTGTGCCAAAACCTGTATATATCAGCTGACCGGACACGTCACAGCAAGATCACGTGACTGTTAGTGAGTAGGGATGTAACGACATCCAAATCTCATGGTACGATATTATTATGATATGCATCTGACGGTACGATATTTATTGCGATATTTTGAAGAGGCAAATATAATTGTAGATGAAATCCAAATTTTTTGCTTTTAAAATACCTTGACAAGATTTTGGTGTGAATTATTTCCATCACAATCCCAAGAATTCAAGTAAAAAAAAATGTATTTCTTCATGTTGTCTGCACTGAAAGGAATCTTGGGATATGTAGTTTCTGATGTTCCTAAGCTGTTGCTACTATAAAACCATGCATTTAAGCAAAGGAACTTTTGACGGTACGATTTCACAATATTTCAATTATTGTGAAATCTCTACTAGTGAGCAATCGAAACTGTCAGGTATGAAAACAAACTTTTGGTCTGAAAAAAGAACCTAAGAACATAAATTATCGGAAGACCAAATGAACCTCACTGGACTACTAACCTGTCTCTATTTTGATTTCCTAGTTTATTTCCATACTGTGGAATGATCAAAAACAGTAATATCTCCATGGAGACAAGCAGGTGGCAGACCCTCCTCCAGAAAAGTTATACAGTGCACCTTTAAAACACAGTACCAAATTTAATCCCAAGGGCAACGCTCGTCAGAAAAATCGCATTTAGATATTTCCCTCAAATCGTTCAGCCCTAACCCTGCACCAATCATTCTCCGTCGCTCATAAAATTCCTCACTTGGGGATTGGCGATAATTTACCAGAATAAATCCTAAAAGATACAACCAAGACTGACAGATAAAACGAAACTAAATCTCTCCTCTGCTTTGAACAACATGTGTACTCCATTTTATGTCCCCACACATCTCCGCTGGAACTGACATTTATGGCGGTGAGAAAATGCAAATCACACTCGAAACTTCAAATTGCGCTGTTTCTTCCCTACGGCGTGTATGTATATTGTGCGTTAGAGATATCACGAGATGACAACTACTATATAATTCACACCTCGCTAAAAGAAAACGTAAAATTACCCTCGCCATGCTTCGGACTAATGGAACACAGCACGCCACACACACACACACACACACACACACACGTACTCCTACTCATGGTTAATATTTAGTCATGAAACGGCCTGGATTCCCACGCCAATCAGCCACTGCAAGCAATTAGAACTGAAAGCCAAGAGCGCTATATGGCCAACAATAATCTTGTGCGAGAAGAGACGCCATTTGAAAGCAAGCGGACACAACGGTGGAGATAGAGTGGGAGTAAGACTGTGTAGGACGTTGGTAATTGGATATACTCACATGACAATATAGAGTTTAAAACTGAGCTAGAAGGTTATAGAATTATACGGTGAGATTTGATGTTTAAAGGTGCATTATGTAACTTCTAAGGTAAACTTCTAGGTTGCTTATCTCCATGGAGGTGCTATTTCTTCTTCTGGAATGTTCCACAGTAGAGTATTAAACATATCTACCTTGCATTTATTCAATTGTAGGTGTTTTGGTGTAGCCTGATTCATCAGCCGGTTTCACTTCGTGTAAACAATCTGATCTCGCAGCATTAGGATTCGTTCGCTCGATGGTAGGCGGGTACTTTTTTTATTTAACCATTCGCTTCTATTTGGTCGTGACGTATGTAATGCGCCGGAACGCTCAGTGGTGTCCAGTCAGTGGTGAGAGGAAGGAAGCATGTCTGTCAACGATCATGGTCGTTTCTGCGAGGTGAACTTGTGAATTAATGGTGCAATAAAAAATGCAAAGTTTGTATTTGGTTAAGGAAGTCCAAAGGAGGATAGCGTATACAGTCTGCTATCGCAACTCGGGTTCTTGCAAACAGTCTAGTGTATTCTGATTCCTGACCTTGTCGCTGGAGAGAAATGAAGTTGACTGGCTAGTTTTGGTGTTTTATAGCTCAGAAATACATATTTGAAAACATTAATTCTTACCATGTGCTGGCTCGCTTCTCCATAGATCTGACCATTAACTTCTTTCCAATGTGTTTACTAAGCTTCAGACTGCAGGGCTTAATGCTCAGTTTGAATTTTTTTTTTTTGTGTGAAATCCGATCTTTTTGCAAGGTCCTTCACATTTCCAATTAAGTACAACTACAATGTGTATGTATCTCCATGAAGATAGAAAGGTTTAATGCCATACTGTGAAACATTCCAGACAAAAGCAATAACATCTTCATGAAGAAAAGCCTTTGACAGACACTCCACCAGAAAATGTTACACAGTGCACCTTTAATTCTCTGCATGTACAATAGCTGGATGCATATTTGCCCAAGGGAGAAAAAAAATATATCTTTGAACACATTAATGTTTCTGTCACATGTAAAAAAAATAAATAAATAAAGTAGACCATTCTAAATCGATAAGTTTTGTTTTGACTGGGAGATGCTCTGCGCTTAAATAATATATGTCTCTATTGTGGATAAACGGGACACGCATCATTGTCCAATCCTTTAATGTGATTCAGCAGCATCACAGAGAATAATTGCAACGCTAAATTAAGCGAGCAGTTTTTGGCTTGTAAACAAAAGGGTCATTATAGTAGAATTGCAAATCAAAATAGCTATTTAAATATACGGCCTAATACAGCGGGGGGTGAAAAAAGTACTCAGATATAGTGAAGTAAATCTAAAAAGTTTAATTTAGTTAAAGGTGCACTGTGTAACTTTTCTGCTGGAGTGTCTGCCTTATGCTTGTCTCCATGGTGATGTCATTGCTTTGCCTGGGATGTTCCACAGTATGGTATTAACCAAATATACAGTGTGTTTATTCATTTACAAGTGTTTTATTTTTTTCAAAATTCTCGGAAAAACATGCCTTATTTATGTCAGCGGGTCCATTTCTCCATAGATATGACCTTTAACTTGACCTGGTGATGTGGTCTGGTCATCTCCATGGTGATAGTTAAATGAAATGCCACACTGTAGAACATTTCAGGAATAAACAACATGGTGTCAAGCAGGTGGCAGACTTTCTACAAGAAAAGTTACACGGACAGATACCTAAAAACTGTAGTGTTTTACTTTTGAATTTTGTTACCTTCCACACTGGCATATAGGAATATCCATATGCAGCATTGTTCAAGGTAAAAAAATGTTGTATACAAAGTCCACAGTCAAAGTACACTGAGCAGCTTGGCCGTCTGCCATCTCTGTACAGTGCAAATAATACTGTGTGTTTCTCCAAGCACCAAGAGGAAATGAGAACTGATGTAGTGATCAGGGCCTGTAATTAAATGCATTAGAGTTGATACAAGAGAAGAGTATCACCATGCAATCTCATTTAATATACCCTGGATCCTTTGTTAGCAGCTTGGGCCACCATTGTACTTACACATATCAGATGGGCTGTCTTTTATTTTACATCAAAGTAATTGCATGACTTCAAATGTATAGTAAAAGAGATTCTGATAAGATTGGAAGAGACATAAACTGCATATTGTAAGGGGGAGTTTCAATATGTTTTCATGTAACTAAAAGATGCACTATAACGTTTTGGGGTCAGGTCCATTATCTCCATGGAAATGTTGCTTTACCCGAGTTGTTTTACAGTATGGAATTAAACATTTCTTTCTTGCATTCATTTAATTGTAGGTGTTTTTAATGCAGAAAACATAACCTTGTGCAGCAAGATGGATTCTCGTGATATTTGTGAGTTCACAAACTCACGAGAATTGTGATGGGGGCTTATAACACCCTTAATGCACAAATTTGTATTGCAAAAATGGTGAAATTTGTTTATTGATATCTTCCCTCTCCAGACACTTGTTTTGGTATTAACTGGTCATTTGAACAGGTTTGCCATGATTGACTAAAATGAAACTGGTGGGTGGGCGGATCGCTCAATCAGCTTGAGTCATTCTGCTGCAAGTGCCTCCTTTTTCTAAATGCCTTCGGAGAGAGTGAGGTGGACAATGTGTAGAACTCAATTCAGAGTGATATACATGTCAATCTGGCATAAGCCAGGTTACAGAAAACATGCATTCTTACTTTAAGCTCACCTCTCCACAGATGTGACCTGTATTTTGACCTGGTTGCGTCACATGGTTGTCTCAGTGGAGTATAATTCAAATGGCTTATTTAGACTGAGTTAACAATCTTTGTTCAGCTTTAGAAACTCAATAGGGCACATAACATATTTGATATTGTTTTTTATAAAGTTATTGTTTTAAAACTTGCAGTAAAAAGTAGTGCTTTGGGCAAATTCAATTGTAAGCCTGAGGGGCCAAGAAGAATTGGTCTGAGGGCTCCGGGCCATACTGTGGGCCTGTCTCTTTTAGACCATAGCTCCTTAGTGAAGTTGTTAAAATTTCTGATGACGTTAAACATAGAAACACTGTCAAGCATCAACAAGTATCATTAACTAGTATTGTGTTTAAATGGGAAGGCACTGAGTTCTGAAAACAAGTACTGAGGACCAGGGCTGCCAGAAGTAATTTTTAAAAGGGGGTGCTGTGTTTTTTTGTTTGTTTTTTTTAGCCTATATTTAACATTTGACATCTGACATATACACTTTAATGTAGTCATTGACAATTTAAGAATAAAAAAAAAACTCCCACTTGCCGTTAGGGGGTGTTGCAGCACACCCAGCACCACTACTTCCCGCGGCCTTGCTGAGGACTGTAAATTGGCATAAGGGAGCATTCACCTTATCCCACTCATACTCATAGACAAGACCATCAAACCTACATGTGTGGATCTGCTTTTAGACCATAGGGTTCCATAACTATTATATTACAAACAACAAACAATAAAAACTGTTTCTTGTCTAAAAGTATAATGCTAAAGTAATGAGATTGCGTAATCCCTCATTCGCACAGGAGTAGTTCAGTGTAGCTATTGAAAATGACTTCTGCATGAACGCGAAACAATGTCCAGATGACCACCACTGTGTGAAACACCACTGCTTTCTCTAAACACCTTACAGAACTAATATGTGCCAACTTGAGTTTTGTTTTGGTGCCACAATACTCAAGAATAAACTGGTTGTAACATCCAGTCTAGACAGGTTTGTGAGTGCTCAAAGTTTTTGGAGGATAGTTTGTTTTTTTACCCTCTATCAGTAGATTTTGTTATTAAAGGGGAAGTGCGTGCTCTCCTTCAGCAGACCATGCTCTGTTTCCTACACAAAAAGTCACGACCTCCATTATCTTCATCGCTTTAATTAGGCAAAACACGATTCATCTATTCACTGACGTCCCACTTGTGCTCTTGTGCTGTCCTCACTCGTAACTTTGTGACTCTGCAACACAATTTTAAGTTAGATAGATGGCAGCGTTTAATGACTTTGCACAAGTATTTTATGTCTTATAACTTGATAGTATGGGTTGTAAAACAGTGTGTGTGAATACTAGTGACGCTCCTTTAAAACAACTTGCTTTCTTGATTAACGATTTGAAAATCAGCTACCCTAGCTTTAATTTCAAAAACATTTATTTGTTGTTCAGGAAAACACATTTTTAGGTCATTTTCACGGATAATGGTGAGCTCTCTGGACCAGCCTCACTAGGTTTAATTAACTTTACTTTTCCATCAATCTGCTGATTACTGAACTTCGACCTAGCCTGTGACAGTGTGAAAATGACCTTAGACATCAGTATCATTCAAGCCTGGATGTGGCTCGGGTAGGCCTGTAACGATAATCAATAACTTTTAACGAGCTTGATAACTTTTCTGGCCGCGATAATTTCTATTTGTATGCTTGTTTGTTTTCCTCGTCTCTCGCTCTCTCTATCAAAGAGACTGAATGTCGAAAGGCTTCTATCGCTCTCTTCTGACTGATTTCCTTAGTGTAATGATGCTTGAATGAACCTGTCAGCAAAGTCTATAGTCAGCGTAGACTGTATACGGTCTACGGTACAGAGGGATTATTTGTTCATCAACACAGCGGATGTGAGTGCAGAAAGCTCTGCTGTTTGTGCGGTTAACATGAAGCCGCAACGCTAGTGCCACCGTCAGAGCACCAAAACAGTTCATCGCCGTGTGCCAAAACAAGTCACGATGCCAAATCAACACTAGGGAGTGAGATATGGCTCAACAGCCACATGTGTCAAATTCAGGCGAGCGTGGAAACGAGAAGAAATGGCTCAAAGCCCAGCAGCCGATATACACCCATACCCGATCGACACACCTATCCCCGACTTCGAGAGCCCGAAATCTTCTGAAATCCCACAAGACACCGACACAATACCAGACAGGACAGCGGCTCCCTCATAACGAAACAGTATCTTGTGTCGCGGGTTAATATAAACACTTCAAGACCAAAATGCCGAGGCTCACAGCAGCAGCCACAGAGAGAGGAGCAACAATATTCCAATGTAAATCAATGACTAACATAACTTTTAAGGGCAATTTTGTTACAGTGACTTCATAATCCATTTTATTTAATACTTTGTTTGTGTTTGGTTCAACAATGTTTTTTTCAAGTGCCTGTTTTGTTTACAAGTCCTTGCTGTAAACTAGACTACATTAAGCTATTCTTATGTTAACAAGTCTATTTTATTTAGGCCTATTATTTTTGGTTGTCTTGCAGTTCCTGTGTTAAATGTTCTTTAGAAAGTAAAGTGTATTGATCTTTGAAAGGGTGTATTTGCATTTTTATTCCATTGTCATTGTATTAGTTGAAATAATTGGTCTCAAAATGTCAATATTATCGTTTACCGCAATAATTTCTTGGTCAATTGATCGTCCAGCAAAATCTGTTATCGTTACAGGCCTAGGCTCGAGTGGTAAAGAGGTCGCCCTACAACTGCAGAGTTAGTGGTTCCAGTCCTGCCCCAACTATACTATTTCAAGGCACTTAACCTTCTCTCTCTTTCTGAATGAGGATAAGTGAGAGGTTGAGATGTACTGTATCAAAAATGGACGTCTCAATTCTTTTTTTCCTGCAGAGATATGCACATTTTTTACAGTCCATAAAAGTTTTGTGCAATAGGCTACTTAACAGTCTGGACATATTTTTATGAATCACACAAAATGCACTTTTAAATGAATTTTATTTTATTACCTTAACTTTTTGCTTGCAACTGGAGCCAGGGTGAATCTGTAATTACTGTTTGGTATTGTAGGCTGACCCTGGTATTCATGTGTTTCAGCTTCCCTGGGTTTGATATGCTAACTGTAAGCACTGCTCTGTCTGAGGCTTTGTCAGACTTTAACCTGAGCTTTGTTTTAACACAATCTGATCATAAAGAACTACAAAAGGTGAGCTGATTTGTGCTGTTAAAAAAGTCCCTCTCACCTTTTTGTTGAACACTTGTATTGATCACAGGTCTTTGAAAATGTGTTGTTTAAATCCATTTTGTGTTTTTTTTCTTGAGTTTTCAGAGTATTTTAAAACTTTATTGGCAGTATTTGCTAATGTGGGCACTGTGGCACCATGATAACAACAACCACAGGCAGCTTTTCCCATTCAGAAGGAGGAATATTTAGTTTAAATTGTTAATCACTGCGTGTTAGTTTCTCATCATTGTGAAACCCGTGGATAGAAATAGCAGAAGAACAGGCTGAACTTTCATACTTAAAGTGCTCCAGGATTGGGGGTTTGGTTTGCCCTCTGTTAGCCTGTGTGCTTCTGTTCTGCTTTGGGCTGGAGAGGTGAATCAATATGAAGAGGAACAAGTCTGCTGGAGAAGTGCAGCGTGGGTAGCTGCACTTAAATAAGCAATGACCCATGTGGATAGTGAATTAGCAAAGTGTGAGTCTGTAAACACTGGACAAACAGGAACTGCTTCTTAAACTACATTACTCACTGGCAACAAAATGCACTGGGTTTCTAAGTAGAGAAATAGCTGTACAAAATCAGAATATATACAGCATTGTCTATAATAATAATTAAAATACATAAATGCTAAATGCTACTGCTACTACTGCTACAACTACAAAAACTACCACTATTGATGGTGATACCGTATTTTTTGGACTATAAGTTGCACTTTTTTCATGATTTGGGGGGTTCTGCGACTTATATTCTGATGCGACTTACATATTAAAGGTTGTATAGAGGATTTTCCAAGGAACGAGAAATCCAGCGACTGTTTGTCCTTTTTCAAATGTTGCGCATGCGTGAAACCACCCCCCCTCCCCCACAGTTCCCTACGTAGAAACGCCTTCTCCCGCCTCCACGTTACGCCAGAAACAGGTTTGTTTACAGCCGGTGCGCCCTTTGGAATAGCGACTGTTGCTGCTGCTGCCGCTATAACCACAACATCGCAAGCGACATTGTTCCCACCTCAAATATGTCAGAGACTATGGTAATTATCTACCTTTTGTTAACACAATTCTATACTTTAAAAAGTCTTAATGTCGGAGAATTTGTTGTGTGAAGTACGTTTTCCATCCAGCTAATGTTAGCATGTTGCGAGTTAGAATTTCTCAGTAATAAGATAACAGTTACACTACAATAGATAACACTATATATTTTTTGTAGTTTTCCTTTTCTGTTTGTACTACAAGTGGTCGGGCAATAATCATTGTTATACTGTATGTTATTAGAGCGTGGGTGAGCCAGCTTCTGAGTATGGAGCAGATAGACCAGGACCTTCTTCAACGTCAGGAGACAGCGTGAGAGGAACGTCTGCCGCGACAGAGCAGGAAAAACTGGAGGAAAAAAAGAAAGGAAAAAAAAAAACGCCATATACTACATAATTTGACCGAGGAGGACCTAACCAGGGTCCAAAATCTTCGAGTTCAGAGGATTGCTAGTGATCGGGTATGTTTCAGCAGTACATTACTCCCCATTAGTATTAAATTGAATCTTTTTATTATATACAAATTTTTAAAAAAATCACATTAGCATGATGCCTGTCCTTGTTTAGACAAGACATAGGCCACTTTAAATTATTTTACTTTGCTGCATTATTGTTAGTTTAAAAAAAGTAATAACTGTGACTTTCATGTGTATTTACAGGCTAGGATTCAGAGACTGAGCCTCAATGAATCTCACCTGCTGCTGGAACGGTGCCTCGACCGTGAGCCCAGTCTCCTTTTTGATTTGTTGGACACTGATCCCAATCCAGAAGACCCCCCTCCTCTACAAACTCTGAGCTGGTGTGTCTGCGGAAAGTGCAGGGACATGCCTACTCTAATAGAGCGCAAGTGCTGTGGAAAGCCACCACAACACTGTATATCTTTGATGCCACACATGGACCTGTTTATTTTAGAGGATGGTGTTCTGCGACTTGCTCGCAGAATTTGGAATGACCTGCGGGCTGAGGAGGACTCTCAAGAGCTTGGAGAAAGCAATCGGCAGTTTAGATTTGCAGCCTACAGACAGTTTGTAGTGTGGAGGTACGGTATTCTTGGAAGAGGTAACAGGATAGTTATACCAAGTTGCTGTGTGTGGAAAATCCGTGACCGTTATAGAGATCCACATGATAATTATGTTGGCTTTGTTCCTTCAAGACAATATGTTTTAGATTGAGTTACTATCACATATTTACTGTAACCTTGTTTTATGAGTGTGTGCAATACCAATAAATATATTTTGTTAGACATTTTCCTTTTGCTTTGTCTTCCTTTAGTAATGTCAATAATGTTCATAAAAGTAAAACAATCTTAGAAATAATATTATTTTAATAAAGAACACACACAATTTTACATCACTATACACAGTTACAGTCAGAGGTCATGCCGGTCACATGTTTTGAGTTTTATTCAGATGCTTGCCCTGTTTGGAAACAAATAAAAGTTAGTTCATAAAAAATAACAGTATTAGCATAGTGCTGATAGATTTTTTTTCCCACTGCTACCTCTAACAAGTACTATTTACAATAGCTGTGATGAATGAAACTTTTGTACTACCAGTAGATATTTGTAGAAATAAGTATATTCTATTTAAATTTGTACTTGATGTACAGCCAACTTACATAGCCCTCTGCTGACATGTTGCTGCTCCAGCTCTTGTATTGTTGGGGCAATGCCACCTGCTAGGGGCCCAAGCGTTCGTGGATCCTCGGGTCTTAATGGGTGACTATCTGCCATTCCTCTCTGGGACAAAAGCCTTGATTGGAGTATGAGTGCCTGCAGATCAGGGATGTACTTGTACTCTTTTGGGGCTTTGTATGTGTACAGACGCCACATCTTTGTCCTCTTGCTGTAAAGCTTTCCCTTTCTAGACAGAAACACACAACTGGTTATAAATTTACACCCAGCTATGTGCATTATTTTTTCAAATGTAAATGCTATATAAATATATGATTGTTGTTTGGAAACACATACTGTGTGGAGCCATCCTTTTTCCTCCTGGGTCCTCTGTTTAGGTGACTGTTGTAGTCCAAAGATGCCAAGTAGACTCGTGCCTCATAAACCTTCTTGGAGAATGCAAAGCGTTTTCCAGCATACATCAAGATATGATTGTGGAATGACTCCAGCTCTGCAGTGGACCTTAGTGCGACAATATGTGTATTCAGGTCATATTTTGGTTTAAAAGTAAATTAGGACTGCAAGTATACAAATGTAACATCAGAAGTGGGTAGTTGTATGAGGCTATGATGATGTCAGGCTGCTGGCCGAACCAACTAAATGAGGAGGTAAATTTTAGATGGTCAAAAGAAGGCTTCAGATATCTGGGAGTGATCTTAACACCAGAAACAACAACGTTGTATAGTTCTAATTATAAAAAACTAATCTCACAGGTCAAAATAGATATAGAGAGGTGGCAGATTCTTCCTCTATCTCTGATGGGGAGGATTGAAACTATAAGAATGAATGTACTGCCTCGATTTCTCTTTCTTTTTCACTCTCTTCCAGTGGCAGTGCCCCAGTCCACCTTCAAATTTTTGGACAGACTAATAAGCGCATTTATTTGGCAAAATAAAAGACCCAGAGTGAGACTTAAGGGTCCTCCACTTGACCAAGGACAGGGGTGGCCTAGCCCTTCCGCACCTTAAAAGTTATTATTTGGCAGCACAACTTAAAGCTCTAGTCTCATGGTCTAGATCAGAAATGGAAACAAAGTGGCTGTCACTAGAACAATCGTCAGTGGTGGGTAAACCATTATCAGCCCTCTTATTCATGGACAAAAAGCAATGGAAAAAACTCAAAATACAAAATGATTGTGTATTGTTCACCTTGGGGGTTTGGGGAAAAATTAGGAAACAATTTAAATTGCCAATATCTTTATCAAGAGCATCTAAAATAATTGAAATAGCAGATTTTCTTCCAGCAAGACTTGATGGATGTTTTACTAGATGGGCTAACAACGGATTAACAATTATCAACCAGCTGATTAAGAACACGGTAATTAAATCTTTTTCTCAAATTCAACAGGAATTTAACATCCCTAGTAGTGATCTTTTTAGATTTTTCCAAATACGACATTATATCGAGAAACATAAAGAATATGACAATATCAGACAACAACAAACAACCTTTGAACAGTATTGGATAGATGTAGCAGAAGGGAAAAAATGCATGAAGAAAATAATTTCCACATTGTATAAAAATATACGTTTGGCACAGGATGAAAGCACGCTAGATGTGAAAAATAAATGGGAACTGGAACTTAATGTGGTTGTCTCTGACATGGAATGGGAAAATGCTTGGGAAGAGTGGCAAAAATGTCTTAGTAGTCAAAACTGGAGAGAGTATAGTTGGAAACTAAGAATGAGATTTTTCAAAACCCCAATAATTACAGCTACTTATAACAGGGACATCAGCGCCCTCTGTTGGCGAAAGTGTGGACACATTGGTGACTTCTCTCACATTTTCTGGGAATGTCCGGTAATAAAGGTCTATTGGGATAATGTGACTAAAGAAATAAAGAAAATATTGAATATTAATACACAATTCAAGGTGCAACATATTATTCTGTGTGGTACAATGAATGATGCTTGCTTGGGATACAGACAAAATGTACATGTTAAAAGTGCTCATATTGATTGCACACAAAGTAATCACTGCGAACTGGTTAAAGCCACTCCCACCGACGGTGGAGCAATGGACTCAGCGCCTAAGGACTGTGAACTGTATGGAGGACATAACATCAGTACTGAAGCTGAAAAGAGAAATCTACATAAGAAAATGGGCTTGTGTAACTTCCTATCTTGAAAATGTCTAAACATCTTGGTTACTGTTAAGCGGACCTGGGCATGTTGAGGCCTGGGGGCCAAGTAAAACCACTAAACACCTTTAGAAAGGCCATGGAAAATCTTTAATTTTGAATTTTTTATATTTATTGACCAATCCCAAGACACTTTAAGTAGTGTTTATCACTTTTTGTCACAGCTTTGTCATTTTTTATTTTTATTTTGGTATTTTATTTTGGTAGTTTTACACAGGGTGGCTCTTTCTAGTCTTTTTGGTACAAAACATACTAAATTATGGAAATATTCAATCCAAATACCACATTTTTCAAGGTTTCATCAAAATGACGGGGCTGTGATCAGGATCAGAACCAGCACTTACAGTTCAGTCCTCCATCTTGTTATGGATGTCTACTGGCCCTCTGGTCATAATACATGCCCAACCCTGCTGTAAACCCTACTGAACAAATGGCTAATGCCATTTCTCTGACAAAGAAACAATTTGTAATGTCAAGCACGATCTTGTATGCAATTATGTGTGGAAAAATGTCAAGGTATTGTTAATAAAAGTTCAAAAAAAAAAGAAGTGGGTAGTTGTCAGTTACATTTACTTTGAGTAAAAGTTTAGGTTAATCTTCCCCAATGATAACTCCATAATTGACAAAGCTTTGTGTTGACAGTATGAATTTTTTTTTTTCCTTCCAATTACATCAACTTGAAATTATAAATCAGAAGTTACACTCTTACAATTAATGTTGCTTGATTATTTTCCCCCTTGGATCACAACGTTGTGCTTCTCCTTACTATGGAGTAAATTTTTTGGCTACTTTACCCATCTCTGTGTAACACATAAGGTTACCTAAAAGACAGGAACTTTGTGACAGTCTTCAGCCATCGTGAATCCAGCACTAAGTCACGTAGCTGCTGGTGAGCCACGGAGCCCTTTGGAATCAGTGGCTTGTTCATTTCGCTTTCCAAGGGGTCATGATGGCAAGAGCCAAAGTACCATTGATGAACACCAGTCACATGGTGTAAAAGTCCAGTCCATAGGTCCTGAAGTATAAGAAATATGATTATTACTGTAATTCTTGTATGAATAATGACATTTTGTATAATCCCTCATTCATCCAGGGATGCACCTGAGTAGAAATTTCTACAGTGTAAAAAAAAAAAGATATAAAATTACATCTTTATTTTATAGTTACCATGAAGTGTTCATATGTTTCAGCTGTTTTACAGCAGTACCAGAAGTGGTTCGTTATATCCCTGTTCCAGGTGAGCAGCAAACGGCACTCCTTTTGACGTCCAGCCTAATCACACAAACAAATTAGCATACAATGTCAAAAATTAATTCATAATATAAAAATATGTATTCATTATAAAAATCAACATACAGCCAAAATCTTTTTACTCAGATTTTTAGCACCATGCCAGATATCCAGTGAGTGTTTTATTCCTTTGTCTTTGTATTCTCCATGCTCTGTAATTAAACAAATCCACAAATTATATCACTAATATTCACCGCAGACTTACCACAGAATCTTTTCAAAATATAAGCCACTTACTAAACAGTGAAGATATCTGTGAATGTGCATCAGTGCAAACTTCTTTGACTGTCAAGTCTTTCATGATTTCATCCATGCATTTTAGGAAACAGTGCTTCTCGTTGGTGACAGAGTTTCTTTGGGTCTCTCGTTTGTCAGAGTTGTGCATGTACACAATCTTCTTTGTGTCATTGTCCATCATGGTGTACGTGCAGTACTGTGCACAAAATCCTGGACTATCCATCCAACCATCACCTTTGCATAGAAAAAAGGCCAATAAAGAGTAAGTGCTTATGAAAGGCATGTGACAAATTCACATTAGTAACTGTATGTAATAAAGTGTAAATCACTCACCAAGCAACACAACAGGGTCTTTCTCTTTTAATCCATTAATGATCCCTTCAGTGTCTTTCTTCCAGAAGTTGGCAATGTTATCTGTGGCAATGTGTCAACACAAAATGGTTGTTTCTGTGCACCCCCAGCCCTGTGGTGTGAAAATGCAAATGCCATTAAGCTGGGTGTGACAGGAAAAGAACAATCTGATCAGTCTTGTACCCCCAAATATGTGCCAAGTAGATTCTTTGTGTTGGGGGTTGGAGTAAAACATTTCACACTCATCAAGCCAATGCCATACATACATAGGAAAAAAACAAAGTACCTTAGACAAATTGGTGGTATGTACTCTAGATCTTGGCTGTCATCAGAGGCAGAGTCCACCTCCTTTGTCTCGTCCTCTTCAGAGGAAGACTGTGTTTGAGATTCCATTTCTGGAGTCCAGGTTTCGTCATCCCAGTCAATACTAAAAGCAATCAATTATTATAATTTACAGTCAATCGACAAATGCAGAGATGTTAAAATTACATACATAGTATTTTGGAGATTGTTGAATTCTTCCTCATCTATGTCTTCTACTGGTTCATCTCTGGAGGTGGAGGGTCTGTACAATTTAAACAGTATGTTACAATGTGAACAAATTCATACATTATAGAATGAAGTGACAGGAGGTGCTTATTATAAGGAAAGTTATAACTTATATTACCTAGCTTTTTTATATGGTCCAGAAGTTTGTTCTTCACCACTACTGCCACTGGAAAACTTTTCAACCCCTTTCATTGAAAAATCTGCATCCCTGAAAAGTGTACACTTTTTAGAGCTGTACAAATCATTTAAGATTAAGAAATATTTTCTTGAGAAAATACTGACAATAAATATTCTTCCCCAACAAACACTGTATTGAAATAATAACCAACAAAACAGAAAATAGTAGACATAGACAAGACAAGATATTTTTGTAAGTAACTTACCTGTCTAAGAGCGATTCCTGCACAATAGTGGAAACCGGAGGCTGCGGGGGTCTCACCCATCGAGTCTGAGGTAGTGGCGTAGAGGTGACATTATCATAACTGCAACGACATTCAGAGTTATAATAATGTGTTGTGTGAGAGTAATGTATGCTGTGCAAAATCAGTGCACCCCTAGAAAACAAGTCCTCATCGCGGCACATGACTTGTAAACAACTAACTACAGTGTTGGTTAGGCAAGGCGGAGAAGTGAGGAGCGGGGGGAGGGAGTGCGCGGATATTTCGTGCACGGACAAGAAGTTAGGAGCGGAGAAGAGCAGAACGGGGAGAGGAGAGAGGAGAGGGGAGCGGTGCGAGGAGATTCCGTGCCCGGAGAAGTGAGGAGCAGGGGGAAGAGCGGAACAGGCAGCGGGGAGAGGAGCAGGAAAGGGGAGCAGAGAAGGTTGCGCGGAGATTCCAGTGCGAATGAACTAGCTACAAACACACAGCAGCAAGCGGACTCTTTCTTTGCCTTGAAAATTACGTTTTCATACATAGGATATCACATTCGTGTCCTGAAAAACGTTTGTCTAGCTCTTGGAAATAAGTACGTTTTCATAATAAGCAGAAGTTACCTGTCCAGAAGTAATTTGGCGACCAGTGCGTCAGTCTTTAGACCCTGCGTCTGCTTCAGTTGCGCCATCGCTGGAATGAATCTATAAGAATCACCTTAGTTTGGCTTCGCAACTTTTCCCCTTGTCTTCTTCTTTCAGCGACCTCAAAAACGGACTTTCTTTTGCGGCTAACTGCTCCTGGATTCTTGTCTGCCATTGCAACAAACTTTGTGCTAACTGCGAGGAAGATATAGGTCAAAAAAAGCCGCTAAGAACTGTTGCGTTGGTGGTGGAGTAAACAGCGTCTGTGCGTCTTGCGTCTGTGGACTGCGTGACAGGCGTACATAAACCACGTAACGGCGGCGCGCAGGCAAGTCAGTTACACTAGAAACGTAGGGAGATTGATTGACAGCCTGTCAGCTAACAGATAACGAGGCAGTGTCGTTATCTATTGGCAAATGTTTAGCCCCACCACGTCCAGAGTTGATGAATTTTTATTCTCTTTTTTTTAGTCATCATAATTACAAGGCTACTGCATCTCCAAACCAAAAAAAATCCTCCATACAACCTTTAAAATGTTCACACTGACAGCTGCGAGAGGGCGCTCTAGGCTTGTGTGTCAGTATCTGCTACAGCTATTACTCCTGTACCACTGTCACTTGGCTCTACTGTGCATGTCTCCTGCAGAAAGAGCCTCTGTCCTGTCTGTATCATGTCAGTCAATTGTACCATTACTTCTGTACCACTGAAAATTTTTAATTTAAATAAACTTATGAAGACAACTGAGAAGACTGAACATAAATGTCCCCAAAAAGAAAATATTTTTTTGCAGATTACAAACTGCAACTAGCAAAATATGCAGCTGGAAATGATAATCGACCAGCAAAATGAAAGTCTGGAGTGAGCGAGAAACTCGTGACAACCGGGAGGGTGCACCATGCAACTTTCCTGAAAGACACTGGATGGATTGACAAAGCCTGGACTTCAGTGACACCGAAACCATCCTGTTGGGATTCAGAAAGGCCGGAATAATTCTAACGAACTGATTCTGAGTCTGATGACAGCTACGCAGAAGAGGAAGCGGCGCTCCGTTTACCTGCGGTAGTGACACCGAGGATGAAGAATTCAGTGGATTCAGTGATTTGGAGTGAGATGGAGAGTTTGGTAAACTTGTTCTGTTCTGTTGTTTGTGCTACAGTTATCTGAATAACTGTTCATATGAGACGTTAACAGTCTGTTGTTTTCTATTTGATTGTTATTACTCTAACTTGCTTTTCAAGATGAAATGTTGGTTTCTGGTTTCTGATTTTATAAAATAAATTTCCCTCAAAAAGTGTGACTTATAGTCCAAAAAATACAGTAATAGTGATAAACTTTATCAGCCCTTGCGACCACCACCAGAACGAACACACACAACTTTCATACAACGCAATGTGAATGAAGTGTCTTGCCTAAGGACACAATAACAGCTTCTGCTAAAGTGACTGATGCCCCACTGTAGCACCTGGTGTTCCCAGCAGCCTCCCATCTAAGTACTTCAGTGTAATCTTTCACTTTTGTGGTACATTTTACTGCCCACGTATATTTTACCCCTACCACACATTTATTGAGTCATTTAGTGTATTTCTGGTGGATTGCACAAATACCTTCTTTTATCGAGGATCCCAAAACATATTGTGTGTAAATGTACTTAATTTGTGAATATTGTAGACCTATCACAAGAACAAATTTTGAAGTGTGATATATCGCTGAGGTAAATATAGACAATAAATTATAATAATGAAACTAAGAGCAGATCTGAACAGGAGTTTCTGTAAACTCCATACAAAACTAATATGCACCAACTAGAGTTTTGTTTTGATACCACAAGACTCAACAATAGATTGGTGATCTAACATTCAGTCTAGACAGGTTTGTGAGTGTTCAAAGTTTTTGGAGGATAGATGGTTGACGACTCAGTTTATGAAATGTGAAGTACACGCTCTCCTTCAACAGACAGTATTGTTTATAGCACAGAAACTATTCTAAATGTACAATATTGTTTAAAAAAATAGCTGCAACACTGCAATGAGCTGAAACACTTTAGTACAGTACTCCTTCTACTTTAGTCTGTAATGAGTTCCTTATACAGCTTAAGTGAGGTGACCCGAGAGGTTAGCACTCACGCTTCACAGCAAGAAAGTTTCCTGCCTGGGCCTTTCTGTGTGAAGTTTGCATGTTCTCCCTGTGTGTGGATGGATTCCCTTTGGCCACTTCGGTCTCCCCATCAACCTAAAACATGCTTCATATACAGTATCCTACAGTTGAAGTAGTCCGGACCAAGACAAGCAACAAGACCTTGGAGAAGATGCGTCACCAGACGTGCCAAGTGCTCCTGAGGTGCCCCAGTGGTACTGAAGGATGGGTCAAATGTAGAGGACAAATTTCCCTATGGGGGTTATAAAGTGTACCTTAACCAACTCTCATAGCCAAGAAATAACCCAAAATTCACCAGTAGTGCAAAGAAAGTGTACACATGATAAATATTGACCCCAAAGAAATTGTTCCATATTTCACATAATGAACGAGAAGTCGATATAGTAATTATCTTAATAGGCCTAGAATACTGTCCACCTAAACTCTGTGCTAAACATGGTATAATGAATTTTAATAATATATATAAATGTCCTGTTTGAAAGTGTTAAGAATTCTTCACACAGTCTTGAACATTGCAAAGGCTCAGCTGCATTTTGTCTAGAGTTTTTGTGTCAAACAGTTTGTGCAGATTTTGTCATTATTGATCATACTTAAATTGCTATATGAGCTTTAAGCCAAATTAGAATGTTATCTCATCAAAAACATACCTGGAGTTGTGTTTTGTTTCATTCACACAAGTGTCAGTAATCCTTTATTATTAGTCAGTCTAGATCTCCAATGCTTAATTCCGGAGTTGCAATCACCAGATAATTACAGTGAAGGTGTTTGGAGTTTAAAAACACAGTGGAGCACTTGTATTACCATATGACATCACAAGGTGGTACAGTGTCAGCCAAAGTATTAGGGCTGGGTATCATTCAGAAGTTGCCGATACGTAGTCCATGATACAATACGCGTCTCGGTACAGTGAGTTTATGATTCGATATGATAAAAATACAATATATTTCAATTTGATTCAATACGGTTCAATTAAAAATAATGGCTAAATCATGGCTGCGATGATAGAAGTCTTTGTTAAACCACTTCTTGTGCAAAGTTAATATGAAACACACACATTTTAATCCTCAAAACAGTGAAAATGTCAAATGTGTTGCATAAAACCAAAAATACTCTTGGTGATATATATCGATACAGCAGCCCATAATACCTATATTGTATCATCACATGAAACGATACGATATACTGATATTTCCATATTTTGCATGCAGGGTTTGTGTGTTTGTGTGACTAAAGCAAAACACAGCTCCATTTATGTTTTTGATGAGAAAAAATATAACAGATCAGAAAATAGTGCAATATGGGGCCTTTAATACTTACATCTGTGCACATAGGGAGGAGTAATTCAACTCTCTAAAATCTTGTCTCGAACCAAGCTGAAGTTGTGCATGTAAAGTAAAGTCTCTCCATCTCCTCCACACACAATTTCAAAATTAAACAGACTAAAGCATTGAAATAGTTTTTGTGTGTTTGGTCTCCACAGCGTTGGGAGCTTGTTTGTCATGATAAAATGATCGAATAAAAAAACGTCATCCTCCGGAACTGTAGGAGGCAGCATGAAAGGGGCCCGTGGGTTGTGACAATTCTATAAACTCTATCACGGATGACAACAAGATAAGTCCTCAGAAAACTGGGAACATCCAAACATTGAGTTAACAATGTGGGGTGCAGTGAACTGTGAGTGCTGCAGCTACGGAGACAAAAGGGTACCAAGCGTTCAGTGAATAAGTGCAGATTTGGGCTTTTATAAACAAGACTCAGTGTTTGTGTGAATCAAGTCTTTCCAAGTCTTACAAAACCGTTCTCGAAGGAGGTGCCTCAAGTGGAACTGGAAAAAAAAAACGATTCAATGTTGTTGTTTTTGAAAGGGCCCATTCTGATCTATGTTATAATGTTGTTTCCTCATCACAAACATGCACGGAGTTGTGTTTTGTTTCATTCACTCATGTTTAACTTATAAATCGTGCACATTTAGGTTGAGATCTTTTCAGCACTTGAAAACTACTGCCTCATGACATCACAAGGTGGAACAGGGCATTTTGAGCTTTGGAGATGTAGACAGACTAATAATTCAGGGTACCGCAAACACACGTGGATGAAACAAAACGCAACTCCGAGTATGTTTTTGAGGAGGTAACAACGTTCTAACATGGCTTAAAGTTCAGAAGAGTCAAATTTGTGTAATATCGGATGCTTAAAATGACTGTACACATTTTTTCATTTTGTTTGTTGCTGTTATATTGAACATTTAGGCTAGCAACCTAAACACATTTGACTACAGCCTATCCTCCCATCTGATTGTCTATGAATGTGTTTGTCAAAGCCTGATCTCGTCAGATCTCAGGAGCTCAGCAGGACCGGGCCTGGGTAGTACTTGGATGGGGAGAAAAGTCGACTGGGGGAAAATTCAGGTTGCCATGGCGCAGAGTGGGGTCCCCCTACAGTGGCGCTGTATTTTTGTGACATGTCTGTAATATAAATAAAAGACTTACTTCCTGACTGACTGACTGACTGACTTATTTACTTACTAACTATGAACATCTAATGATATTATTTACATAATGCAGCACATATTGTAGAATAGGTTAGAAATGGCCATATCAGCTTCACCTACATTGCCTAGTAAGAAAGTGGAGTATACATGAGTAATGATGGTTGTGGGAGGGGCCGATGGCACAGATTGGCAGCCTCGCTTCTGAGTGTGGAGTGAAAGATCAATGAACTGTAAAGCTCTCTGGGCATCTTGAAAGGTGCTATATAAAATGCAATCATTAATTAATAATTAATTAGAAATATCTTATTGAGTTTCACTGACCTTTACCTCTTCTTTAGATTTGCTTGTGTAGGCAATGTGTGGAAAATGTGAAAGTAAACATTCTTTATCACTTACAAAACCCACCGCTTTTGTTAACAGTATAGAGCCATTATTGCTCTACAATTCTCTCCTAAAATGTGTTTCCTTTCAACGTAACAGCTCTGGATTCTCTCACCAAGGACATTTCTATTGTGAAAAAGAAAGCTGCATTGTTTGATTTTGTTTTCTCTTATAAAACCAACAAACATAAGCACTTTCCCTCTGGTTTATATTGCTAATGGCTATCGTAAGCGTAATGGTCTTTTTTTTTAAGCTGCACTACGTAGATTTTCTGGGTGACTCCATGGAGATGTTTGATGCTCAAAATAAGAAATAATAAATAAGAATACATGTATGTGTTTTGTAATTAAAGCACATGTAATAGAATAAAAGCAAGATATATGTAAGTTTAATGTCATGCGCCTGTAGATAATAATAAATACTATATTATCGGCATATTGTTCATTGTATATGTTAGATGGAAGAATACTTTTTGGGGGTCAGTATTTATCATGGGTACTTTTTCTTTTTTAGTGAGATTTTCTGAGATTTGAGATGATGAAGGTTGAAATATGAACTTCTTTGACTTCTATGACACAAACTAAGTACTTAAATTTTGCATTCTGTTTATTTCTTTATTGCACAGAACTTTTTTGGGATAATTCTGCTTTCTGGTTTGGTTTCAGTATTATTGTTTATCACAGGGGTGGGCAAGCGTTTTGACTCGTGGGCCACAAAATGTTCTAAAATTTGATGGAAGGGCTGGACCAGGAGCAGATGGATGGAGTGTTTTGGTAATCCACCTCATAAGAGAAAAAAATAACATGGGAAATGTAGAAAAATATATTATTATACATTCCAAAATGTATCATTTATCAACATCAATTTCAAAATTGATCATGACAGGCCTTGGTGCTAGATCCTCCTCCTAGAAAGCTACATAATATACCTTTAGTCTAGACCTTCACCGTTTTTTGGTTTACCTTATGGTGCGTTAACCTCATTTAGCCGATTTCAGACCTGATGTGGACTTTGTTGTTTTAAGTCTCATCTTAAAACCCACTTTTATTCTCTGGCTTTTAACACTGCATGAGTTTTGTAATCCTCTGTGGCTTTTATTTATTTACTTTATTTATTTTTAATGCATTTTATTGGTTTTATTTATTTGTTGCTATTCTATTCTTTTGCTCTTATTTTATTTTACTAGTTTTATTGTTTTAGTACTAGTATGATTAAATCTGAGCGTTTATTTTATCATTATATTATTATTGTTATTAGTATATATTTGTGCAGTACTTTGGAAACTGCTTGTGAAATGTGCTATAGAAATAAAGTGGATTGGATTATTCTAGCCCTTATTTAGTCCTGATCTAGTGCACATTTAGGTCTAGATTTAGTCTTGGTCTAGTCCCAGTTTGATGTGGCGATGTGTAAGGGTAAACGTAACAAATCCTTTCAAATGAGTCTCTTTTGTGTCGTCTTTTCTCTGAGTCTTAAACATGTTGGAGTCATTTAGGCAACAGCACATTACACTCTATATACTCTATACACTCTGTATACTCTAATACACAGTCAGGGCAAGTGTCTATGGCTGAACACAAGGTCAAAGCACATTATGTACATGTCCTTCAGAGTAACTTCACTCCATCAAATGAAATAATAAAACTAAAGACCTCAGTAAAGCCACAGATGTTGCGATTTCCCTGATCTCCATAAACCTGGCTCTTATATGATCTGGACCCTGAGAGCAAGCCCTCTTCTGCTTGTTTCCATGGTAATGTTGTACCTTTGGCTATAATCTTACGCAGTATAGCATAAAATGTATCTATGGCCATGGAGAATGTTTATAAATACATGGTAAACTTTCCATTTCCAATTAAAAGTCCTTTGTTATGCAAAATTGTCCCTTGTGACTTCATCAACACATACCTGTAGTTGTATAGTCTTTGATGAGAAAACATAGGGATGTAACAGTAACTGAAATATCGTGGTATTGTATCGTCAGAAGTCTCACAATAATACCGAGAGCTGTCACAATATATCAAATTATAAGTTCCTTTTCTTAAATGCATTGTTCTTTAGTAGGGACAGCTAATAAACATAGGGAACTACATATCCCATGATTCATTTCAGCACAGGCAACATGAAGAAATATGTTTGTACTAGAATTCTTGGGATTCTGAGAGTAATAATTTGCACTAAAACCTTGTCATGGTATTTTAAAAGCAAAAAAGTGTCCTATCTGGAATTATATTTGCCACTCCAAAATATCACAGTAAATATCGTACCGTAAAATGATTTGGATATTGTTACATCCCTAGAATTATTAACATAAATCAGAAAACCGTGTAATATGGGCCCTTTAATCATGCGGGTGATGGACCATCTCCAGAAAGTTACACAATTTACCTTTTGAGCTTTAGAGGCGACACTGTGCAAAATGTAACTTTAAAGAGCTTTTAAGAAACCAGTGTTCTAATGGTTTGGCCTCATCATTAGTTTACACAGACTTTGTTCTTGCACTCATTCATGTATGCACATTCAAGACTCACAAAGTTCTCTTCCTTTTCGCTTTGTACTTAGTTTCTTAGAAAACTTTAGACTTTAGTTTGTACACATAGGATTAAAAATTCTGCAAAGCAATTTTACACAATTGAAAAAGTCATTGTAAATCTTTCAGTTTTTCACGGTGAAATGTCGCTATGAGGAGGTGGGGCCCATCACAGAGGTGGTTATAAAAGCCAAAAATTGCACTCAAGTATTACTTCTAAATTTTAAAAACTACAAAATTACTCAAGTACTTCTAAAACTCAGTGAACGAAGGAATGAATGATACTAAGAATAACTGTCTTGGCTGAATTTAAAATTGGAAGTTGTCTTAAAATCCCCGAAAAATGATGCCAATAATAATAATGCTCAAAATCTGGTATTGTCAAAGAATAGATGAAAACATTGAGAACTCAAATCTGAAGGAGATGAAGGATGTTCAAAACACTTAATATTGTCAACTTAAAGCTTTTGTCACTTGCAGACTTACTCACAGTGAGATCCGTAACCAAAACATTTTATTGAAATAATACGCTCTATGTTACTGCATCAGGAGTAAAAGTGGGTCTCTCTGAAAACTACTCAGTTGATAGACAGAAGTCAAGATGTATTGGTTTACTTGAGTAAATGTGACTTAACCCTCTTTTAATAGCCTTAACAAAGCATGGACAAATGGTTTATGGAGAATTATTCTGAATTAATAATCATAGCCCTCCCAACCACAACCCCTTAAATCAAGACATTTACTCTTGTGAGCTTTAAGACACGTTATAATGTTGTCACCACCTCAAACACAGACCTGATGTTGTGTTTTGTTTCAGTCACACATCTCTGAGTAATTGCTCAGAATGCTCTGTTCCACATTGCGATGTCATTTAGTGGTAGTTTTGAAGTTAACAGCTCCCTTTTACCTTTAGTTCAGTAGAGATTGGAAATTCCAGAGCTGAAATGATGCAAATGATTCTCGTGAAAGTGTAAGGAGTGAAGCACTTCCTGTATTACCACATGATAGGGCTGAACGATTTTAAGAAAAAAATTGGAATTTCAATTTTTTTGACATATTTTGCTATTTTGATTTCATCCATGATTTTTTTTTCAAATCAAGTTTCAGTGCACATGAACATTTGCAAACATCACAGACACTTACATCATACCAGAGTCCTGTACAGATGATTTGACACTGGACCGTAACTATGTGTCAAAACGACAGCAGGGAAAGCGACGCAGACAATAGCAGCTGTGGTTCGTCCGCTCTACATCTGCTCTACATACATTTCCTGTGCTCCACTTTCCTTTCTTTCACTATACATTGAGTAATAATGTGTTTAATGCAGCTTTGTGCACTTTTGTTAATGTTTTAGAGAAATTAAACTTAAAACCACATGGCTAATTTCCAGAAAATATAAGCGCTGAAAAAAAAACAGCTCGTTCCTTGTGCTGCTGATGCGGTTCAGCTTCTGTCGGACTAAAGGACACGACTCAGTGGAATGTGAATGTTCTTTCTGTGACAGTGGATGTTGATGATGATGATGGTGAGTCTGTTGTCACGTTGGAGATGGTTCATGTTAAACTTTACACGGACGCCAGTTTTTAATCCTAGCCTCCTCGCATTGTGGATGGTGCATAGACCTCGACGCAGATCCGTAAATCCATAAATTGGGCTTTAGGAGCACTGCCAAAAAACCTTGGATTTGACGATCTCAAAATTGTGTTGTCCGAGATCGCGATTTTCAGTCCAAAACGATAGACCGTTCAGCCCTACCACAGGACATCACAAGGTTGAACTGAGTGTTTTTAATTTGACAAAAGAACCCAGCCTAAATATGCAGGGTTTGTGTGTAAACATGTAAATGAAACAGAATACAACTCCAGGTATGTTTGTGATAAGGAAACAACATTAAAACACACTGAGATACTTTCTTTTCTGGTGGAGGGTCTGTCATCTGCTTGTTTCGATGGAGATGTCATTGCTTTACTTGGAATGTTCCATAGTTTGATTTTAAACACATCTATCTAGCATTTATTCATTACAGGTGTTTCTGTTGCTCAAAAATACAACAATTCTCTCTGAATAGAGTTGCTTCTCCACAGATCCAACCTGTAGTTGTCTCCCTCTACTGTGGAACATTCTAGACAAAGCAAGGTGATGAACCATCCACCAGAAATGTTGCTCAATGTACCTTTAAGGCTAATTATTATGAAGTATGTGATACAGATTACAGCTAAATACCAGAAGAAGCACACTATTCCTTTAAACTTACCTACCCCTTTATAATGGGGCATAACTCTTCTCACAACATGGGCAGTTACAACCAGTGCTTTGAGAGAAGCAGGACTTCTTGATAAGTGTTGTTTCCTTATCCAATTCACTCTTTCTTCCAGACTTCTGCAAAATGTCATTTAGTCAATAGGGCCCAGACAGATACCTGCTCACATAGGTCACCACTGATAGCACAGACTTCAGACAGCGAGCTTTTTCCTCCCTAGATCGTATCCGTGGAGTTAATGTAAGGACAAAAGTTTGAGTTGTACTTTGTTTAAAGGACAACAGATTACCACAATAGGAGGGATTATGGGCAAATCAATTTCAGTGTATTGCTCTTTTCAAATATCCTTCAGTTCGATAGAGGTGTGGTTGTCCTAACTTAAAGGTGCATTGCATAACTTTTGTGGTGCAGGGTGTGGCACGTTTTTGTTTATTAGAGATTGGATTGGTTCAATAGAAGTGTGGTTGTCCTAATTGAAAGGTGCATTGTGGTACACCCCCTTTTTGTCTTTAAGGAGATGTTATTAATCCGTGTATCATTAATTCATTCGTTTTTCTAAATAAAACCAAAAATAAGAAAACAACAAAAGCAACTATTTTCTTCATTATTTGTCTCTAAAACCAAAATGAAACAATGGATAACGATTTGATTTTTCAGTTTTTGATTTTGTCTTTAAACGAATAATGGAAAAAACGGATAACGACAGTTTCCCGTTTCCGTGACTTAAACTGAGATGCTGGAATTTTGCGCTGCATACAGACTGAACCTGGACTGAAACAGGACTAAAACAGGTCTAAGCCAGGTCTAAGCCAGGTCTAAACCAGGACTGAACCAGGACTAAAACAGGACTAAAACAGGTCTAAGCCAGGTCTAAGCCAGGTCTAAGACAGGTCTAAGACAGGTCTAAACAGGTCTAAACCAGGACTGAACCAGGACTGAACCAGGACTAAAACAGGACTAAAACAGGACTAAGACAGGTCTAAGACAGGATCTAAGACAGGTCTAAGACAGGTCTAAGACAGGTCTAAGCCAGGACTGAACCAGGACTGAACCAGTACTCAGTTTTGGGACGGGCCCAGAGGTAGCCTGTCAGGTGATCAGGACTGAGACCGGGACTGAGACCGGTTTAGTCCTGGTTTAGACTTGGTTTCGACCTGTTTTAGTCCTGGTTCAGTGTGTAAGCGGTGCAAAAGGCCAGTATCGCAGTTTAAGTCACAGAAATGGGAAACATTTCAGTTTTTTTCCATTATTTATTTAAACACTAAATCGAAAACTGAAAAAAAAACCAAAAAAAAAACATATCATTATCTGTTTTTTTCATTTTGTTTTTGGAGACAAATAATGAAGAAAATATTTGTTTTTTTTTGTTTTCTTATTTTTGGTTTTGTTTAGAAAAACGAATGAACGAATGATACACCGTTTGTTATCGCTTTCATTGGTATGGTCATTAAAAGTCTATTCAGCCTTTGTTTCATTAGAGATGATTTTATTGTTCAGAAATACCTTTAAGAAAATGCGTTCTTGTGTGACCTTTAAGAAACCTTTAAGAAACTGAACTGATCTACAGGAAGGGGCATTAAGTTCTTAAACTTCTATCTACTTGTATATCAAGATAGAAAATTCCATCCATAGGAACAATTTACGCACTAGGAAGGCGAATTTTTTCTGGCAGTTTAACTATTAATTTAACTTAATAACAATGTTGTTGTTTATTTTTTATTTGTCTAATCTAAGGCTGTGCATTTAATTGAATTTTGATTGTCATTTTGATTTGTGTGTCAAACAATCTCCAGACTCATATAATTGAGCTGAAATGATAAAACTTTTTTTAAATATAAGTAAGTATATTTTATTTTGTAAAGATAGAGATTGTAGAACAGCTGAATATATAGTTTATTTTGGATACATTTATGTTTTTCTATGCTTTATTTCATGTTCAAAGTTCAAATTTTATTCATTTTATGTTTTATACATCGCAAAACTGCTGGTACATATTTGTAGCCTAAATTTATTTTCAGTTTTGCATAACTTATCAATAGCAATGTTTTTTTTTTTTTTTGTTTTGGGTTTTTTTTGAGAAAGAGAGAAATGCTGAATAAATGCATGCATGTAACTAAAAAATAACTGAAGAATCGTGATTTCAGTATTGACCACAATAATCGTGATAATGATTTTTTCCATAATCGAGCAGCTCTAGTCTAATTACAACTAACAAACACTATGTTTAATAGTTATGGATTTACCTCTGTGTGTGTCAACTGCTGCCTGTGTCCAACCACTAAGTAAAATGATGAACTTCAGCAAAATAAATACTTTTTTTTTTTAAAGTAAAAGGGAAAGTAAAGTCTTAAATATAATAATTACGTTAACTACGTTTTAGTAAATTGAGTAGTCTAACTTGCCAAATGCACTTTAAGAGCAGTTAAGTACATATGGTATGTACATATGGTAGCCAGTTCATACCCAATTCATTCTTGATTATTTTGCAACATTTTTACCTGTTCAGCCAATCATTTCATCAATTACCAATACCTCATCATCCTGTGGTTTAAGTTTATGACACAAAATGAACCTTTGTCTCTCCATCGCTCGAATAGGAAGTTTGTATTTCCGCCGTTTCGCAATCAAATGAGCTTTTAAATACAAACCAATTTTAAAAACGCCTTGCTTCATTTTGACCATACAGCTCATATCCTCCTCTCAGCTTGCATAAAACTATTCAAAACCACTGCGAGGAAATGACTTGAGCACAGTGAAATTCAAATTTAATCAAATCTTCGTCCTCCTCAGAGCTGACGAACACGGTTATGTCTTAGTTTGGCTCGGATAACTCTTATTGAATTGCGAAATGAAACAAGCTGGGAATTGATGACCCTTGATATCGACATTAAGTGCTGTGGCATAGGATATTATTAGGCCGTCTATGTCCCTATAATGAAGGCAGTTGTTGTCGATTGTGCAGAGACAAAAAGCGAAAGAAAAGCTAGAATGTTTTCAAAGTGTTTCTAATGGGAATTGGCTTTGAAGATTTTGGAATAATCTGGTGTTTACATGTTTTAAAGTACTCATTTGGTGGTAGAACACAATCTGCTATAGTGATTACAGCCGCAGTGTTATTTTGGGATTGCATAAATTAAATTTCAAGTGGCTTCTAAATAAAGCTTGGGTGGGTTTAACTGCTGAATGCCTCAATTTATTCAATACAAGGTGACATTGTTATTTCTAGAATATGTTAATTTTCTACAAAAAGGGATGTTATTATGTTGCCTGGAATGTTTCACAATATGGTATGAAAAGGTCCTATATTACGCAAAATTGACTCTTGTAAGATTTAAGCCGTGTTAGAATGTGCTTACCTCTTCAAAAACATACTCAGAGTTGTGTTTTGTTTCATTCACATATGTTTGAGTACTATATTTTTGGGGTTATAAGTCGCTCTGGAGTATAAGTCGCCCAAACCAAAAAATCCATAATGAAGAAGAAAAAAAAAAAAAAAACAGAAGTTGCACTTTTTGGGGGAAATTTATTTTCATAAAATCAGGAACCGACATTTCATCTTGAAAGGCAACTTATAGTAATAACAATAGAATAGAGAACAACAGGCTGTTAACAGACCAAGTTTACCAAACTCTTGATCTCACTCCAAATCACTAAATCCATTAAATTCTTCATCCTCAGTGTCATTTCTGAGCAACTCTGCAGCCTCCAGAGGTAAACAGAGTGCTGCTTCCTCTTCTGTGTAACTGTCGTCAGACTCAGCATCAGTTCCAGTTAGAATTATTCCGGCCTTTCTGAATTTTGACAGGAAGGTTTCGGTGTCACTGAAGTCCAGGCTTTGTCGATCCATCCAATGACTTCCATGAAAGTTACATAGCGCACCCTCCCAGTTGTCACAAGTTTCTCACAAGTTTTTCACTCCAAACTTTCTTTCTGCTGCTCGATTACCATTTTAGGCTGGAGTGTTCTTTGGGAACTCTGCACACTCTGTCAACTTTTCGTACTTTAACTCTCACCAGTTTGCTGTCCTTAACTGCACTACAGAACTCTGCGGGTGCGGTGACTCTCGAGTTTGTTAGGTGACGAGAATTCAGCGGCAAATGTAAATACATCATAGAATTGTTTTAATATACGTATAAATACTTTATATAAATCATCATTTTTAATTGAAAAAAATCTCCAAAATACAAGATGGAGACATGTTATTATTTAGCAAAAAGTAATAAAAAAAATAGACCATGACAACTTTGGAGGATTGCCTCATAGGGCCAGTTCAAGTGGTGGGGGGCAGAGGGGCTGGGGGACCGGTCAAAGGGGTGTGGAGGGCCGGAGTTAGCCCGCAGGCCTTAGTTTGATGACTCCTGCTCTACAAGACAACTCACACAATTTCACAAGTTATTTATTTTACGATAGCTATTTGGTTAAATTGGTTAACATTAGGATTGGGGTTAGGGTTTGGGGTAAATTGTCAAGTTTTGATGTAACTAGTCAAAGTTAATCTGCAAACTGATGGACATAAAACAGAAGAGAGTTTACTGAACATATAATAAAGTACAACACGGTGGACCTTTTAAAACACATGAAAACTACAGTGTTGACTTCGCTCTATTGAAACAACATAAGGAGAAGTGTTCCTCCAAATTATGAAGAGTTGAGAAATGGTCATTTATTTGTTTGGTTTTCTAGACTTGGATTTGAAACTGGACACGCGTCATTGTGACTTTAGCCAAGCAGATAGGACATGGGGAAAACTGGGACAATATTGGCATCTGAACAAGCCAACTGGCACTTATGGAGGAGACTTGGGGGATTTCTGGGGAACTGCGCTGTGTGAAAAGTGCATGCCGATTAATCTCACTTTTAACCAGAAATATGTCGCACAATATGGCAACTATTACGGTTGAAATTATACAGTATTGCTGGTTTTCTCCCCACTTAATCCCCATATGACTCTCGTAATCCTTGGATACATTTTCTAATTTCATATTCCTTCAAAATAAATTGGTTTATTTGGCTTTTTCTTGGCTCTGGAAGGCAAACTCTTTTTGGTAAACACTACATTTATGTAAATAAATGCAACTCTTAAATTTGTACCCGAGGACTGCTGTGCCATCTGTGCCGCATACAGAACACTATGTGGGAGTCTATTCTGAAAAGAATTAGTCTCATTTTTGGTGGAATTTATTTGGCAGTAACTAGATTTTGCTACTAATCTGTAAGAAGAAGAAAAAAGGAAGTCATTTGAGCAACAGTGAAAGGGCCAAACTGTTATGGGTAAAACAATGGGTCAAAACAAAAATGGGATTCTCTCATTCTACAGTATTTTTGTCTTAACACTAACATTTCAAACTCAATTTCAATACTAAAGACTAGACTCATTACTAGACTAGTCAATACTGATTCTGAAACAATGATAATTAAAAAAAACACAATTTCCTAGATAACAGAGTGTAATTTTTAACAATAAATAATAGTACTTTCTTTTATATTACCATGTGGTCTTATATGTGTGTAATTCCCAGCCCAGGTAGGTTTATCTGTGCTCTTATACTATACTAGATCAAAATCATTCTAGAGCTATTTACTTTTTCAAATGAGTTAGTTTTAATATGGATTAGCATCTGATTTTCAATACTTTTGGCAACCCTATTCTACAATAGTTGATGGTAATGCTTGTGTAGGAATGTAATTATAATGTAATGTAATGTAATGTGAATTTTTTTATTGTTTGCAGATGAAACGTAGCAGATCATCTTTTCTTTTGAGATTAAATGGCCTTTATTATGCTAAATTCTATCTTGGGAGCTTTAAGCCAATTTAGAATGTTGTTACCTCCTCAAAAACATACCCGCAGTTGTGTTTTGCTCTATTCACACATGTTTGAGTTATACTTTATTATTAGTCTGTACATCCCCAAAGCTCAAAATGCTGTTTGAGAGAAGAACTCATCCTAAATATGCAGGGTTTGTGTGTTAAACATGTGTGAATGAAACAAAACACAACTCCAGGTATGGTTTTGACGAGGAAACTACATTCTACCGGTGACACTTTAGTTTAGGGACCACATATTAATAGTTAACTAAGTGATAATTGGTTGTTACTTAACTATTAGTTGGTATTGATCAAACACTTATTAATGCTTATTAAGATTTCAGTGTATGCACAAAAATATCTATTTTAAAAAATAGTTAATGGGTTTTACTCACAAAATACGGCCTTCAACAAAAATACACTGAAAGAACTTTATAAATATCAACAAAGATATAATTAAGCACTTATTATGCATTTTACTGTTAACTAGCTATTAATATGTGGTCCCTGATCTGAAGTGTTACACTATTTTCGGTTCTATGTTAGAATAGTAATATGGACCCTTTAATAAAGCGCATGAACATATAAGAGCAAACACTGAATGATGCTTAAATAACGTTTATTGGTCATTGAGGTGAGGAGCCTAACAAGTGGTGAAGGTTCTCCTCAGAGCAGAGAAGAAGCTTTACAAGGCTGGATTTGACTGGCCTTGAGCTCCATGTTGAGACATTTTACAACATTTGATTCCAGCTCTACATTTTCAGATCTTCATGTTGCCTCCAGGAGATTGGCAGATGGTCCATAAACTATTTCTAGATTTTCAGCCCTTTTACCAATTCTCATGAGTTTGTCATCGCTGATGCTGGTATCTAGACGCATGATGAGCTGGTTTTTGTTGTCCAGTCTGTTGGCGATGTCGTGGCACACGTCTCGGCTGTAGACTTTGCTCTTTTGCAGAATGTTCTTGAACAGAGTGTGAGTCAGGCTGCAGGAGATAGTGGGTCCAAACTGAAGCACAGGAGAACTGGGAACACCTAAGTGGTAATTATAGGGTCATATTTTTTTAGTTTAATTGCTTGTTTTGATTTAAATGACTTAGGCTACGTTCAGACTGCAGGGCTTAATGCTCAATTCCGATTTTTTTGTGAAATCCAATGTTTTTGTAAGGTTGTTCACATTTCCAATTAAATGTGACTAGTATGTGATCTCCAGTGTGAACAGTAAACTGCCCGAAAGTGTCCCTCATGCACACTGGAGGACACGATGACGTCATCCACAGTGAGCGTGCTCTGTGTTTACGGAAGTTGTCCAAACATGGACGCGAGCATTGAGCACCTGGCGGTTTTAAAGTTCCTCTCGTACCGGAGCCAGAACATGTACAACTTACTTGTTTAAGGAGGAGATTGAGAAGGAGAAGCACGAGGTTTTTGGCCCTGGCGTTTTGTGGGGCAGTGGCAGCAACGTCCTTCGAAAGGAACGTGTGGATGTGGAGACGGAGCCAAGAGTGGTGAGTGGTGATGTGCTTCGCTTCAGTGACATGGAGTTCATTAACAATTTTCGCCTACTTCAGCGCAGAATAGTGACGTTTATGGCTTGTTGATAACGTGTAGGTCAGATGAATGCGCTTTGGCTGTTCACACTGAAGTCGCATGTCAAAAGATCGGATATGTATCGGTTTCAGGAGCACATATCCAAGTGGCCTGGGTCGCATTTGAAAAAATCGGATCTGTCATTAAAAGATCAGATACAGGTCACATACGGGCCACAAAATC
The DNA here is from genome assembly GCF_026225935.1 of Boleophthalmus pectinirostris. Classification (NCBI taxonomy): domain Eukaryota; kingdom Metazoa; phylum Chordata; class Actinopteri; order Gobiiformes; family Gobiidae; genus Boleophthalmus; species Boleophthalmus pectinirostris. The sequence goes on from NW_026571018.1 coordinate 13,534,812, forward strand.
GGATTTGAGTCACTTCAGGCTGCAGTTTGAACATAGCCTTAGTTTTATCAATAGTATGTAGCAACTTTTGATATTTTTACTACAAATTATTTCTTGTCTGCTTGTGTTACCTCAATTTAAATTATGTTTATTTGTGTAGTTTGAGTTCTATTTATGTTCTGTTTACAATAATGTTAAAAAAACCATCAGCTGCAATAAATACATATGAAATACTTAAGTACTTAGTTAGCACCTGTAATCTGTAAATCTATAATTTTACATCTTAAATTTTATATTGCAAAAAAAAAAAAAAAAAATTAAAATGAATGAAAAAAATAAAAAACATGTTCCAGCTTTCATATATTGAACGATAAGTCGATATAGTAATTATCATGACAGTCCTATTTGAACGTTTTTACATTTGGCATGTATTTACAGCCGCTAGAACTCGAGGAGAGAGAGAGAGTGTGTGTACGCCGATCAAAGTGGTTTCCAGAGTCAAGAAGCTTTTGGCAGTTGACAAAGAGCCACTAAACGAAGTACTTGATAACTGATAATTATTTAAAGACATTTTCCAACACAGCCAGCTCGCACTATAACAATCCACTCCTCTGTTTTGCTCGGTCTAAATAAAGAAACCTTCATTATCTTGTCCTCAGAAGTCCGCTGGCGTGTATTGATGTCATCTCCGCACTGGGGCATAAATACAGTATTGATTAGCCATTCCGACGAGACTCCGCTGTCATTTTTTTTCCGAAACCGCGCGCTGTGAAGAATTAGCAGACAGTAATCAGTGCGTATCCCGCGGCCCTTCCACTGTCCGGAGTTAGAAAGAGGTCGTACATCAAGTTCACACACTAGCGGTGAAGAGAAGCATAGTGAAGGATTGGTGAAGTAGAGCGTGGAGCTATTGGTTTTGTTATTTGTGGCTCAAGAAACCAGGTCAGGCAGTTAGTAGGGTTTTCAAATGTGGTGTTTCTGATCCAGAGGTGTCAGTGAGCTTATTTAGTACAAATTTAGTTCACAATTGATGGTTTAATACTGTATTTTTTTTAGGATCATACATGACCAGGCAAAAGACCAGTCACTCTCTCATTCAGTGTTTTTTTTTCTTTGTTTACTATTTTTATATTTGCTATATATACAGAAGACATCAAATATATGAAGTAAGATGTGTGGAATTATGTAGCAGTGTAGCGTTTTTAGTAGCTTTCTTTACAAATTTTGTTCACAATTGATGGTTAAATGTTTTTGTTGGTACCAGTCAAAAGTCGGGACTCACTCTCTCTGCTGCTACTACTACCACTACTTTCTACATTGGATATACACACAGATGACATCAAATATATCAAGTAATATATATGGAATTACTAGTATGTAGCAAAGAAATAAAAGTTAAATAATGCTGAAATGGAAAAAAAAAACTGCACCAGTCAAAAGTTTGGTCACACCCTCCCATTCAATGTGTTTTTTTTTTTTTTTTAATACTTTCTACATATAGCTTCCCATGACCTCAGAATTGTAAAGTGATTTTAATGTCTGAAAAAGCACTAATACCTTATGAATATTATTATTAATATACTGAACATAACTTGATAACATTTTAGATTAGTAAAATATTTTTCTTGATTGTTGGGACTATTGGTACGCCATCCATCCATTTTCTTCCACTTATACGGGGCCAGGTCATAGGGGCACCTGTCTAAGCAGGGACTCCCAGACTTCCCCGGGACCTTTTCCCGATGGAACACCTTCTGAGGGAGGCGCCCAGGAGGCATCCGGAACAGATGCCCGAGCCACCTCAACTGGCTCCTCTAGACGTTGAGGAGCAGCAGCTTTACTCCGAGCTCTTCACCCTGTCTCTAAGGGAACGCCCAGCCACCCTACGTGGAAACTCATTTTGACCACTTGTATCCGCAATCTTGTCCTGTTGATCATTACCTAGAGCTCATGCATGACGGCTCAGCTCCCTCTTCACCGCAACGGTTTGATACAGCGACCGCATCACTGCCATCGCTGCACTGATCTGTCTGTCAATCTCACACTCCACCCTGAACAAGACCCTGAGATACTTGAACTCCTCCACTTGAGGCAGGGACTCTCCACCCACCAGGAGAGGGCAAGGCACCTTATTGTACCACAGGCAATCAAAGACGCACTGTGACTGTGCTCCTGGATGTTATAATTTGAATCAGTGAGCATTTGTCAGTACCAATAATTGGAAAACCTGTACACTATTTTTTTTTTTGTCTTTTTTTCTGAGAAATCATGGAAGTATGTTTTTGTGTTTACTGAAAGATTCTTGCACTTAGTATAGCTACTAGGAGATTTTATTTCCATTTTGTACATCCTCCAGTCAAATGTTTATTCTGATACCATCCCCCAAAAGACATACTTAGTACACAAAGCCCACAGCCCAAGGACTTGCTAAATAATTTAAAAACAAATCAGCAATCGTGTTTCCTGGAATGAAAGAACACTGAATTTGTCTTTCTCTCAGAGCTGTTTGCCAATGTAATCTTTTAAAACTGGGAACATACTCTCCCCTTTAACACTACAAGAAACACTAGGAGGGAGTTAAAAAAGCCAGAGCAGCAGCAGACTGTCTCAAACACTTGGAGGCAAAGTACAGTTCAGTGCACGGTTCAGCTTATCAGGAGCTACAGAGAATTGGCTATTTCCCATTCTAGTTCACATTAGAATAAGATCTGAACTAATGCTATTCTGGTCTGTGTTTAAAGTGTAATATTATCGTCATGGAGATTAATCAATTTCCTCAGAGTTTGTCCATTTAAACCACTTCATGTATACTGAAGTGGAAATTCAAAGTCAAACAGTGGCACAAAAACACACATAAAAACAGAAGGGACTAAAATAGGCACGTGATATTACACATTTTTAGTCACTATGTGGGATGGCTAAACTGTGAACAGCACTCATCCTGAAAAATACACACAAATTAAAAGTGCAGTATGTAACTTTTTGGTTGGGGGTGTGTCACTTGCTGGGATGACATTGCTTTGCTTGGAATGTTCCACAGTATGACATTAAACAGATCTACCTTACAATTATTCAATTACAGATGGTGTTAAAGCTGAAACACACCTAGATAAACAGGCATTCTGAGTGTGAGCGGGATTGTCTCTCCACAGATCTGGGGCCTCATTTATAAAAACTGCGCAGGAGTTGTCGTAAGTTAGTGCGTACGCCTAGTAGCTACGACAAGGCGTGCGCCACGCAAACTCCATATTTAGAAAACCCACCGCACGCACCAAACCACGCAATCTTTGCTTTATAAATCCCACCTGCAACTACAATTTGCGCACGTAAACCTACGTCACGTCACGCCCTCTCCACACCTCCACCTCACCATAAAAGGAGCATGTAAAGTGACTCGTGAATGAGATTTCCCTAAACATGAGCCGATAATCAGTGGGTTTGACCGAGACACGCGGGACAGAGGGAGGAGGACGCTCCACGCAGCACCACGTGATCACGACAAAGACTTTATTAAAGACTTTATTAAACCTTGTTTAATAAATAAATACAAAACTAAAAGTGACAAAAATGATTCATCTGTTCATTTAATCATATTTTATAATATTTAGGCAGCACATCTTTGCAGTAAAGCCCATGTGTTTTTTCGCTGTTTCAAGAGTTTTATCGCTATATTTTTAAGTCTGTCTATGAAGTGTGTGAGGACTGGCCCTGTATTTATGCATATACACGTAGATACGTGCACGCGCTGATCTGAATGGTCAAATTATGAGCACGTGCGAGAGATTCAGATGCCCTCCCCTGGAGAGGGAAAGGAGCGCGGGAGGGACACGAGGACACAGATTTAGCATGAAACACATCAGATACAGATGTTATTCTGCCAATTAAAGTCCACACGAAACATCCAAACTGCTGAACCTGTGAGTGTGGGTCTGGGTCGGGACGGACACGGGCATTATTCTGTTCTTCATACAGTCAGAGAGCAGCTCTCATGTACAAGAGTTTCCCATTACACAAAAATGTAGGTAAGATTTTGGTTGGGGTCAGGTTTGGGCAGTAGGCTTCGTGTTGTGCGCAGACTCGGGTCACTCTGCCGCTCGGTGCGTAAAGACTAAAGTAGAAGTGTTAAAGTTGCGTTCATTAAATCAAAGCCTGGCTCCTGCTGCGTCCAAGGGAAGAGTTTCCTCTCAGGTTGGGTCATTATTTTGTCCTCTGTGCAGGTCACAGTCTGTGTTCTATAGAAGTCTATGGTATATGTGGACTGTGGGACTCTGCGCTACACCGAGTCTGGGAACGTGGCCGCGCTCGTGCACGAGTGTCAAATGTATAATATTGTGGAGAATAATGAGTGGAATAAACAGCCCTTCTCCGTATTTTGGCGAACCAAACACTTAAATGCGCAAGTCAGAAGGTAATTCTTCTATATACGTGGATTTTCTGATCAAACACTTCCTCAAACTCTGTTCACTTCTGCTTCTCTCCATGAGTGTCGCTTTTTCCCCGTGTCTCCAGACTTTGCGTAGAACTTACAGGAGGTCCCGAGTTGGCGTAGAGTTAAGCAAAGAGCCACGCCTTAGGCGAGTTTTATAAATACCGCGGTTGGCGTAGGAAGCGCACACGCACAGATTTTTGCGTAAGCAAGCTTTATAAATGAGGCCCCTGACCTGTAACTTGGTCTAGTTTGTTTTTCATTATGATAAAAAGGTTTAATGCCAAACAAAGCAATAACATCTCCATGAAGAAAAGCATTTGGCAGGTCCTACAACCTCAAATCTTAATTTACCTTTAAATGTTAAACAATACATTCATTTAAAGTTAGTTTTTTATGGTTATGTTTGTGGTTTGGAAGCATGTTTTTCTCCCAGTAGTGATGGTAACACATTTGTAGTTCATTTCAGTACTCATCTTTCTGTTTCTAAAACTCTGGTCCACAGCTAGTTTTCTTTGCAAAGTTTGAACAGGCACGTTTTCCTAGTAAAAGTCCAAAGTTATGTACTGCCAACTTCCTATCTATCTATCTATCTTGCATTTAATTACAGGTGTTTCTTTTGCTCAATAATATTTTTTTGAAGATCTAATCATGCATTTTTTACCATGAGCAGGTTGACCTCTCCACAATTCTGACCTGTAGATTGTCCTGGTAGCATCACCTGATTGTCTCCATGGAAATGGATATGTTTAATACCATACTGCGTAAAAAATCCAAAGCAAAAACGTAATTTGTTTTGTGTCTAAAAGTGGTCGCCTACTGGTCTGATGTGTTTAACACAAGTAGGCAGATTGTTAGAATGACATTATTGCTGGAACCTTAAGTATTTAATAATCTGACATCAGGCCAAAAGCACTTCATTTCCTATTGTCTTATTAACGCAAAGAAACTATTCTTAATGTCATGGAAGGGGCTGTCAGTGCCAAGCTCTAAAATGTAAGCTACGAGACCTTGCTAATATTTTACATCTTGAGAGAATACGATATTTGTCAAAGGAAGTGTGGCAACCTTTTTTTGTTTTTTTTTACAATTTGTAACTATGTGAGTAACATCTCCAAATTCACTTCAGATATATGTACCTCCACAGACTTTTGTTATGTTTGGGAGATTTATTTTTATTTTAACTTAAATATACTAAAAAGTATTGAGGCTACTGATCCTGTATAATTTGAGTTGTACTCCGTTTGTGTCTCCTATTTTTTCATTTAAGCGCTTTCCACAACAGAGTGGAGTGGAGCAGAGTTTTGCTGTGGCAGTAAAGCTAACAACAACTAGCATGCTAATTTGCACTTCCTGGTAATTGGGCTATAACATGGTTTCTAATTAAATGCAGACAGCACACAGTGAACTTACTTTGACCTCAAGAGCTGCTTATACAATATATCTCTACAGAACCTTTTAAACCTTTATACTGCATATGAATAATAATAGAAATACATTTTATTTGAGGAGGCTTTCAAGACACTCAAGGGCAACATACGACATTACAAAACACAAAATACAAAGGTACACAAAATGAATGCAGCAACAGAAAAAGCTCGAGTACTGCCAGCAGATGAAGACCCCCTCCACTTAACACAAAGGGCCAGGAGCACGTCCGCTCTGTGCTTGTTGGGTATCATTTGGATTATAATGAAATGGAGGAGGGGATGTTTTGACGGCTCTGGTGAGGAAATCCCTGACCTGCCAGCTAATTAGCAAAGAGTGTGATGAATGAGAGAAACCTATAGTGCCAGTCTGCAGGTTCTACTCCCCACAGCTGATGGTGCAGATCTGTTAAGAGTGGTGTGTACTGGACCAGACTAAGAACTGAGCTAAACATGGGAACGGTGATCAATAGATGAGAGGGGAATCAAACTCAAGTACATAAGAATGAGATTTAGAGGTCCTATATTACACAGATTTGACTTTTAGTGAGCTTTTGACCAAGTTAGAATGTTGTTCCCTCATCAAAAACATACCTGGAGTTGTTTTGTTTCATTCACACATGTTCGAATAAGCTTTTATTGTTAGTTTTTTTTCTCCAAAGCTCAAAATGCTCTGTTCCACCTTGTGATGTCATGTAGTGCTAGTTTTCCAGTTAACTAACATATTTAACACACAAACGCTGCATATTTAGACTGACTTTTTCTTCTCCACCTTGTAATGTGATTCCATACTCCATACAGCTTCACCAGAAGTATTTGGAATCGCCCATTTCTACTGAATTAAAGGTAAAAGGTAGCTGTTGATCATGACATCATAAGGTGGAACAGAGCATTTTAAGATTTTGAGATATACACAGACTAATAAACCAGAATTACTCAAATCTGTGAATGAAACAAAACACAACTCCAGGTCTGTTTTTGATGAGCTAACAGTATTATAATGTGGCTTAAAAGGTCACAAGAATCAATTTTATGTAATATGAGACCTTTAACAATATTCGATTTGAGAATATCCAAGCCATTTTCCTACATAACACAGCGGCAATGACATATTATTTATGTTCTCTCTATAAGCTCGAGGTCTCTGTGGGAACACACAGAAACAGATCACTTCCATTATATGTACATAAGAAGAACAAAGACATTATACTGTATGTGCATGATGCAGCCAATAACGAGTACCATCCGAGCTTTACCGCATGATGGAACAGCTCTGCCTACATCTCTGTTTCATGATATGGAAATGTGCATCTCCTTCCGTAAAGCTAAACATCTGTACAGAACATAAAATTGAAATGTTAAAGCAGTGAGCATGTGTTCTGATCTGGCAATAATGTCATGGAAAACATAACATCTACACTGCAAAAACTGAAATCTGGCCAAAGTAAAATAGCTTGAATTAAGAAAATGTTAACGTGATTTGAGTAAATTTCACATGACACGGAAAATAGTAAATAGTAATAGTAAAAACTTTGTGTTCTTAAAAGTGCTATATTACACAAGTAAATCCTGTGAGCTTTAAGCCGTTATAATGTTGTTACCTCATCAGAAACATACCTGGAGTTGTGTTTTGTTTCATTCGCACATGTTTGAGTGATTCATTATTATTATTAGACTGTCTACATTTCTAAAGCTCAGAATGCTCTGTTCCACATTGTGATGTTATGAAGCGGTAGTTTTCAAGTTAACAGCTACTTTTTTTTATCCTTTAGCTCAGTAGAGATTAGCAATTCCAGGGCTGAAATCATCCAGTTGATTCTAATGGAGGTGTATGGAGCATAGACTGTATAAAAGAAATGGACTGAGCGAGTGTGACGTCACCCACAGTGTTCAGAGCCGCTCAAATGAGGCTTGCGATACTAACGGTTACAAGAGCGAATCTGGAACCAGTCTCTGTTATGAATAGGATTTTTGACGGACAAAATGACAAAAAAAAAAAATTCAGGATCATGTAGAGCGGGTTAATACGAACATTTTAAGACCGACATGACAAGGCTCACTCCAACAACAAAGAGAGGGGCGACAAGATCCTATTGTAAGTCAGTTGGAATCAGAGTCTAAAGGAGCCGGAAGAAACTCCTGGTGAACTTCCTATTTGCCACTCATATATATGTTTCGTATGATATGGAGTTTAAAAACACAGTGGAGCACTTCCTTTATTTCCACATGACATCACAAGGTGGAATAGAGTGTTTTCCATTTGACAGAAGAACCTAAATGTCCAGGGTCTGTGCACTAAACATGTGTGAATTAAACAAAACAAAACTCCAGGTATGTTTTTGATGAGGAAACAACATTATAACATAGATCAGAAAATAACATAATATGGGCCCTTAAATATAGAAAAATAGATATTTTTTGCAAAACATAAGAACTCTTGACTCGACAATGAAATAACTTTTTCCACTGGTAGATATTTTTTCTTGTCAAGTCAAATTCTTCTGGAATCAGTAGAATTCTTCTCTCGAACAGAAAACACTCTGTTCCACCTTGTGATGTCGTGTAGTAATATAAGAAGTGACACTGCTTTAGTCAAACTTGTGAGAATGAAACAAAACAGAACAGAAGTTTTTCAGGAGGTATTTTGCTTGACTCGAGAAAAAAAAAAAAAAAGTAATTTTACTTGTCAAGCCAAATCTACAGAAACTTACCTACTCATTTTACTTTTTGCAGTACAGAGGCACATTTCCAGAACCCATGAGCAGAGGAGCGAAGGAGAATGGGATGCTGGGAGGAGAGGGGGATGAGGGGAGTGCTGAGAGAGAGAGAGAGACTCCTCAATAGTGATGGATGGCTGGACGACTGATAGGGCAGCTGAACACACAAAGCAACTATCTGTTACACAGCTTTCATTCAGAGAAGCCCAAAGTGAACGTGCCAATGTATTGATCCACAACAGGGCTACAAGATTAATCGAACGACACAGAAACTCACAAAGACTGCAGTTTTTGACATCATTGCTCCACACACAATAACATATTTATGGTCTTAATCTGCCGAAAACTGCTAACCATGTAGATCTGTAAAAATACATTCTCTAATTGGAAATGAGCATTGGGACGGTTCTGGATCCATCGACTCTGGCTCCAATCGACGTTACGTTGAAAAATTGTAACCCCTCTCTCTGTAATTTCTGTGTTGAGCCTCGTTATTTTGGTCTTGAATTGTTTGTATTAACCCACTCTACATGATCCTGCGTACAGATGTGACCATATCCAAATCTCTCAGTAAGATATTTTCACGATATGCATCTCACGGTACGATATTTATTGCGATATTTTTTGGAGGCGAACAAAACTGTGAATATGCTCCTTTTTTTTTTTTTTAATGCCTTGACAAGACTTAAAGGTTGTATAGAGGATTTTCCAAGGAACGAGAAATCCAGCGACTGTTTGTCCTTTTTCAAATGTTGCGCATGCGTGAAACCACCCCCCCCTCCCCTACAGCTCCCTACGTAGAAACGCCTCCTCCCGCCTCCTCTTTACGCCAGAAACAGGTTTGTTTACAGCCGGTGCACTGCACATGACTTGTAAACAACTAACTACAGTGTTGGTTAGGCAAGACGGAGAAGTGAGGAGCGGGGGGAGCGGGTGTGCGGACATTTCGTTCGCGGACGAGAAGTGAGGAGCAGGGAGAAGAGCGGAGCAGGGAGAGAGGAGAGAGGAGAGGGGAGCGGTGCGCGGAGATTCTGTGCCCGGAGAAGTGAGGAGCAGGGGGAAGAGCGGAACGGGCAGCGGGGACAGGAGCAGGAAAGGGTGCAGAGAAGAGTGCGTGGAGATTCCGTGCGAATGAACTAGCTACAACACGCAGCAGCAAGCGGACTCTTTCTTTGCCTTGAAAATTACGTTTTCAGACATAGGATGTCGCTTTCGTGTCCTGAAAAACGTTTGTCTAGCTCTTGGAAATAAAATACGTTTTCATAATAAGCAGAAGTTTCCTGTCCAGGAGTAATTTGGCGACCAGTACATCAGTCTTTAGACCCTGCGTCTGCTTCAGTCGCGCCATCGCTGGAATGAATCTACAAGAATCACCTTAGTTTGGCTTCGCTGCTTTTCCCCTTGTCTTCTTCTTTCAGCGACCTCAAAAACAGACTTTCTTTTGCGGCGAACTGCTCCTGGATTCTTGTCGCCATTGCAACAAACTTTGTGCTAACTGCGAGGAAGATATAGGTCAAAAAAGCCGCTAAGAACTGTTGCGTTGGTGGAGTAAACAGCGTCTGTGCGTCTGTGGACTGCGTGACAGGCGTACGTAAACCACGTACCGGCGGCGTGCAGGCAAGTCAGTTACGCTAGAAACGTAGGGAGTTTGATTGACAGCCTGTCAGCTAACAGATAACGAGGCAGTGTCGTTATCTATTGGCAAATGTTTAGCTGGCCCCACCACGTCCAGAGTTGATGAATTTTTATTCTCTTTTTTTTTGGTCATCATAATTACAAGGCTACTGCACCTCTATAATGCTATCATTGACAATTTGAAACAAAAAATTAAAAAAAAAAAATCCTCCATACAACTTTAAGAATTAAGATTTAAAAGTACTTATAACAGTTATTTCTTCATGTAATCTGCTCTGAAACTGAGCAAAGGATCATGGTCTATGTAGTTCCCTTTGTTTTTTAGAGATTGCTGCACTCTAAATATTAATTTAAGCAAAGAAAGTTGTAATTTGCATAGTTTTGGCCCATGATATCATTGTGAGACTTTTGACGATACGATATCACGGTATTTTGGTTATTGTTACATCTCTAATCCTGCATTTTTACTTCACTGATTTGTACGTAATTCCTAATATAAAACTTGGCTCCAAATTCACCCCTACTGCTAGCCTCATGAGCTTCATTTGATTGGAGCCGAACGCAAAGAACGACGTCACACTCCCCTAGTCCACGTCTTTATACAGTCTGTGTTCTCATATTAGTTTGTCAGTTCATATTAGAGACTACGTCAATTCTTTTGGATGCGTCAGTCCCAAATCTAATCGCAATACTTCTCAGAATAATTGCAATTCAATATTTCTTCTGTTTTTCAGATTCTAGAGTGTGACTCCCAGATGGGGGCAAGAGCCAGTTTTTCTTATTGATTACACTGTTGATTTCAATAAAACTCTCTAAATGGAGGCAGTGGTGAATGAAGGAGTCAGTGTTGTTACTTAAGTAGATTTTTGTGATACTTTTATTTTTACATGAGTAACTTTTTACCTTTGTATCTGTACTTTAATTTAAGTTACCTGTTTAAAAATGTGCTTTAAGAGTAAAAAGTAAAAGTATTTTGCGGAGATTTTTAGAACAATTAAAGGATGAAATGTGATTTTGAAAAGAATTTAGCTGATTTTAAGTGATTCATTGACTTTTTATTTTTTCTAGCTGCTTTTGTCTGATTTTGTTTGCTCAAAGTTGGGATGTTAACTCAAATTAAATGTGTTAAAAGATAAGTCTATGCTATTTCAGCAGGTTTCACACCATAAAGAAAAGTACTTCTCACTTGTCAGTCTAGATCTAAAATGTAGGAGGAAGTACAGACACAGGTTCTCAGATATAATGAAGTAAAATTTAAAAATATCCACTGTAAAATTATACTTACTGTATTTTTCGGGCTATAAATCGCTCCGGAGTACAAGTCGCACCACTCAAAAAATGCATAATGAAGAAGAAAAACACATATAAATCACACGAGACTATAAGACGCACTTTTTGGGGAAATGTATTTTATAAAATCAGCGACCAAGAACCAACATTTCATCTTGAAAGGCAAGTTACAGTAATAATAGAATAAAGAACAACAGGCTGAACAGGCATTAATATGTTAACGTAACATATTAACAGTTCTTCAGATAATTATAGCATAAACAACATAACATAAGTTTACCAAACTCACGATCTCACTCCAAATCACTAGATCCATTGAATTTTTCATCCTCAGTGTCACTTCTGCGCGACCTCCAGAGGGTAAACCATAGATCCATGAGGTAAACGGAGCGTCGTTTCCTCTTCTGTGTAGCTGTTGTCAGACTCAGCATCAGTTCCAGTTAGAATTATTCCGGCCTTTCTGAATCCTGGCACAATGGTTTTGTTTGTCACTTGAGTCCACGCTTTGTCGATCCATCCAATGACTTCCAGGAAAGTTGCACTGTGGACCCGTCCAGTTGCCGTGAAGCTGTGTTCTCCGTCGCCGCTTTCCGCCAGTCCCTCAAATTTCTTGCTCACTCCAAACTTTCTTTCTGCTGCTCAATTACCGTTTTTGGCTGCATATTTCACTACTTGCAGCAGGACAGCGGCTTTTTCTGCTGGAGACATGCGCAGTAGAGTCACGTGACAGTGGTACAGTAGTAATAGTCGTACTAGATACTGGCACACAAGCCTAGAGCGCCCTCTTGTGGTTTCACAGTGAAAATTTTAATATATAAGTCGCATCAGAGTATAATTCGCAGGATCACCCAAACCATGAAAAAAAATTACCCTAAGTAAAGTACAGATACATAACATTTGTACTTAAGTATTGTAGTTTTACTTTTGTATTTCATGTATTTCACTCACTATATTAAATCCAAACCTCCATCTGTATTAAAGATCATTGGCCTGCAGAATGTTGTGGTGCTACCTAAACTCAGCCAACTTAAACGTTTATGAACTACTGAAAGTAAAGCTTGAGTCTATTTTACATAATACATCTCTTTTAACCTTAAACCTCGGCCCATGTTTTGCAACTTTGTGACAACAAGAAAAATTGACTTTAGAAGAGTGACTTCATAAAACCTTCATAAAACTTTCTTTCATGACAGAAGTACAATTGAAAGAAGTGGCCTTGAGGAAACTGTAGACAATGAAAAAAGCACAATAACTGTCAAAACCGCAGATTACAATTTCATCTCTTCAATAAAACTCTCACTCAGCACTGGAAAAGTTACTTCTTTAGCCAAAGGGGCACTGAGGCATTGTGGATCTCTGTCTCTGACCACCACCAATCCAGTGTCATGAGAGAAAAACTGGTGTAAGTGGATTTCGATTCTAATGAAAAGGCTTAAGAGTTCCTTTAACACTATTTTCTGATGAATGTTATAATATTGTTTCTTGATCACAAACAAAAACCCTGCGTATTTAGACTAAGTTCTTCTCCGAGTCAGAAAACACTCTGTTCAACCTTGTGATGTCATGTGGCGATACAGGAAGTGCTCCACCCTGTTTGTAAACTCCATGCATCTTCACTAGAATCATTTGGATAATTTCAGCCTTAGAATTTTCAATCTCTACTAAACTAAATGTAAAATAAGTTAACTTGAAAACAACATTTTCATGACATCACAAGGTAGAACAGAGCATTTTGATCTTTCGAGATGGAGATGTACACAGACTAATAACAAATGGTTACTCAAGCATGTGTGAATGAAACAAAACACAACTCCAATTTTGTGTAATATAGATCAGTGTTTGCCAAACTTTTTTTCTGGGGAACCATATTTTAAAAGTCACAAATCTTCACAACCCAAGTCAGTAGACAAAATAAAGGTGGATTTGACCATTATTGAACATTAATGAGGAAATTTCATTATTGACTGAGTGACTGTGTCTCTCTGAAAAATTGTGTATTACTTAAGTTTTAAACTATAAAAAACAGTAATTGAACCAGTAATAAAAGGATCCATAAACTGCCTATTTGGACATTAAATATAGCCCATTTCTTTTTCTTTTCTACATAAAAAAAAAAAAGAAAAAAAAAAAAAGTCAATTAAAGTAATTACAAAAAGATTAGAAATTATACACATGTCTTAACATTTCAACATTTCCAATGAGATACGTGGACCTGTTTACATTTTTGTAGTGTGTTTCAGTCCGGGCTTGCAGGAGGAGAGCGCAGCAGTAGATCAGGCGCAGCATTCAGTCTGTTTCTGGGTTTTGTCTTCATTTTTGTGAGCACAGAAAATCCCAATTCACACATGTATGTAGTAGTGAAAGAAATAAGCATAGAAATACTGGCCCTACTGAGGACAGGATATTCACTCTGAACTGTATATTGCAGACCTACTGTACATGCAGATCGTGACAAGGTGACCCAAAACTAAAAAATCTCTTGAGACCCAGTCTTTGTGACACCATGATATAGAGCCTTTAAATATCACTATGTGGTCTTATGCTAGATCTACTACAAATGTAAACCTGAAATATTCTTGTATTTTGGGGATTGTTTAATATATTTATACTACAATTCTTATCAGTTAGATCAAACTTTTTTTCATCTAGGGCCACATATCTAAACACAGAAGAAGCAGAGGGCCGATCGAGGGCCGTAGACGGATACTCAGTACAGTGAATAATTGAAATATGTGCATGTTTTACACGGTAGAATGAGTCATCAGTCTTTATTCATGCTAATATACTTAAAACCACACACTAAATATTAAATATTCGCTTTATCAAGGTAGATTTTCAAAAAACTTCAGGTAAAAATTACATTTTTAATTGAAGAAAGGTAATTTGGGCCAATTCACCTGGACGCCTTGAGGGGCAAGAAAAATTTGTCTGAGGGCCGCATTTGGCCCACAGGCCATAGTTTGGACATGCCTGAGTTAGATACAAAGTACACAAAGTACAAAACTAACACTTCCCTTATGGCAAAAGAAAATGTAATTCAGGATAAACACTGCTTTTTTTTATGTTTTAGTGCAAGCAAATGTTGTTTAATGGGACATATTATGCTAAATGTTGTATATGGAGTAATTAATGCATGCTCGAGTAATTTTTATTGACAATTCCACTTTTCACCGAATCCCCCGTACTCCCCGTACTTTGTTGTGATGTTTCATTGTTGCCGTTTTCAACCAGAAGTCAGCAGCTTGTTTCTTTTATTAAGTCAGTTTAGATCAATATTGCAATTTAAAAAGTCCAAAATAAGAAATATTGTTCCCTTGGGTGCCATAGATTACAACTATATAGCAAAGAAAAGTATTCTCTTCAGTTATCACAAATACTAGCACCGCTGAATAGACTAACCGCGGCACCGAGCCTGGCATGAGCTCATCTGTACATAAATAGACCCGTGTTCTCATGACTCTGACAGATATCCTCTTGTGTGAAAGTATCAGATGAGCTTGTCAGTGTACACCGGTGTGGTAGGGTGTTGCTGTGTAGAGCAGTTTCATGGCGAGTGTGGATCCGGAGAGATTTATAGCAACTTTATTGATCCACAAAGGGAAATAATTTGGACACAGAAGCTCATACATCACAATACATTATAATAACAAAGAGTAAAAGCATAAATGGTAATAGTAAATTCAAAATAAGAGACTGGTGTCAATAAGGCATAATTACATAAATAAAAATATAAAACTACAGTAGTACAAGTATAACTCAGTTGTTTACAAGAGGTCGTAAAACAGTGCAAACATGAAATAGTGATTGACATGACATAGGGTTTGTATTACATAAAGGTGAGTTGTTGTACACTTATATGCAGTATGGTGAGGCTGTGTAATTAATTTAATTTTGATCGCGATTTTGATTTTGTCAAACGATCTCCAAACTCATATAATCGAGTTGAAATGATTAATCCAATCCACTTTATTTGTATAGCACATTTCAGAAACAAACAGTTTCCAAAGTGCAGCATAAATAGATAATAACAACAATAATACAATAACAAAATAAACGCTCAGTTTTAATTACACTAGTCTTAAAATAATAAAACCAGTAAAAATAAAATAAGAGCAAAACCATGGAATAGCAATAAATAAATAAAACCAGAGGACCACACAACTCGCATGGTGTTAAAAGCCAGAGAGTAAAAGTGGGTCTTAAGACGAGACCTAAAACTCTCCAATGTGGGGGCTGTTTGGACGTGAAGGGGCAGAGCGTTCCAGAGCTTAGGGCCAGCCACAGAGAAGGACCCGTCCCCTCTGGGTTTAAGTCTAGTCTTGGGTACCACGAGCTGGAGCTGGACCTCGGACCTCAGAGCACGTGCGGGGTGTAAATTTGGATGAGGTCTGAGACGTACTGTGGGGCCAGTCTATTCAAGGCTTTAAAACAAACAATAAAATCTTAAGATTAAGAAACTTGTTTAAATGTAGAGATTGTAGAACAGCTGGATATATAGTTTATTTTGGATACATTTATGTTTTTCCATGCCTTATTTCATATTCAAAGTATATTTTATTAATTTTATGTTTTATACATTGCAAAACTGCTGTAAGGTACAGATTTGTAACCTATATTATTTTCAAATTGACAGTTTTGTGTAAATTATCAATAACAAAGAAGAAATGCTGAATAAATACATTGTGTACTTTAAAAAAATTATCGTTTGAATAATCGTGATTTCAATATTGACCAAAATAATTGTGATAATATTTTTTTTTCCTTAATTGAGCAGCCCTAGAGTACGGTATGAATGTAGTGCTGCGCTGCAAAATGCAGTATCTACGTATGTTAAACATGCATTGTGTAACTTTTCTGGTGGAGGGTCCGTCAGATGCTTTTCTTCATGAAGATGTTATTGCTTTGTCTGGAATGTTTCACAGTATGGCATTAAACCTTTTTATCATCATGGAGCCCAGCAAGACCAAGTTACCAAGTCAGATCTGTGGAGGGGCAGCCCCGCTTTGTTTTTCTTGGTATTTTTGAGCTATAAAACCAGACGTAATTGAATAAATCTAAGGTAGATCTGGTTAATGTCACACTGTGGAACATTCCAAGCAGAGCAATCTCATATCCATAGAAACGTGAAGGTGATGGACCAACAACCGAAAAGTTACACAGTGCACCTTTAAAATGATTTACAACATTATCACATTGTAGTTTGTTTTAAGATTTAACTTAACAAGTAAAATGATCTACCAATGTAATAAGTGTGATTTTCTTCTTTTAAACAACATTCGATTTTGTTTCTTATTTTAAGCGCTAAGAGTTGTTGTTTTTCGTAAGTGTAGGAAGATGTATTTTTATATTTTAACAACAAAAAGTCTCGTTCCATTGGTAGATAATTTTACTTGTCAAGTGAAATGTACTCAAACTTGACTTGACTTTAGTTTTTGCAGCATAAAGGTGAGTTGTTGTACAGTTGTAGGGAGTATGGTGTGAATGTATTCCCGTATCTGTCCCTGTTTGAGCGGAGCTGTTAGCTGTTGGAGAACGAGCTCCCGTGTCCCTCTATAGTCTAATCAGGTGTTGAGACGGTGAAGGATGTGTGTATGCGCCACCTGATGAACCTGGAGCGCAGCCCTTTTGTGATCGGCATAAGTCACTGTAATGGGACCAGCCGAGCGTGGGCCTGGAGCTTTTCTAATTGAATCTTATCTGAGAGGAGGCGCTGTTCACTGCAGCTAATTGACTGCAAACATTTGATAAATTCCACGTCTGTTTGAAATACACCGGGGAGGAGTCAGATTGGGTTATACGAGGCAGGTGTTTCTTTTGTTTTTTTCAGTATTTTCTAATTTTGTGGTCAGCCTTCTCCTATCAGCTTTCGAAATGAAGTTGCTCAAATTGCTGTTTCTCCTTACAGCCTCTTGTATATAGCTGAGAGAAATGTTTTATTACAATATTTCTATGTTTTATTTTTACTTGTATATACATTTATGTAATTATGCCTTATTTGACTCTGGTCTCTTGCTATTTTTGCTACTTATTTTTAATTTAATATTACCATTTATATTGCTGCTCTTTGTTATTATGTTATATTATCCTGGGACTCAAATAAAACATTTTTTTTTTTTTTATGTTTTTCGATCTATTTGGAGGTAAATGAACACCTTCGCATTTAGATTTTGTTCATTTTATTTTTATTTATCATTTTTATAGCATGTCCTCTAGTGACATTTTGATGTTTCAATCCATATGAAGTTTAAATGTGTTTAAATGAAGTGCCTCCACTCAATTTAATTTCTCTCCAGCGACTAGGTCAGGAACCGGAATACACTAGACGGTTTGCAAGAACCCCAGAAGTGCTAGTCTGGGCACCAGCCAATCAGCAAAGAGCCATACAGTCTGTGTTGGCAATAATTCCAGAGATCTAACATTTTAAGCCAGAACAAAGAGAATGTTTGGTGAATTTTATCAAGGGGAACAACGTTATTGCCCTTCTTCCTACGGGATTTGGGAAAAGCTTAAATTACCAGTTAGCCCCGTTAGCAGCGCATTACATACGTCACGACCAAATAGCAGTGATTGGTTAAATAAATAAAAAAACTACCCACCTACCATCAAGCGAATGAGTTCTAACCCTGTTTCACTTCGTAGAAACCGTCTGATGAATCAGGCTACATGAAGTTAACAACCGAACAATAACAACTTGTCTGATGACCTTCTACAGTCGCCTCAAAAAGTTTTTAGACTCCAGTTTAATTTAGTTTAGTTTTTGGCTGCACTATGATAAAAAAAAAAAAAAAAAAAGTTAACTTCTACTGATTTTTTTTATTTAATTTTTTTTTTTTGTGATAGTATGTATAGTACCCCAGCCCTATTCAGGCAGAGGAACTTAGTCACCCTGGTTAAGAGGAAGATCTCAAAACACTTAAACAAGAATGGTTAACTCAATGTCCACTATAAAGGACACAAATGAATGGGCCCGGTCTCAGGAGGATATTGCGATGTGTGAGCTACTGTGTCCAAATAATTTCCCTTGTGGATCAATAAAGTTTGTCTAAGTCTAAATTGTCTATATGCAAGCTGGAAAAATATATTCATGCCATTAGAGATTATAAAATTGGGGTCTGTACCTGTTTTTAAATCACTCCTAAAAACACACCTTTTTTTCACTGGCTTTTAATAAGTGAGATGTACATTTCTCGCTGCTGAGTATCTTATTGTTTTCTATGTTCTTTTTGTAGTTGTATTGTATTTGTACTGTGTATTGTGTTGTACTGCGATTGGCCTTGTCTGTTCTTTGTTTGTGTACAGCACTTTTGCCAGCTGTAAAGTTTTTAAAGTCCTTTATAAATAAAGTTGGTAAGATAATTTTGGTAATTTTAGGCCTCACTATTTATTGTGTGTCTAATTTCTTGTACTAGTACTTCATAATGCCGCAAGTTTGAAAAAAAAAAAAAAAAAAACTTCTATGGCTAATATTGCATCATTTTTTTTTTTTTTTGGTTGCAGCTCAGGCCTTTTAATGAGTCTTTATTTAAAAATGGTTCACTGGGATTATTTTGTATTTTTGTTATTGTATCAGTGGTATAAAGTAGTTTCAGTATTATCGTGTATCCCAGTGTATCTCTGTAGGAATATCCTATATCATTTTTCAAAATTTGTTATCGTGACAGGCTTACATCCAGTAAATAAATAAATAAATGAAAAACAATTAAATTATTGTAAGATTTTCAGTCTTCACGGAATAAAATAATAGACCTGACTAAATTGCAATTTTTCTCTTTTTGTTATTTTCCTTTCGTGTACCTTAGGCCATTATGAATTTGGGATCTTTTGTTCGTACGGGCCTCGATTGGTCCCAGGAGAATAAATAAAATCTTTTTTGGACCAAGCCTCAGTTCACCAGATGGATTTGTGTGTATATGTAGTGGTGCTATAGTCTGCACCAGACATGCCAGACTTAGGCCGGGGTGCCAAATTTGGCCCACGATATAATTATATTTGGCCCACGAAATCATATCAAATATGTATTAGAGCTGCCTGCCGGCTACAGATCTACTATAGAGACATTATTTATTTAAAAATGTGTTATTATTTTATATTATGCTTTTTCTGGATTCAGTGTTTAAGCAAAACTATTATTAAACATTTATTTTAATAAGAAAAGGTTTAACATTACATATCTCGAAGAAGAAAAAACATGCAGATGTTGTTGAAATTTTTCAAAAAATATTTTATTTGGCCCATGACTTAGTCCCAGTTTTTTTTATTTTGGCCCATTGTGAATTTGAGTTTGACACCGCTGGTCTACACTATAGTCACACAGAAATCGGAACCAACAAAACTTCTTTCATTTTCTAAACCACATTTTCACCATCACCGGTATACACCTACTGCTCTCTACTTCATTCATTCTCCAATTTTATTTTCTGTATCAGTGATACATGTAGGATTCTGCAGCGTTGTGTAGTCATTTTGGTACAAGTGAGAAAAAAATGTGTTTCTCGCTAGTGTGATCTGCAGCTATCCATTAAAGGTGCCAACTCTTTGTAGCAATGATGTTTTTCTAACACCAAAGTCAGCAGACATATTTCTTTTATTAAGCTGTTTTCTATCAATATTGTGATTTAAAATGTCCAAATTACAACAAAATGATTCACGTGTGCCGTAGATTATAACTATATAGGTACACAAGCACAATAGATCTTTGAAGTCCTTGTCTCTTTTTCACAGAATCTCACCTTAAATGCAGACAAACTCCATACAATACATCACACAAACATGTTTACTGATGCCTCCAGTTGCCGTGCGAATGCGTCCAGACAATGTAGGTGTCAGATATTACTCACAGCGAGAAAGGCTGCACAGATTGTCCTGCTGTTTTAGTGTCTGAGTCCTCATCGGATCCACCCACCAACCGACCTGCCCAGTACAGTTACGGTTTACAGTTAGCGTTTACAGTGCGGAGAAGCCATCTGCGCTGTTGCATGGACACAGGTGCTGATTGTTTGGTTATAATGGCTCAAAGCTCTCTTTAATGCCCACATCCGGGACTTTGTTGTTTTAAAGTTGTTATTTTTTACATTTAATTACAGAGTCGAGGTTTGCAGACTTTGAAACTGAGAATTTGAGAGTAAATAGAGTATGGCCACCTGGTGTTTGACTGTAATGTAGTGTACGTGTGTGTGTTTTATCTCTTTATGGGGTGTCAAATCTGTATACACACACTCTCTAAGGCATTATGGTTTCCCAAAGACTGGGTTGAGAGATTTTTTTTGTGTCACCTTGTCATGATCTGCATGTAGGTCTGCAATATACAGTTCTGACACATGTTGAAATGTTGAGACATGTTTTGTATAATTTCGAATCTTTTTGTACCGTATTTTCCGCACTATAGGGTGCACTCAAAAGCCTCCAACCCCATCAAAAAATGCCTGCGCGCCCCACAATTCAGAGCGCCCTATACACGAATCCACTCAGGTGTCCCTGCACGACTTCAGTAAACTACAAAGCCGCACCACCCGCAGCGCACGCAAACACGCATGGAGCAGACAGTGACCGCGCAGCGAAAAACACCCACAGACACACTCATCACTCTGCGCAGACGAGGAATGGAATGGAGGAATGAACCAAAAAAGCGAGTGCAATGTGTCACTTCTAACCACAACTGAAAAACTGAGTCACTGCGAACACGCCAACAATCCAGCGGTCCCAGACAGCACCCTCCCTACACGCCACAATTGAACAAATCCTAGAGTCACAGTGAACGCGCCAAAGTCCGACTGACCCATTGAACTGTTGTGTTTCCTTTAATGTGCCTTATAGTCCTGTGCGGTTTATATGTGAAAAAAGTTTTAAAAAATGACAGAGCACCCTATAGTGCATAAAATACAGTAATTATTTTATTGACTACTTTGTTCCAATATTGGTGTTTCAACAGAATGTTGAAAAGAAAAAGAAATGAACTACATTAAATGTCCAATTAGGCAACTTATGGATCCTTTTATTGCTGGTTAAATTTTTCATTGTGTAAAACTTGAGTAATACTAATTGTTCAGAGAGACACGATCACTCAGTCAACAATAAAATTAGTGCTGTCATGCGATTAAAAAAAATTGAGAGATTAATTAATTATGATCTGTAATTAATTAATCTAATTAATCTCATTTTAATCTCACCTAAAAATTGCAGAGAAAAGCCTTCAATTTGAGGTATTTTCGTTTTAAATTCATTATTACATTATTGTGGCAGATCAAAAGACTGATATAGAAAAAAAAAGTGACTTTATAAAGTCATTTATTGTTTAACAAATCTCTCCAAATTGGCTGTTGAGCCTCAAGTCTCCATGAATAAGAAACTGTTTGTTGTAAAGTAGCAAAGACCAGGAAATCTGAACATAATAACTTTTGTCTACTTAAAGACAATAAAAAGTCCAGTCTTTCCTTAACCATATTAAAAATATTATTGATAGAGAAATGCTTTATATATGAGATCACTAGTTTTAATCCTTGTTTTAGTCCTTGTTTTAGTCCTGGTTTAGACCTGCTTTAGTCCTACTTTAGTCCTAGTTTAGTCCTGGAATGGATTAATCCTGTTTTAGTCCTGGTGTTAGTTCTGGTTTAGTTCTGGTTTAGACCTGGTTTAGACCTGGTTTTAGTTCTGGTTTTATTTCTGGTTTTAGTCCTGGTTTAGTCCTGGACTGGGTTAGTCCCTGGTTTTAGTCTTGGTGTTAGTTCTGGTTTAGAGGCGCACAGGAGGAAGCGCGGTTTACGCCGCGTACGCGAGAAAACACGATCCACACGCGGCTCACAGGAGCACGTCGGTGTCCGCGCAGTGTCTACGGAAGGAAACGTGGTCCGCGCGTTCTCAGGTTAATGACGATAATGAAGGTGTGTGTTTGTGTGTGTGTTTGTGTGTGTTTGTGTGCGTGTCCCCTCATGTGGCAGGTCACTATAGGACAGTAGTGCAGACATCATGAGCCTATGCAGGTTGTTTTCACCAGTGACATTTAAGTTGTAGGCGATATTATATTTGTTATTTTCTTTTATATTTCACGTCGGGAGAATAATTTCCAAGACACGAATGTGTTTTTACCTGTGCACTGCTGCCTCTGTTCTACTGGCTCTTCCGACCTCGTCCATTGTGTGACTGACGCCGCCAGCGTTAACATGACGTTTACATCGCTCTTACTGCGCGCGTTTTGTGTGGGTTTCCGACAATGAGTGGAATTACCGAAATAAAAAAATTGTATAAATGTGTTTTTTTTTGTGTGTGTGTGTGTTGTTGTCCCAACAACACATAAAAAACAGGTTTTTATTAATAAAGCAACTCACATTACAGAAACACTAAAGTTAGAGATTAAAAATGAGATTAACGATTAAAGTAGGTAGGTAGCCAAAAAATTTACTCAAATTAAAGTATATAGAAAAACCCTGCACACCGTCTTACTTGCAAAATGTGAGATTTATTAGGACAAACAGTACAACATTTCGGCACTAGGCTTTCATGAGGTAAACAGAGTGAGAGCTCAGGTGGGTGCAACAGAGATTGGGAGGGTAGCTTCGATGTATTTGTGGAATTGGCCGAAACGTTGTAAGGTTTGTCCTAATAAATCTCACATTTTGTGGGATTTTCCTCAATGTTCTTGGGCTGCTCCCTCTCCTCCAACGCACCCATCTCAAGTAATTGATGTGTGAAGTTCTCAGTCTTTTACACTCAAATAAGAGTAATGTTACTTCAGAATAATATTACTCAAGTTGAAGTACCAAGTAGTAATTCAAGAGATTAGTCAGGTGAGAATGAGAATGTATTTGTGAAAACCACTACTCAAGTAAGAGTAACTTAAAGTGTAACTGTTGGGAGATAACATCTCATTTATAGTTTAAAGTTAGTGTAGTGTAAAGAACAAAACATTAAATAATGACTAAACATCTGGTGTTTTCAAATGAGAGAGTACAAAAATGAGACAAACAAAATCACATCTGAAGGAGTGGTGCAAAAAACAAAATGTTCAAATCATTGCACTAGTAGATTTACTCACTGTGGAACAAGTAACCTAAAACTTTACTCAAATAAGAGTACTGAAAATATTGTGGTGCTTGAAAAGTACTCTCAAAAGTGCAATTTCTTTAAAGGGCCCATATTATGCTATTTTCTGATCTATGTTATAATTTAGTTTCCTTACAAACAGGAGTTGTGATTTCATTCACACATGTTAAACACACAAATCTTGCATATTTAGGCTGAGTTCTTCTCTCAGAAAACACATTGTTCCACCTTGTGATGTCATGTGGTACAGGAATCTCTTCACTGTGTTTTTAAACTCCGTACAACTTCACTAGAATCATTTACATAATTTAATCCCTGGAATTGCCAATGAATGTTTCTGATGAGATAACAACATTCTCTGGAGTTTCCACCTTGAGGTAAAAGGAGCTGTTAACTTGAAAACTAACAAGGTGGAACAAAGTGTTTTGAGCTTTGGAGATGTAGACAGACTAATAATGCAGGTTTACTCAAAGATGTGTGAATGAAACAAAATACAACCCTGGGTATGTTTTTGATGAGGTAACAACATTATAACATGGCTTAAATCTCACAAGAGTCCATTTCGTGTAATATTGGACCTTTTAAAAAATTACGAAGTTGAGGTTAGGATGAGTCTCAAGCAAATTAATGGAAGAAGCATGGAAACCCAGTGTGTATGTGTGTATGTGCTTGTGTGTGTGTGTGTGTGTGTGTGTCTGAAGCAGGACCAGGCTCAGTGGGATTTCACTTTTTTTCTGTCCAAAAGGTAAAGGGACTGTGTTAAATATTAAACAGAGCTGCTACTTCTGTCATCCCCAAACCCCACAGAGGCTGTTGAAAGTTTGCAGGATTCTGGAGTTTCTTAATAGTAGCTCTGTGCCAGGTTTTGCAACTTTTTGATAAACACATTTGAATGAAGATGGGATAATTTAAGTTTCTCACAGATGTTTCGCTCTCATTTAGTGTAGCGTTTTATAATATGCCACACTACGCCAAATGTGCCCCGTTTTTTTATGTTAATTATGATTACATTTTAAGGATCTCGCATGTGTACCATTATAAGATATAGGATAATACTAGTATATCTCATTTGAAAATCACTTATCCCCTTCTGGTGAATATACCAGACATTGAACTGGACGTGCTTATGCCCAAATGTATTTATCCTATTATACTAATGACAACTTAACTGTGCATTAGCTGGTCCATGTGTGATAAATTTGTTTATAATTAGATACAGACAGCACACAGTAGCGCTATTTTAACCCCAAGAGCTGCTGTACCGTATAGTATCTGTACTTTAATGAAAAAAATATCAAACTTTATAACATGGAAAATACAGTACTCATTAAAGGTCTTTACACAAAATTGACTGTTATGAGCTTTAAAGGGACAGTCCGGAATTTTGGACATAGGACCTCATTTCCTAGTGAGCCAGAGTTTTGGAAACGTGTGGAGACACTTTTTAAAAATTATTCCATCCAGTCCTTGTATTTGCAGAGGTCGCTGGTGCTAGGCTAGTGCATGTCAATGGCCATAGTTATCCTGCCACTAAAGTCTTACCCACTTCACAAAACACCCAAAGCAAATCTATCATTACACCAGACTGTCGATGTAAATGTCTGTGTTGATAGAATAATGTTTGAAATAAAACTAACCTTGCATCGCATGAACTGTCGCATGTTGAGGGACTATTTTTTCAACAGCAGCAGAATTTTACTTTGACGGTAAGACAGGTGCTAGGTGATATCAGTCCATCTCTGCCAAGCTTTCTATCAGGAAGTGCAATTCACTGCTGCTCAACACATAAATCCTTCAAATGCAAGGTTGGTTTTACTTCTAAAATTATTCTATCAACACAGACATTCACATGGACAGTCTAGTGTAATAATTGATTTGTTTCGGGTGTTTTGTGGAGTGGGTAAGACTGTTTTTAGTGGCAGAATAACTATGGCCATTGACATGCACTAGCCTAGCACCAGCGAACTCTGCAAATACAAGGACTGGATGGAATATTTTTAAAAAGCCTCCAACACTCACTAGGAAATGAGGTCCTATGTCCAAAATTTCAGACTGTCCCTTTAAGCTGTGTTAAAATGTTGTTTCCTCATTAAAAACATACCTGAAGTTGTGTTTTGTTTCATTCACACATGTTTGAGTAACACTATTATTAGTCTGTCTAAATCTCCAAAGCTCAAAATGCTCTGTTCCACCTTGTGATGTCAAGACTCACTATAGTTTTCAGATTAACAGCTACTCTTTAGCTTTTGTTCAGTAGAGATTGTCAAATACAGATCTGAAATAATCCAAATAAATCTAGTGAAGGTGTATGGAGTTTAAAAACACAGTGGGGCACTTCCTGTATTACCACATGACATCACAAGGTGGTGATGTTGTGTTTTCCTTTTGAGGAAAGCCTAGATATGCAGGATTTGTGTGTTGAACATGTGTGAATGAAACAAAAAAAAACAACTCAGGGCATGTTTTTGACGAGGAAACAAGATTATAACAAAGCTCAGAAAATAGTGTAATATGGGCCCTTTAATAAATGCCTTTTTTGATATAAAATAGAAAACACAGAACTGATAAACTACTTAAATCTGCCTTTCTATCCGCTGCTCCACACATCTCTTAATCTCTCACTGCCTTTATGCCTTTAGCCATGCCTCTAGCCGGCTCCACGCTCACTAGGGGTCCTCCATAAATATATACATTAAGTACATGATTGGGGCACTAGATGAGCCGCGTCTTATGTAATAACTTAAACCGTTCTATAGCGAGATTTCACAATGCTATGTTAACTCGTCTTATGTGGACTTTAAATAGTACCCAACATTTTAAAATCGAAGTTCGTCTCTCTCTACCGACATACAAATTCCTGGACAAGAGAAAGTTCTGAGCGCGAACGACGGCTCTCTGTTCTTAAGCCATAACTAATTCACCAGCAAAGCACTACAAACTGTTAGCAATAATCCCCTGTATCTCCCTGTGTAGTCCGGAACTCTTTTGAAGCAAGTCAGGAGAGATGAAGAGAATCTGTGAAGGTTTTCCAATTTCCCCAATCTAATATAACAGAGGCCTTCTTCAAAGAGTCCTTCCTGCTCCCATATTCTCCGGGTTGGGCTTCAGTAGCGTTTGCCATATGGTTGGGGGCTTTGAGCTTGCCCCCAAAGGCGAGTTTTCTTGAACCTCCTCGGGCAGAATGGAGCTTCAGAGGGGTAGGTGGTAGTGTATATCGTGTGTACAGGCGCTGGCTGGCACTTTGTCACACATAGATGGAGACTTTGATGGGTGGAGAGGAGATGGGGCTGTTCGAGGGTTTGTATGGACGTGTGGAGATTTGTGGAGGAATTTTGTCAATAGTTTATGTTCAGTAGTAGGGGTGTGCAAAAATATCAAAATATCGTATCGTTTTATGTGATTGATATCGTGGACTGCTGTATCGATATATCACCAAGAGTATTTTTATGGTGTATTTTACCAAACTATTTTGTTACAGTGCTACAGTTTTGTTGTTTGTTCAAAGGAAGGCAACTCGTTTATGCGACACATTTGACATTTTCACTGTTTTGATGATTAAAATGTTTGTGTTTCATGTTCACTTTGCGCAAGAAGTGTTTTAACAAAGACTTTTAGTATCACAACCATGATTTAGCCTTTATTTTTTATTGAACCGTATTGAATCGACTTAAAATATATCATGACAAATCGTATTGGATCAAAAGCTTATCGTATTGTATTGTGGCATTTATATCGACATTTGAATCTTATTGAAAACTTCTTAATGATACCTAACTCTTTTCAATAGTTAAAAAGAAATTACAATGATATTAAATTAAAGCAGCTTTGTTTTCATTTTGGCTGTGTTGATTGCAATGGAAAACTTTCTCTGCGTCTCCACAAACCTGATTTTATTTGGCCTGGAGGAAATGTTGTTCCTTTGGCTTTAATTATCCACAGTAAGGGATAAGATATATACTGTATCTTTTAAGTAGTTTAAATTTTGACATTTGTTAAATTTTGTGATTTTAAATATTAAAAATATAAAGTATCAATCACATATTGGGTGTCATATATTAAAGATCCATATTACGCTCTTTTCTTTTCTCTCTATGTTATAATGTACCTCTCTTCGCTTTTAGTGATGTTATAATGTCGTTTCCTCATCAAAAACTTATCTGGAGTTGTGTTTTGTTTCATTCACACATGTTTGACACATACCCTGGTTATTTAGGCTAAGTTCTCCTCTCAAACAGAAAACACTCCACCTTATGATATCATGTGGTTATGCAGGAAGTGCGCCGCTGTGAGGTGGACTGTGCTGTTCTGCTGGAAAACTAAGCAACGAAAGGCAAATTTGTTGAATGTGTGCGGTAAAACTTTATGTATTGATTTATTTGTATACTCGTTTATGTATTTATTCATTTATGTATGTATTTTCAGAATGTTTAGATAGAAAAATACTTCGAATGTAAAACTTTCCACTTGCTTGTCCCTATGGAAAAGTCACTGTTTTGGCTGTAAAGTTCCACAGTATGGCATTAAAGGGCCTATATTTCTCAAAATGTACCCCTTTAGTCTACTTTTAATCAAGTTGGAATGTTGTTGCTGCCTCAAAAACATACCTGGAGTTGTGTTTTGTTTCAGTCACACGCTTGTTACCAACTTGTGATGCCATGTGGTAATACAGGAAGTGCTCCGCTGCGTCTTTAAACTCCACACACCTTCAGTAGAATCATTTGGATCATTTCAGCGATGGAATTGCCAATCTCTGCTGAACTAAAGGTAAAAGGTAGCTATACATTTAAAAACTACTGCTGCATGACATCACAAGGTGCAATAGCGCATTTTGAGCTTCGGGGAAGTACAGTAGATGGACTAAAAATAAAGGTTTTCAATTCCAAGGCAAGTCCAGGGGTAAAATCATCCAAATGATTCTCATGAAGGTGTATAGAGTTTAAAAACACAGTGGAGCACTTCCTGTATAACCAACAAAACACAACTCCAGGTATGTTTTTGAGGCAGCAACAGGTTCCAACTTGACTAAAACTAGACTGAAGGGGTACATTTTGAGTAATATAGGCCCTTTAATGCCATACTGTGGAACTTTACAGCCAAAACAGTGACTTCTCCATAGGGACAAGCAAGTGGAAAGTTTTATATTTGAAGTATTTTTCTATCTAAACATTCTGAAAATACATAAATATATGAATAAATACATAAATGAGTATACAAATAAATCAATACATGAATAAATAAATAGTTATACAACACTCACTACTTGCTTAGTTTTACAGCAGAACAGCACAGACCACCTCCCCTTTAAATCCACCTCCCCTTTAACCCAGTGCATGGATTTATCTATTACCCCACCACATCTGCACTCATCTGCTTTGCTAATGTTTGTTTTTGAGCTCACGTCGTGACCCAGAGGCGCAGGTCCTCACAGGTCAAACAGCAAAAGGAATTAAAATGTTTGGTTGTATATTATAGGGCGAAAAGGTCAGGGGCTCTGTTTGGACCGAAAGATGCAGTAGAGATACCTGATATTGAAAACTCGCATCTTAATGGAGATCTCCAAACACTTTTAATTAAATGAAGCTGGACTAATTGGGTCATTAAACTTAATCAATTCTCAGTTAGAATTATCTTTTTACAGACAGTCGATAATGCTAAGAAATAATGACACACAGATGGCTGTAAAATTGATGTTTAGTGACATATTTCAAGTCTATACACTACAAAGATCTTGTATTACTCAAAACTGACTCTTGTGAGCTTTAAGCCATGTTATAATGTTACTCCAACATACCTGGACTTGTGCTTTGTTTCATTCACACATTTGAGTAACGCTGTGTTATTAGACTGTCCACATTTTCCACCAGTTACACTCGGGACCAAAGTGCTCAGCAGTGAACGACCCAAGTTCATACCATTTATGTGAACCCATGATGCATCATCGACAGAAGGTGTTGCGGATGTCACAGCAAGGAAAATAACAATCATGTATCGCATCATCAGCACCAGCGAGTATTTGATTATTTATCTGCGCCAAGCTCTGCTACAACATCTGCTGTGGAGAAGGCGGCAGTGACGCTGAATCCAAAGATGGAACCTTACCAGGCGAACATGGATATAGCAAATATTTGGTCTCCTCCGCTGACCACTGCACAATCTTGCCAGTTGATTTCTCCACCATATTCCACACACATTGTCTTTGTTGGTTTATTTTACCATGTGTGACCTGGATGAACTAGCCAGGGCGGCTCCACCTAGTGCCTCTGCTCAATTTAATTTCTTTCCAGCAACTAGGTCAGGAATCGGAATATACTAGACAGTTTGCAAGAACTCCGGAAGTGCAAGTTCGGGCGCCAGCAAATCAGCCAAGAGTCATATATTCTGTGTTAACGATTCCCAAGATTGAGGATATAAAGCCGGAACAAAGAGAATGTTTGGTGAATTTCATCAAGGGGAAAGACGTTATTGCCCTTCTTCCTACAGGATTTGGGAAAAGCTTAATATACCAGTTAGCCCCGTTAGCGGTGCAATACATACGTGACTACCAAATAGCAGCAATTGGTTAAATGACAAAACGTACCCACCTACCGTCGAGCGAATGAATTCTAACACTGCGAGGTCAGATGGTTTGTACGAAGTGAAACCGGCTGATGAATCAGGCTGTGGATGAATGTGCTAATGTCTACTTTTGTTGTCGTGAACACATCAGTGTATTTCAGATTAGGTGCATGGACCGGCTCCAGCATGGTTCTCGGTTGGCCTGAAGCTGTAGCTGAAGCTTGTTCATGTCATGAAGCTGTAGTTTTCAATTTAACATGTACATTTTATGTTTAGTTCATTAGAGATTGCCAATTCCAGGGCTGAAACATCCAAATGATTCCAGTGAAGGTGTATGGAGTTTAAAGAGGCAGTAGAGTACATCCTATATTACCATATGACATCACAAGGTGGAACGGGCTTTTTGTGTGTTAAACATGTGTGAACTAAACAAAACACAACTCCAGATATGTTTTTGCTGAGGAAACAACATTAAAACATAGATCAGAAAACGGCCCTTTAAAGGTACACCATGTAACCTTTACTTGTGGAGGTCTCCTGGCTGTTTGTCTCCATGGAGAAGTTATTGCTTTGCCAGAAATGTTCAGTATGACATCCATCAATTTTTACTGAGAATGGGCTTGTCTCTCCGTAGATCTGACCTGCAGCTTGACTTAGTGGCACCACTCATTTCTTTCCATGGATAAAAGCATAATGCCATACTCCCAACATTTTAGGTTAAGCAATAGCATCTCCATGCAAACAAGCAGGTAGCGGACCCTTCACCAGAAAAGTCCCATAGTGCATCTTTAGACAAATCAAACGACTCACACTGGGCATATATGAACAGTTGTGGTTAGAAATAAGTGAATTTTTTTAGCAGAGAACCCTGGTGTGTTTTTTGATTAAAGGTTTAGCATGGGCAAGCACATGTTAATTAGCTTTACAGTGATTGGAGTGTGAAATACATGACTCTTTCAATTTACATATTTTTTGTATATAGCTCCAGCTGAAAATTAGAAAATGTAATCAGTTTTCCAGTGCATTTCCCTGAGATAAGAGATTGTTTTTTTTTGTTCATTAGGTTACCAAGAAGCAAAAACGAAGCTACTCAGAGCTGTCTATTTTTACTATATTTGCCGTTTAAAGGGACACAGGAGCCAAGGTTTAAATTTTAATTTATTTTATTAAGATTTTAAAATGTTTGTCTTGATTTTTCTAGATTTTTAGTCTTTTTAAGTAATTCTTAGGTGCTTTGTGTACATTTTTTGGTGGAGGGTCTGTCAAATACTTTTCTTTTCGTCTGGAATGTTTCACAGTATGGTATTAAACCTTTTTATCTTCATGGAGACCAAACCAGGCCAAGTTACAGGTCTGATCTGTGGAGTGGCGACCCCGTTTACAGCCAGAATGTCTCTTTTTCAAGGTATTTTTTTGTTATTTTTAGAGCTGTTTAATGTCATACTGTGGAATATTCCAGGCAGAGCAGTGATGTTATCATAGAAACAATCAGGTGATGAACCCCCAACCAAAAAGTTACATAGTGTACCTTTAAAAAAAAAAAAACCCTCCCATGCCCAAAACATAATAAAAAGTAATGAACAGAGAAGTGGACCGGACAAACCACCCAAACAGAGCAGGGCAGCCGAAGTCGCTGTCAGCACCACTAACACAACGAACAAAAAGACAAAAACAAAAACAAAACACAAACACAAACCCAAAGAAAAGGCAAAAACAGAACAGCCGGTCCCACCAGGTCAAAACAAGAGGCTAGACTGGGCGGAGGGGTGTGCACGGAGCAGAGCGGAGCAGAGAGGTGACTGCCATTTAGAGACTCTGAACAGCCTCAGAAAACTACAACAATAAATGCAAAAATATTAATTATGAAACTCGCAGAAAACATGACTGCGATAAGGTTATCAGAATAGATGAAGTTTTACATAAACAAAAGTGTGCTACCACATAACTTATTACTAGTCTATGGTTTGAAAGTATAGAAAACACGGTGAATTTACCCGACTGGACCTACTATGAACAACACTGACACAAGGTATAAGAACAAGAATGATATAAGAACATGTAGTTATTTTCAGTTATACATAAATTGCATTAGAATTAAAGTTGACTGATAAAGCCTCATTAGTATTAATTGTTGTTCTCAATCTTGTGGGTAGCTGAAGGTACAGGGTAGTGTCACAGTACTCGTTTTTTTGCGCTCTTGGACTCAGCTCGAACTTGACCGTGTTTGGACTCGGTCTTGACTCAGTCTTGTTTCAATCTTGAAGGCACTTGGACTCAGGCTTGTCTCTGTATTGAAGGCTTTTGGACTCGGTCTTGTCTCCGTCTTGAAGGCGCTTGGACTCGGTCTTGTCCTGGACTTGAAGGCGCTTGGACTCTTTCTTGTCTCAGTCTTGATGTCTGACACTCAACAAGTGATAAAATGGAGATAGATTTATAAAAACATTGATATATGTGCCAAAATAACTCAATATAATACAAATTAATGTAGAAAATGACAAAGATGGTCTTGATTTGGTCTTGATGGGCTGTGGTCTTGGTCTTGGTCTTGTCTCAGTCTCGTAATTTAAATGTCTCGGTCTCGACCCCTAGAGGTCTTGGTCTTGTCTTGGTCTTGGGACCCTGTGGTCTTGGACTCTCTTGTTCTCGATTAGTGCAGTTTTGACTACAACACTAGTACAGGATCCCAAACTGTAAACTGAAAAGATTCAAACATTCTTTTGTGCCATTAGCTATTGCTCTGCTAAACACAGTTAAAGAAAAGTAAAGTAAAAGCTTAGGAAATGTGCAATCAAAACTGCCCATAGGCTTAGCGAGTGCACAATTATTAATAGAATACAAAGCTGTGAAGGTCTTGCCTGTATAGAGTGATTTTCTTGTCTTGTTTTCGTGTTAAAACATGTGATCCCCTGTCCCAAGATAAATCTCTGGAAGGTATTATCTTATTTTATCTTGTGAATGAAAGAATTATATGCTTGGATATTTGAATGCAAGCAGTTTATTTGTCATTGAGCAATACATTTCACTCATTGCTTGGTCAGAATGCTTTGGTAAGACCAGAACAGGCAAAAGTTAAGAGTTGTAGAATGGCAAGGCAAGGCAAGTTTATTTGTATAGCACAATTCGTACACAAAGTAATTCAAAGTGCTTTACAGAATAAGAAATACATTAAAATCATAATAAAAACAAATCAAAACATAAATAATCATGAAGATTAAAATTACAAAAGACAGACATAAATTGGAGAGAAGAGTGCGGAATGAAAACCTTTCAGTTACATGCACAGTTAAACAGAAATGTTTTGAGCCTGGATTTAAACAGCGTCACAGAAGAGTCTGTCTCACATGTTCAGACTGTTCCAGGTTTTTAGCTGCATGAACCTGAAACGCTGACTCCCCTTGTTTAGTTCTGACTCTGGGCACCAGCAGGAGGCCGGTCCCTGAGGTCCTCAGAGTGCGAGATGGTTCATATGACACTAACATGTCACAGATGTACTTTGGTGCTCGGCCATGAAGAGACTTGTACACAAGCAGAGCTGCTTTAAAGTCTATTCTCTGAGGCACAGGAAGCCAGTGCAGAGACCTGAGCACAGGACTTATGTGCTCGTACTTCCAAGTGACCACCACATTTCTCACCACATTTCTCACACTTTGTCTCAACTGTGGTGAAAAGGCACCACCAACTATGACTGAAAAATGAGTAAAAAACTAAATCATATTACTGACTACTAGGGCGGGGCAATTAATCAAATTTTAATCAACTGAGATTCAGTCATGTAATGGTCAGTTTTAGGGCTGGTGTTTTTTAGTGGGGAGCTCCACAGCCAGTAGTGAAAGCATGTGTGGAGCAGAGGAGCAGAGTTCAGAGTTTGGAGGAAGAAATTGGTTGTTTTTCTTCAAGAAAGATTCTAAGAGAAATTTTGGTTTTGAAAAAAGAAAAAGAGAAAAATAGAAAAAGAAAGTGAAAAACCAATATCAATCTATATGAGGATAGAAATTATTATAATTTTTTCCCCATAAGGCCACGTTTACATACCTGAATTTATATTTTAATATAAAGGCGCAGTACCTGATTTTTACTGTCTTAAAAAAAAAAGAAAAACTAATTCATTTTAAAAGACTTTGCTGTGCTCCAGGGTTCTAAAGTTTTGCCATCACAGTAAAATAACAGCAGCTATCATGTTAATGCACACTTCCTGATTATCGGACAGCAAAAACTGCTTTATAATTAGATACAGGCTTACTTTTACCTCAAGAGCTTCATATTCACTATATCTGCTCTGGGGCTTTAAGGAACAGTCTGGAATTTTGGACATAGGGCCTCATTTATTAGTGAGTCAGAGTGTTGGAGATGTGTGGAGACACTTTTTGAAATATTCCATCCAGTCCTTGTATTTGCAGAGGTCTGTGCTAGGATAGTGCATGTCAATGGCCATAGTTATCCTGCACCCGAAGCAAATCTATTATTACGCCAGACTGTTGATGTAAATGTCTGTGTTAAGAGAATAATGTTTGAAATAAAACTAACCTTGCAACATTTGAATTGTCGCATGTTGAGGGACTATTTTCTCATATATCAGTCCGCCGCTGCCAAGCTTTCTATCAGGAAGTACAACTCGCTGCTGCTGCTCCGACATAAATCCTTCAAATGCAAGATTGGTTTTACTTCTAAAATTATTTTATCAACACAGACATTTGCATCAACAGACTGGCGTAATAATTGTTTCACTTTGGGTGTTTTGTGGAGTGGGTAAAACAGTTTTTAGTGGCAGGCTAACTATGGCCGTTGACATGCACTAGCCTAGCACCAGTGACCTCTGTAATTACAAAGACTGGATGGAATATTTAAAAAAGTGTCTCCACACGTCTCCAACACTCTGACTAACTAGGAAATGAGATCCAAAATTCCAGGCAGTCCCTTTAAATCCATCCATACAAAACAGTACAATACAATCCCCTTTAGATATACTCACGTGTCTCTTGGTTTCATTTTCCAAAGCTCACTAAACAAAAGTGATGTGTCTTTAAACGTGACGACGCTCTGTCCTAATGAAGCCCAGTGTTTAGTGTGATGGGGGCTCTGCAGCCTGGTTCATGCTTGGGCTCCTCCTCTGATTAACACTGAAGGCTGCTGCTCCATGATGGATCGTCTCTGAGTCTGACCTCTTTAAATAGCCCACGGCACCGCTAACAACACCTCTAACAATGCCGCTAACAAACCTGCATACCACTAATGGCTTTACAAACACCAGAAAGAATAGAATTTATATTTTTTAGCATCAACATTCTCTGGAGATGTGATGCTAACTGGAGGCTCTGCTCTGTCTGGGACACTATTAGACTTTAATCTGAGTTTCATTTTAACAGAATCAGACCAGAAAGAGCTGAAAGTAGAGCAGGTGAGCTGATTTGTGCTGTTAAACGAGTCCCTCTCAGTTACCATTACAGTCGCAAGCTAGAAAAAAAAACAAAACAATATCTAGGTAAGTTAAAATGACTTAAATTAAGAACATTTCATACTTCATTTGAGTAGATTCAACTTGGCAATTTATCTACCAATGGAATAAGTGTGTTTTTCTTAATTTAAGCACCATTTGATTTTGTTTCTTATTTTAAGTTGTTGTTTTTCTTATTTTAAGTGTAGCAAAGTGTATTTTCATATTTTAAGTACAAAAAGTCTTATTCCACTGGCAAATCATTTTTCTTGTCAAGTGAAATTTACTCAAATCATGATGAAACTGTCTTAATTCAAGTCGTCTTAACTTGACTAGATTTAGTTTTTTGCAGTGCAAGAGTTTCTCAGTCTGTCACTCTCATCTTTTTGTTGAAAATCAAACTAATAAACAAGACCAGAGACACTCGTGTTGATCACAGGCTCCTGAAAACGTACTATTTAAACCCTTTTGTATTCTTTTTTTTGTAGTTTTCAGAATTTTTTTTTGACCGTGTTTCCTAATGTGTGCATTGTGCCACCATGGTAACTCCTAAACATACATGTGGAACGCCCCCAGCACGATGTCACTGCAAAGTATCAATAGGCTCTATTCATGCTTACGCCACAAACCAGGAAGACGTTTGGAAACATGCAATGACAGCTTCCGACAGGCTTTGTTTGCAGTAGTAAGTTTGACAGAATCTACGAAAAAAAAAAAGAAAATGGCCCAGTTTTCTTTCACAACTTCCAGTGTAGTTACCAACATTGGACTCATGAAAAAACCCACTGAAGTAAATGTAAAAGCGGTAAAATGAAGACTGCATACGTATGTGCTGTTTGGAATAATCTTGAATTTGACTCATCATCTCTTCTAATCGCAAGTACCCAGTGTGCTCGGAGTTGTGTGTCAGTGGGGAAATGATAAAAACTGAGGTGTGGTTGCATTGTTGATTAGCTGAACATAATGGAACGCTACAATGACATGTAGATGAAGAAAATTGAGCTACTTTCTCTTTTTTCCTAGATTTTTGTCAAGAGTTACTACAGAGCCCGCCTGAAGTCGTCATCGCATGTTTCCAAACGTCTTCCTGGTTTGTGACGTAAGCGTAAAAAGAGCCTATAGGGATGCTCAAAAGATATGTGTTTTGGAGTTGGTATCCACTTAGTTTTGTATAAAGGTGTAATAGCCTTTAAAGAAATAATAAAAACATATATAGGTGGGTGAATATGAAGCCTGCATTGGACTGAATGACCACTTTAATTGGAGTGTGATCTAGAATGTCCCTTTATAATTCTTCCGCTTGTATTTGCAGGTGGAACTACTTAAAACTGGCAGGTGTTCAGCTCTCTCCCTCTTTCTCTCTGTTAGCGGGTTACTGGTGGTTGAAATATGCCAAATTAATTTCGGTGAATAGAAGGACACCTCAGTCTGTTTGTGCAGGTCCTTGGTTATGTTTCAAAAATAAAATAGATTTGTGTTTTGTTGCAGCCACACTCGGCTAATGAGTGTTTGTGAAAAGGGAGTTTCAGTTTGGGTCCAACTATGATGTAACAAATGAGAATTTCAGCATGTTTTCAGCTTTTTTTTCCTATGACCATCTAATTTTTAGCAATTTGCATGGCATAAACAATATTTTGGTTAACATGTCTTACAGGCTACGTTGTCCTTTCCAAAAATATAAGCATCTTATTAAAGGTGCACTGTGTAACATTTCTAGTGGAGGGTCCGCCACCTTTTTATCTCCATGGAAATGTTATTGCTTTGTCTACAATGTTCCACAGATAAAACCAATCTACCATGAGGGAGACAAGGAAGTTATAGCACTACACTACATTACAGTTCAGATCTGTGGAGAGTCTCCCCTATTCACTGAAGGAATACTGTATTTTTGATCAACAGAAACACCCGTAATGAATAAATGCTAGATGGATATGCTTAAAGTCATACCATGGAACATTTAAGGCAAGGTAATGGTATCTCCATGGGGACAAGCAGGTAGCAGATCCTCCACCAGAAATGTTATACAGTGCAATTTCAGAGCTAAGTATAATATAGGCTTGATGCTTGATACAGTTTTCAATGCAACTATAATAATTTAAAAAATGATACTTTTTGACAATAGTCTGACATTGACAACACAAATGCAAGGCAAGTTTATTTGTATAGCACAATTCGTACGCAAAGTAATTCAATGTGCTTTACAGAATACATCGTACTATATTGTATTGTGGTCTTACTTCTGAAGAAAGTTCAAAGTCATTCTAAAATTGCTCAGGAAAGGTCAAATTTGGTCATGTTTATTTGATTTTTTGATATATCGGCATTGGTATTTGTTCAAATAAGTATATAGTTTTGATATTAGTATTATTATCAATTTATATCTCATTTATGTACAGTATTAGATTAGATTTTTCAATATATCTATATTGACACTTGCTCAAATAAGTATGTAGTTTTGATATTAGTTATAATATTAATTCGTATCTCATTTTTGTACAGTATTTGATTAGATTTTTCAATATCCGTACTGATACTTGCTCAAATTAGTATATAGTTTCAATACAGGTTTTAGTATTAATTAGTATATCATTTTTGTACAGAGCTTGGTATTGGTGAAGAAATTTCACCATACTATAGATTTCCTTCCGTGTGCTCTTTTCTTTTCTAACACTTTGTACGCTTCTTTTCCCTCAGGGCCCAGGACTCCTGCGTGAAAGAGATTCAGAATCCCAGTGGGACTTTGTTAAATAAAGGTCAAATGTAACTTAATATTAAATGGCAAAGTTCTTCTGCTGCTGCACCTGCTCTTAGTATAATAATAATGCCTGCACTTGTACTTCACTTTACTGAAAAGCCTCTCGTTTTGAACCACAAGCTTTTGAATGTGAGCTAACACTCAACTCGCTGTGCCACTTTTGCATCATATGTCTTTGGATATTGGTAAGAACCTTGCATAATCTGCTCTCTACACTTAATCTGTAATATGTTTTCTATTATAATTTATCAATGTT
The DNA here is from genome assembly GCF_026225935.1 of Boleophthalmus pectinirostris. Classification (NCBI taxonomy): domain Eukaryota; kingdom Metazoa; phylum Chordata; class Actinopteri; order Gobiiformes; family Gobiidae; genus Boleophthalmus; species Boleophthalmus pectinirostris. The sequence continues at coordinate 13,573,319 of NW_026571018.1, forward strand.
TCAAATTTTCCTTTACTGTTTGATTTCATGAACTTTAACATTTATCAGCCTGGCCAGGGGCAAGCATCTGGAAGTGTGTGTTACAGGGTTCCCACGGTCATGGAAATCCTGGAAAAGTCATGGAAATTGAAAATGTCATTTTCCAGGCCTGGAAAAGTCATGGAAATTTGTAAATTTAATGAAAGTTTTGGAAAAGTCAAAACTCTCATGCAACTCCATTGTTCTTGTTGTTCTTGTTAAGATATTATCAGGCTATTATGATTATTTCCAAACATATGCACCTTTTGTTTGAAAGAGACGACGACAGTATTTTGACTGACAGTATTTTGAATGTTAAAAAAATACAATACCAAACCATAAGGTGAGTGGAAAGGGTGAACATTTCATATTTAGCCCTAAAAGGATGCTCAATTCGACACATGTAGAGTGCCGTAAAGTCATGGAAAATACACTTTAGGGAATGAAAAAGTCATGGAAAATTTTTGAAATTTTGGCAGTGAAAAAAGAGTGGGAGCCATGGTGTTATCGTGCTAGTTGTTCTTAGCTTTACCGTCATGGCAAAACTCCACACTGGTGAATAACTAGGATACTTGGAATGAAGTAATTAAGTGAGGATTAACTTTGGACCACTACAAACTGTTAAAAATTGGCAACTTCTGTTTTTCAAGCTTTTTAAAACTGTAAGCATTAAGTAGAGTGCTTTTAAGGTTAATATACAATAATATACAAAAGGTCCTGTATTACGCAAAATTGACCCGTGAGCTTTTAGTCATGTTATGATGTTGTTACCTTCTCAAAAACATACCTGCAGTTGTGTTTTGTTTCATTCACATATGTTTGAGTAATCTTTTATCATTATTAGTCTATCTCCAAAGCTCAAAATGCTCTGTTCCACCTTATAATTTAATGTACATTGTTCACTGTACTAAAATATTGATGGTACAGATGCTGGTGTTGTCCCTCTTGTAAAACTGTAGAACTGAAAAAGGCTTATGTACCAATGCCAAAGCCACATTACCTGAAAACCCTTCCCCAGTTGACTGCTTTTCAAATCGCTACAAATCAAATCAAAATTTAACAAATGTGCAACAAGCTGCAACGTTTTCTTGTTAGTCTTCCCTCTCTGGTGTAGTGACCTTCAAACTCTACCTCCAGGAGACTGCACTTCTGTCACAGCTAATGCGCGGAGAGCCGGCCAACTTTCAGAAAACATCGATTTTTTTTCTTCCTCTTATGCAAGTCTACTGCCAATGACATTCAAGAAGTGACACCTCCGAAGCAGTTTCCACAGACATCATTTATTTAAGTAATTGTCCAATAAGACCACAGGGACTGTTACAAATGAAATATGTTTCTCTTTAGCAGCGTCAGAAGCAAGGGCAGAAAACGTGAAGTAGGTTTAAAGTACTGTAGTGTTGACTCTATGGTGAGTAACTGCATGGAAAATACTGTACTTAACACCAAATACACTCTTAACGGGCCCATATTACACTATTTTCTGATGTTATACTATTGTTTCCTCATCACAAACATACCTGGAGTTGGGTTTTGTTTCATCCACACATGTTTAAGTAATCCTTTATTTTTAGTCTGTCCAAATCTCCAAACTCGAAAGGCTCTATTTCATTTTGTGATGTTATGTGGTAATACAGGAAGTGCTCCACTGTGGTTTTAAATTCCATACATCTTCACCAAAATCATTTAGAACATTGATTTCAGCCCTGGAATTGCCAGTCTACTGAATGAAAAGTCAAAGGTAGCTGCTAACTTGAAAAATACCACTTCTTGACATCACAAGATGGAACAGAGCATTTTGAGCTTTATGGGTGTAGAGAACTAGCCAGTCTGGCAACACCTAATGCCTCTGCTCAATTTCATTTCTCTCCAGCGGCTAGATCAGGAATCAGAATACACTAGACGGTTTGCAAGAACCCCGGAAGTTGTAGACCACACACTGGCCAATCAGCAAAGAGCTGTGAAGACATGACGTCAAACTCAAGCGCTTGTCTGGGTCCTTTTTGTGACACAGCACAACAGTAAACAAAGCGGTCAAGATGGATGTAGATGAAGCCATACATTATTTGTTGGCAACAATTCCTAAGATCGAGGATTTAAAGCCAGAACAAAGAGAATGTTTGATGAATTTTATCAAGGGGAAAGATGTTATTGCCCTTCTTCCTACGGGATTTGGCGCATTACATACGTCATGACCAAATAGCAGCGATTGGTTAAATGAAAAAAGTACCCATCTACCGTCGAGTGAATGAATTCTAATGCTGCGAGGTCAGACGGTTTCCACAAAGTGAAACCGGCTGATGAATCAGTCCAGTAAAGACCATGAAGCAAAACACAACTCCAAGTTTTTGAGGAGGGGACAACAATCTAACGTGGGTTAAAGTTCACAAGAGTCAATTTTATGCAATATATGACCTTAAATTAAAATATATCAAGATGATCATTGATGTTTTCAAACAGATTAATCCAACAAAGGATAAGCAGATGGCACAGGCTGGAGTATCTCGAAAGCATCTTTAAAGTGATCAGTGATTAAAAGTGAAAAATAATATCTAAATATTTTTGAAAAACGCTATGCTAACAACTTCTCGAGAATTGCCCTACACATAACCCTAACTCACTTTCGCTCCTACTTTCCATGCGTATATCACCACTATTTTCCTTGTCGCTCAAAATAGACTGCAGTTTCAGAGCTGGCCGAAACACAATTATGCTCTATTTCGGCGCACTATAAAACGCATACAGTCTCTTTGTCTTATCTCCAAATTGTGAATATGGAAGATCAAAGCCCGTGTTGTCCGCCCAGAGCTCAATAAACCCATCTATATTGAATCTTTTTATTCCCACTCTGACAGACAGCGTTCCCATGGCGATACACCTCGGAAGCGCTGAAATGGAAGAAGTGGGAAACCTATATAGTCCCTTATTTTGTACCAGATGCTGATTAGATGCGGCCGTATATTGGGTAGCCATTTTACAGAAGTCTTCTTTAGTCAAGGTCATTGGAAATTGCACTTGCTGGAGCGTTTCATTTGTTTTGTCTTGAGGCCACGCTGTACCTGTCGCAGACTTCATTGCAGTGATGGACAATTTGAGTGGTACAGTAGAGCAGGGGCTATCACTCAGCTTGGGCCCATTCTTAAGTGCCATTCTCGCTCTGACAAATGGGCCGGTGAAGTAGTCGCTGGCTTAATTTGCCTCTCCAATGCGACGCAATTAGAGCAATATGAAGGTGATAGATTGTGATCATGATTTTGTATTTATCTGTTTAACCTTAAGGTCGGTGTATAGCCGGGAGGATGCATGGAGATGTGCGGTTTAATGGTTGAATTCATCTTAATTTACAACTGAAAATGGCCTATATTTTGTTTACAAGTGTAGCGCACTCATAGATTTGCACTTAAAGTTTGTAATGATACTGAAATAATTTTTAAAAGATAGATGAAAATTCTCATATTACAAATAATTTTCTATGAACTTTGTGCCTCCTTTAAAATTATTATTGGTTTGTACGCCCATAAACGAAAACAAAAAAATCCTTACATCCTTTCATTCTCATCATTGTTTTTTATTTTGTATCATCATAAACGATAAACTTTTGTGCCTTTGTTAACATTGTTATTAGTTTGTATGACCATACATGAAAAATCAAAACAAAAAAACAAAAAAAAATCTAAGGTGGCATCTTCAAGAAAAAAAAAAAAAAAGGTGATTATATTTCTGTTAGAGGGGTTAGTTTTGGAAAAACCTGAGTGATGAGTTTAAAGCATTATGTTTTGAAAGATATAAAGCTCTGGAATGAATTATGCATTAAATTTAGTTTGTTTTAATTTATATTTTGTCTATTATGTACAGTGAGTCATAAGTGAATTTCTAAATGCAAACTTGTTATCCATGCACTGCTTTCTTTCTTGGAATTCTGTTATTGCTTAATAGGGTTTGGTACTTTTGCTTCAGCTTGGACCCTTTCTTTCATGATCCATGTAGTTGTGGTCTGTTTTGTTTTTGTTTTGTAGTGCTGCAAAATGATCCAAAAAAAAAATTAAAAATAAAATAGATAAATTCTAGAAGTACTTTTAACCTACATTATACCTTTATACTATGCCACGTTCAGGTGGAAAGTGTCAAACAATCTCAAATGTGTTGTGTTGGGCTCTTGAAAATGTTCACAGTCAGTACAGTTTTTGTACATGAAAGACATCAGTGTTTATCTTATATAATTTGTCGAGGAGAAAATTCAGTTTGTCGACTGGACAAAAGTTACAAGACGTTGCGCAGCTTATCCAAGCTGCTTCTTCAGTTCTGGTCAGACGCTGGTGGACACTTCCTTATATCTGTCTTCAGGGAGGAACTAACTAACTTACTCTGAAACTAAGACACCTACTTGTTTATAGTTTCTGTTAGTTAGTTCGGCCTATTGAACTGTACAGAGTGTCAGGTCTAATTAGCATAATAATTCATGGCCATAATGGAGTTTCCACACGTCTGGACCTGACCTGGCTGCAACTGTTGTTCTCTTTTTTGTTTTGAAATTAGTTTTGAGGATGGCTTATATAATATGTAATATCTTGTCCCTGAATGTCTCAAGATTAGTTTCAGTTATTTCAGCCTGAGTTTGTCATTGAGTGCCCCTTAACTGTATGAGAGAGTCACATGTGGGTTAGTGTCCACAGCAGAGGGCCAACACTCGGTCGCCTCATGGTTACATCCATGAGAGCCACAGTCACTGGCACAAAGCCCTGGAGAAGATACTTGGTTGGTAGCGTAACATCGGCTGCACAAGTTTAGTAAGTTCAGTTGTTTTGATAATATGAAAGACACTCTTTACGTTTGCATTTGAATCTGTGATTTACACTTAAACTAACACACCCTAAATGTTTACACTTAGGGGTATCATTAGTTAAGTCCATTGAAATACCCTAAGGTGTGAACTGTCACCTGAGTCTTCAGAGCTGCCCTGGGACTGAAGAAGCTCTTTGGATGAGTGGCAAAATATATTCACTCTAAAAACATCAGTTCTCTTGATAGAACTCAACCTTCTTCTTACCTTTTGGACGGCTGAGGGATTGCTCAGACTTTCTGATTCAACTTCAGTCCTCAGTCTAACACACTACAAACACTTAAAAAGTCCTTTGTAAAAAATACAAAAAAAAGATCTAACACTACATAGGACTATCTTGCTTTGATAAAACAGTTTTAGTTTTACCCATTAATATTCCGGACCGTTCCCATTACGACTAGTGCTCCTCCAGTGACTACTCAAAGGAACAAATGGCTGTCTCTGAGCATGTCGTAAGTGTAGCATTAATGGAGTGATGGGCAGAAGATTCCTCTACTCTGGGTTCATCTGGAGTTCAATGTCTCCTTCTCCAAGTCTCCATCAAAACCCTTCCACTGTCAACAACTACAGCCTGTCAGTGTTTTCAGAATTTTTTCTCATAAAGGGGTTAATATATAAACTGAAAAACAGGCATTCTGGCTGAAACATTCCAGCCAAAGCAATAACATCTTCATGGAGAAAAGCATTTGATGGACCCTCCACTAGAAAAGTTTCACAATGCACCTAGGCGATTGTATTGATATGCTGAAGTATTTTTTTAAAAGATAGATTAGATTAGAAAAATAGATTTTTTTTTCTGAGTACAACTGGCGTTCAATGTCTCCTTCTCCAAGTTACCAACAAAACTTTTCAATTGTCAACATCTGCAGTCTTGGATACATGAAATCATTTTATTTGATGTCTTTAAAGTTATCCGTAAGGCTTAGGGACATAACTTTTTTGTGTTGTGGATGCCATTTTAAGGACTTCTGACCTTTGCAGAAGAGTGATGTTCTGTATAGTTCATTGCAGTGGTAATACTAAGACTGTCTTTGCATGTTTTGACCTGCTTTAGGGTTAATATATGTGTAATTACTAGAGAGAGATATGGGAAACTGGAGGCATATCGGCTATCGGCCAATATGCTTGCTGATAGGGGCCGATATTTCACGTGGGCATGTGATACGTCGTTAAAAATCTTAGACTCTCTACATTCTGTTCATTTAATCCAATTTACAGACAGATAAATGTCCTAATATGTGGCTCCACATCAGTATTTATCTGTCTGACATTTGTCTGTGTGTGTGTCCGTACTGTCCTTGAACACACCCCCAGAGTCACGTACTGTCCCTGAACATACCCCCAGAGTCAGTCACTCACGTGTGTTTGTTTACACGCGCAGACATACATCCAAACACTGAGATTATATTCTTTTTATGGACAATCGGTTTGAGTCTGGATTAAAAGGACATTTATTAGTGCAGATTTGTGATGTGAGGAGGAGCCTGTATGAGCGGTGAGTGTTGGAAATATGTCGACTTTGAAACTAGTTTTGGTCATTTGTTATGGGTTAGCTGCTGTAGCTCCCGCACATAAACAGGCTGTTTTCTATTGGCCTATTGTAAATTGACTACATTGGCCATATATTTGCTACTGGACCTGCATTGATATGTAAATGAGATGTGAATAGATGTGTGAATGATGAAATTTGCACATATAATTAATTACCGCGTCGCGCAGCATTTACGGCTAAAGGCTAATAGTGCTAGCTTCTTTACTAGTTATGGGTCGGTCATGAATGAAATGGCTCTTTTTACAGCTGGCAGTCTTTGAAGCGAACAGACGGGAGTTCTCCTGATCCTTATTGAATGGAGTCGTGAATTTTCTAATTCTTTCTAATTTTAAACAATTCAACTTTTTTTTCTCTTTTACGCATACGTGCAGACTCGGATATTTCTTTAAAAAATAGAGAAGACGACTCTAAGGCCAGACATTACATTGCGAGGGTGAAAATAACTACTTCTACATTTCATAAAATCTTTGGGTTGCCTCAGTTTCCCAGTAGGAACTCTTGCTCTAAGCTCTTAAAGACTCCTGGCTGCCTTTGAGCTTTTGCAGTCCTTGTTGCTGTTGATGCTTCTCAGTTGGGTTTTAACATTAAATTCCCAAATGTCATTAACACAACTTACTGTATCTAGCCTGAGCAGTCAAATGTGATACACTACATATGATAATTAATTGAATTGTTTAACATACATTTATGCTTTTATTTACTCCTTCATGGTACTTGCAAATGTATGTTTTTTTCCTGCTAGATATAGCTTAACCAGCTTTAAACTCTGGGGCAATACATCCCTTGCCAGGGCCACAACAGTGCATCTCTCAGCTACTTCTACATTTCAGAAAATCGTAGGGTTGACTCAGTTTGCCGGTGAGAACCTTTGTTACAAATGCCAGAGAAGACTCCTGGCTGCCTTCGAGCTTTTTGCAGTCTGTGTTGCTGTTGATGCTTCTCAGTTGGATTTTTGCATCAAATTCTCAAATGTCATGAACACAACCTAAATATACACTACTATACTATACCTAGTAAGACCACTCCAATACAGTAAAATAATTAGATATGAGAAGGTAGGGCTGAACCATCTATCATTTTGGACCGAATATCGCGATCTCAGACAACACGATTTTGGGAGCGTCAAAGCCATGTTTTTTTTTTTTTTTGCAGTGCTCCTGACTGATTGACCCAGGTTTTGTTTCATCAACTATTTCACACATGTATGCATCATCATCATCCCTCTGTCACAGAAAGAACACACATATTCTACTGAGTCTCGTCCTTTAGTCCGACAGAAGCTGACTGCATCAGCGCACAAGGAGCGAGATGTTTTTTTCAGTGCTTAAAGTTTATGCAAATGAACCAAGTGGTTTTAAGATTTGTTTCTGTAAAACGTAATCAAATGTGCACAAAGATGCATTAAATACATTATAATCTCAAGCGGGCTGGTGTGACTCTATAGTCATTATGGTTTATATGTTGGAAAGTATAAAATGTTAATGATTAATTGAAGACCTGGTTTAGACCTGGTGTAGTCCTGATTCAGTCCTGGTTCAGTTATGCTTCAGTTCAGTTTAGTCCTGGTCTAGACCTGGTTTTTGACCTGGTTTTTGACCTAGTTTAGACATGGTTTAGATATGGTTCAGTCCTGGTTTGGTCCTGGTTTAGTCCTCCTGGTCCACTCCTAGGATCATTCCTGGTGTAGTCCTGGTTTAGACCTGGTTTAGACCTAGTTCAGTCCTGGTTCAGTCCTTCTGGTCCACTCCTTGGATCACTCCTGGTGTAGTCCTGGTTTAGTCCTGATTTAGACCTGGTTCAGTTCTGGTTTAGTCCTCCTGATCCACTCCTTGGATCACTCCTGGTGTAGTCCTGGTTTAGACCTGATTTAGACCTGGTTCAGTCCTGGTTCAGTCCTGATTTAGTCCTCCTGGTCCACTCCTAGGATCACTCCTGGTGTAGTCCTGGTTTAGACCTGGTTCAGTCCTGGTTTGGTTCTGATTCAGCCCTGGTTTAGTCCTCCTGGTCCACTCCTAGGATCACTCCTGGTTTAGACCTGGTTTAGACCTGGTTTAGTCCTGGTTTAGTCCTCCTGATTCAGTCCTGGTTTAGTCCTCCTGGTCCACTCCTAGGATTCCGTTCAATAAATAATGCCTGTGAAGTGATCACGGATTTTTGACAGTAGTAGTCATGCCTGTGCACCCACAGATACCCGACCCTGTGCAGGATTCTGTGATGTTTGCAAAAGTTCATGTGCACTGAAACTTGATTTGGAAAAAAAAAATCTTGGATGAAATCACAATATCTGCCAGAAAAATCGCAATTCAATGTTTTTTTTTTTTAAATAGTTCAGCCCTATGATAAGGATAATTTAACATATATTTTTGCCATTATTTACTCCTTTATTTTACCTCAAGATTACAAATGTGTTTTTCCTGCAAACTCGCTTAAGCAGCATTAGACTCTAGGGCCATACATTGCATTACCACAGCGAACCAAGCTACTTCTACATTTCATAAAATCATAGGGTTGCCTCAGTTTCCCAGTGAGAACCCTTGCTCTAAATGACAGAGAAGACTCCTGGCTGCCTTTGAGCTTTTTGCAGTCTGTGTTGCTGTTGATGCTTCTCAGTTGGGTTTTTCGCAGTTCAGAGCTGCTCTCGATCGGCCCCCCATGGAACCAAGTGCCCCTCTACAGCTCGATTCTCCACTCCAGCCACAGAGAGGGAGAGAGAGAGAGCCAGCCACCAGTGTACCCCGTCTACTGAACATCATTGTTATGCTAAACAGGACTGCGCCGTACAGGGAAGCGCATGATCTCTACAACCCCGCGGTTTCCCCGTAGAGAGAGGTCAAATGTGGGGCAGGAGCTGTGGCCTGGTCCATCTGCTGTGTTATAGAGTATGCAAGTCAGATACAGAATGCTTTTTGTAGCCTCAATACAAGGACCCAAGTGTTTTTTAATGTGAGATGTGTCACAGTGGTGCAGTGGGAAAGTGTTTGCCACTAGAGCAGGAGGGGGTCCAGACTTTCTTCACTGGAGTCGATACAGTGGGTCATTCAGATTGGTGCATTTTACACAGCTTTGACAGAGCCACTGTACTTTTAAAGGTTCTTTATTACACAAAATTGACTCTTGTGAGCTTTTAGCCATGTTATAATGTTGTTACCTCCTTGAAAACATACCTGGAGTTGTGGTTCGTTTTATTCACACATGTTTGAGTAATCCTGCATTATTAGTTTGTCTACATCTCAAAAGTATTGTATAAGAGGAGGGGAACTCGAGTCACTAGTTTTAGGACTTGAGACTTGACTTGATAAGATGGACTAAGACTTGGGACTCGACTTGGACTTGAAGGTCAATGACTTGGGACATGACTTGGACTTTAGCCCTGTGAATTAAGAAGACTTGGTGCTTCTCCTAAAAAATGGTTGATAAATGCGGTGCTTAATTTTACAGGAACAAACTGGAGCATTTCCCTTACACTTCTCTGTGTGTTACTATAGCAACAGTAACTCACATACTGTGGTTTGGTATCCCCAAATGTACTACAGTAATATAGAGTATCATACAGCAAAACAGAGGGAACTACACAGAGCACGATCCATCCTTTTCAGTGCAGAATACAAGGCAAAATAACTGTTATTAAGCCCTCTTAAATCTGAATTCTTTGTTTTGACAGTATTGATTTGCACTGAGAATTTGCATTTCTACAACTCTTATATAAATATTTATATATAAATATACCATGATTTTTTTTTTAGTACAATTTAGTTTAAAAGTCATGTAAATTGCAAAAATCTAAGCTATATTTGGTACCTTGGTTTAAAGACTTGAAATGACTTGAAGCTCTAAGCAGACGACTTGGACTTGACTTGGACTTATGGGCCAGCAATTTGAGACTTGACTTGTTCTTGCCTGTATTTGACTTGGGACTTGACTTGGTCTTGAGGTGAAAGATTTGAGACTTACTTGAGACTTGCAAAACAATGACTTGGTCTCAGCTCTGATAGTGGTAGTTTTAGTTTTTAAGTTAACAGTTACAGTTTTGTGTTTGACAGAAGAACAGACGCCTCAGGTTTGTGTGTTAAATGTGTGAATGAAACAAAACACAACTCCTATGTGTGTTTGTGAAGAGTGAACAACATTATAACATAGATCAGAAAATAGCATAATATAGACCCGTTAATAAAGTTTGGAACAGTAATTTGAGGTCTGTATCACTGTGCATGGTGATGATCATTTATTTGCTCTAATTTTTAGTATTTTAGCATCTGAGTCTCCATAAGCTGCACCTATCTGTAGTGCAGATTCCAACCCTGGTCCTCCATAGAAAATAGTGTGTAATAAAAGATGGTTTATTTGAGTTTATGTTCCCAGTGTCTGAAATGTTACAGCACCTGAAAAAGTGACCGCTCGCTAAATAAAATGAAGTAAATTTTCCATTCATTTTCCCAGAGAGATTTAAAAAAAAAGTCAAATATTAAGAGTTTGAAGACAATGTGGAGGCTAACCCACTATATGGTAACTATATATCCATAATGTGGTGGTTTTAAGTCCAAAAAACACATTTAAAACATTAGAGTCTGTGAAATGTTTTAATAACTTTGTGGTTTATAACATTTCAGAAACAGATTTTAAATAAAATTACAAGTCTTGTGCTCATTAGTCACCACATAAATGAGCAAGCTTTTCAAACTTGTTGAACTAAAATTATATGTGTATATTTTTTCAGAAAGTCTATGAGAAAAATGAATGGTAAATTTAGTTGTTGTTTAGTTTAGTGGTTGAGCTCCATTGGTATTGGAAAAACCTTAACCAGAAGCTCCTTTGTGTTTTTAAAGCCAATTAAGTTCCATTTCAGAGCTTTAGTACCTTCAGTGTACTGCTGATACCCTTTAGTACGAGCAAGCACCTCTTTTAGCTTCATTTTCTTCTCTCTACAATAGGTTAGGAGATAGTAAATGATTTGTTTTGTTTTACATACACACACACATTATGCAAAGTTATTCTATGGACACTACCAAATCACAGGTGTACACAAGTCCTAGTGAGAGCAAAAGGATGAATAATGCATAGTATAAGACCCTGTTGATCTGTAAGTACCTATTACCTCAATCCCCTTTATAGTTTGCTGCAGTAGACACAGCCTGATTGACTCTGACCCTGTTGCTTTTTACATGGGCTGCTTGTCAGTCTGTCCCCCTAACTCTTGATAACAGCAGAAGCCCGTCCCCTGTTATGTCCCCCTGTTAAGCATGCTGGCATCACTCGGGCCTCTCCGCTGAGTCCCACAAACTGTCAGCAGATAGCGGGATTTCAAATGACAGCGGCTTATCTGAGCAAGCTCTACTGCATTTACCAAGTCTGGGAGCGCGGATACACTAAAGCAAAACACTCACAGCCTCACAACTCCTGCCTCCTCCACACAAGGACCACAATGAGGATTCTCTTGTTCAACCCTGATCAAACTGCACAATGGCACGCTGGCAGTAAGAGGGTGCTTGGTTCAATTCCTGGGTCTCTCTATGCGAATATTACATGTTTCTCCCCTTGACTGGGTGACTTTTCACTGGGCACTCTGGTTTCCTCCATCAACCCAAACATGCTTAGTAGGTAAGATAAAGTAGTAGGGATGGGCATTCAGTTACCTTTTCCTATTCGATTGTCGGGAGAATTAATGATTTTTGATCAATCATTAATGTTTTTAAATTAAAATGATCATCATTATTACTATTACTAACTTGCATATATAAACTCAACTTCACAACATATAAACCATAACCACTATAGAGCCACATCAGCCCGTTTGAGATTATAATGTGTTTAATGCAGCTTTGCCACATTTGTTTATGTTTTACAGAAATGAAACTTAAAACATCATGGCTCATTTGCATAAACTAAAGGCACTGAAAAAAGAACAGCTCTTTCCTTGTGCACTGATGTGGTTCAGCTTTTGTCAGACTAAAGGACTCGATTCAGTGGAATATGTGCGTTCTTTCTGTGACAGAGGGATGTTGATGATTGTGAGACTGTGTATATATCGCGTTGGAGATGGTTCATGTTTTCAGAGATCATACGTGTGCAGGTTTAACAGTCATTTCACTCACTTTATTTATGTTGGTCACTATTTTGGCTGTGATGAAAAGACTGAAAAGTGTTTGTCTTTTGGACACATGCACACTTAACTTTATGTTGCAGTAACCAGGATAGTGCGTATACATGCAACATGATGAAACCGGGATACTCAAAAAACCCGATCATAACCGGGATACGGATGTCCATGTATATGCACTTACTGAGTGGTGTAGTGATCTCAAAGGACGTGTCAGAGCCGAAATGTGGGACTGTGAGGCCGCACTCCAGTGTTTGTGCTGTCAGACACAGCCTCATCTCCTTACACTATGCACAGCAACCTATATTCAGTTTGTCGATTAAAAATGAACATGATTGACAAAATTCTTAATGATCAGTTATCGATAAGTCGACTAATCATACCCATCCCTAGTCTGTATCAAGACTAGCTCAAGATCTGAAGACGGGTCCAGTGCTTCTGACAGGTTGCCCCAGTGGCACTGAAGGATCAGTCAAATGCAGAGGATTAAATTCCCTATGGGGACAATAAAGTGTAGCTTAATCTTAATGTTCATACTGTTGGTCATTCTTCAGTAGGGGTAGACCATTGAGTTTATCTATTTATTTTTGCATTTTTTATGGCAGTATGTCAAAAATGTCCCAAAATGAGCTTGCCTTGGTTGAGTACCACACAAATGGACTATGAAATGAACCACAAACAGAAATATCACTTTATACTCTTTGAAAGATTATTACAAGTTTGTTTTGTCTGGGTAGTGACCGAAAGGACAAGATCGCGGATACAAGCGCTCGAAATGAGTTTCCTTCGCAGGGTGGCTGTTCGCTCCCTTAGAGATAGGGTGAGGAGCTCAGTCACACGGGAGGAGCTCGGAGTAGAGCCGCTGCTCCTCCACGTCGAGAGGAGCCAGCTGAGGTGGCTCGGGCATCTGTTCCGGATGCCTCCTGAGCGCCTCCCTCGGGAGGTGTTCCGGGCATGTCCCACTGGGAGGAGGCCCCGGGGAAGACCCAGGACACGCTGGAGGGACTATGTCTCTCGGCTGGCCTGGGAACGCCTCGGGGTCCCCCCGGAGGAGCTGGAGGACGTGTCTGGGGTGAAGGAAATCTGGGAGTCCCTGCTTAGGCTGCTGCCCTCGCGACCCGGCCCCGGATAAGCGGACGAAAATGGATGGGTGGATGGAAGTTTGTTTTGTTTGTATTTTTTATTTTTTTTCCAAGACAAAATAGTTTTTTATAAATGTCTATAAACTTGATATTTTATTTAAGCATATCTCCAAAACAACCATCGCAGCGTCAGATTTTGTATATATCTCCCAACAGTCTTCTTCATACATTTATTTTTTACATTTTTCACAATTGACAACAAATAACACTTTATAGTAAATCAACATGTTCTTTTTTGTTTGTGTTTGATTGAAAAAACAAACAAATCAAAAACATTGTAATTAAATGACCCATATTACCCTATTTTCTATTTTCGATCTATGTCATAATGTTTTGTTTCGTTCACACACAACTTTAGGCTGAGTTCTTCTCTCAAACAGAAACACACTGTTCCACCTTGTGATGTCATGTGGTAATACAGGAAGTGCTCCACTGTGTTTTTAAACTCCATACACTTTCACTAGAATAATTTGGATAATTTCAGACCTGGAATTGTCAAACTCTGAAACTACTGAACAAACTAAAAAAGTAGCTGTTAACTTGAAAGACTAATAATGTAAGTTTACTAAAACAAGTATGAATAAAACAAAACACAACTCCAGGTATCTTTTTGATGAGGAAACAGTATTCTAACATTGCCTAAAGCTCACAAGAGTCAATTTTGCGTTATATAGGACCTTTAAGTGTATAGGTTTATTTTGCTTATGTTGGGAAAACTGTACTCCTTAAAAAGTGTTGCAAAGCTTTTGAGTGAGGAATAAAGTTAAACTTGAAATGCCATGCCCTGAAAACATAATTAAACCAAATGGCCATTATTAACAGTATCAAAGTGTTGAGTTCCGTGCTTCATTGTTCTTACACTTGCTGACGCGAGCTAATGCTAACGCACTATTGTTCGGTGTGCAGATTTAATTGCCGATCCCCTGCTAAGCTAAACGTCTGTTAGCGATGCTTGCTGAGTCAGCCTCTCTGCTCAGTGTAAACAACATGTGAAGAGTATAAGAAAAACTGTCGGCAAATGTCAAGTACATTAAGAAGACATTACTCAATTGTGCCGGAGATGTCCTGCCTGGTTAATCTGTGGTGTTCTGCGAAAAACACCATCAGGCCATATTTAAGGGCCTATATTATGCTATTTTCTGATCTACTGTAGGTTATAATGTTTTCCTGGAATTTTCCTGGAATGTTTTCTCTCATTTTAACCACAGACTGTGTAAACAAGTGGGCTAAGCGACACTCAAATGAAGCTCACAATGCTAACGGTTACAGGAACAAATTTGACTCAGATTTTTTTGACGAGCAAAATAGCAAAAAAAAAAAAAAAAAAAACACCACCAGGATCATGTAGAGTGGGTTAATACGAACATTTTAAGACCAAAATGACGAGGCTCACAGCTGCAATTACAGAGAGAGGGACGACAATATTCAAGGTTCAAGGTTCTTTATTTGTCATTCAAGCATGTGAGAGAAACACATGACAGAATGAAATGTATTCCTCAAGGCAAAGTGATTAATAGAGATAAAAATTATAGTAAATAAGCAATATTAAAATGTACATCAAGAGTGTTTCACAGTATGTTCTACAAGTAGAACGTGTGGCAAAATAGAGAGCAGAGTCCTGCACCGGGTCGGGTATCTGCGGGTACCCGACAGGTACGGACAAATAATTGCTGAAATGGGCGAGTTTTAACATTCTGAAATTTTACAGGTGGGTATGTGGGCTGGTAATGATTACACACGGGTGGGTCAGGACTAAACAGGACTACACAGGACTACACCAGGACTAATCTTGGACTTAAGAGAGAGAGAGAACCCCGAGCCTGTAGAGCAGGGTGTCCCCAAACGCGATCTGGCGACGACTTTGCTTACCTCCGTGGGGCGTGGAGTTCTGCGCAGGTCCTGTTGCCTGTGGTCACCCGACTCTACGCGTGCACACCTCCGAGCCCGTCCCGACAGTGAGTCCTCAGTTCAGTTTTGGTTTAGTCCTGTTTTAGTCCTAGTTCTTCTGGTTTAGTCCTCCTATTTCAGTCCTGGAATCAGTCCTGGGTTAGTCCTGTCTTAGACCTGGGTTAGTCCTGGTTCAGTCTGTGGCATGTGCAGCACAAAAGTCCGGCATCTCGATCAATGTTTCTTCTGCTCAGTAAATAAAGCCTGTGAAGTGATGTTGTATTTTTGACAGTCAAGTCTGTGAGTTCGTATTCGTACTGAAGAAAGCATAACCATTTAATTTCGTGATTTTAATTCTTGAAGTCGTAACATTGCAATTCGTATTCTGATGGATGATTCCTTTGCAATGCTTTTAATGTGTGTGATTTATCACAGGCAAGGGCGGGTGCATGTATAACTTTGATAAAATCACAGGTTAACGGGGGGTTGCGGTGCTGTACTGCGCGGGTGAGGGCAGGTGTGGGTCTCCAAAAATGGACTCGTGCAGGACTCTGACAGGGAGGCAGCCTAAGCAGGAAGTCAGTGTGCACCGTTCAAAAGTCTGACAGCCTCAGAAAAACAACTGGACGTCAGCCGAGATTTTCTGGCTTTGATGCTCCTCAGTGGGACAGGTCAAACATATTCTAATATAACTCAGTAGGAGCCAGGGTCAAAAGGAGCTGGAAGAGCCCCCATTCAAACTTCCTATTTGGAACGCAGTAGTGAGCACGTTATCTATGTCCATTTGTATATACAGTCTCTGATTTTAACACTCAAATCCTGCTAAAGTGAGTTTTCCAAATATAGACATTGTTACATTCTGAAACATCACATACAAATGCCAAAAGAACCATAACCAAAATATGTTTAGAAGGAAATAAAGGCTAAAATAAAACATAAAACACTTTACGCTTAATTCATACATCTTCAGTTTTTCTTTCGTCAATAGTATTCGTTTTTTATCGCTATAAACAGTGAGAGATCTTAACAACTCCAGGCAATCCAACCACCAACAGATTTACATATGGGAGTCCAAGAACTTAACTGCCGCCCACAAACCGATTTTCAAGGAACAATAGGCTCTTATTTGTAATACAACAAATGTAGTTATAAATAAATAACACAATTCTCAACATGAAAACACAAATCTGTTATGATTTAGTTTCATGATTTTGTTTGTTGGGTGAAATTTTAAAACACTATTTAACTTTTTTCTTTGCCACATAATACCACACATCGTACAGCATGTATTTAATATCTTTTGCATGTGTAGCAAATGGAGAAAGTAGTAAACATATAGAAAAAAAAATATTGATTGAGAGGGTGCGTCCAAACTTTTGACTGGCAGTGTATATATTTATTTCCTTTACTTTTTCCAAGTATTGAAGTGTGTATTCTGGATCCCAGGAAAGCAAATTTAGCTTTTTTAGATTCAAATCTCCCTCAAAATACATATTGTTTCCCTTCGTATATTCCATTACAGTCACGGTGATTTGGCTAGTGGAGACAGGAGGAACATCTAGTACAATGCAACTGATTGACTGTAATTTAGCCTTGATGAAAAAGGCAGAAAAAAAGTTATATAAGTTATATATTATATCAGAGTACATTATGTTTAGTTAAGGTCCTATATTATGCATTCACTTTTTAAATTACTTTGAGCACAGTGGCCTTGTTTTTGCTCTAACAGTTTTTGCTCTAACAGTTTGGATAAAAGATGTCTATTCATGGCTTCTTTCAGAATGATAAACAATTAGGTTTGTTGTCATAGCGATTAACAATTTAAAACTAAGGTACTCAAAATCTCACAAACCAGTGAATACAAAAGACCAGCAGAGGGTGCTAGGACTGCATCTGCTTTAGCATTAAAAACACTGTAGACGCTAAAACAATGGTGTAGTGAAGGCAATTTGGACATAATTAGAAGCCTGATGAAGATGTATGGACTTTAAAAACAGGGAGGAGCTTCACAAACTACAAAATGCTTAGTGATACTAGAGTGGGCAACCATTTTGAGCTCTAAAATAGGCCTGTGCAGAATTTCCCGAGGGGGGATACAATAATATTACATGGTTAAAGTGCCCATATTACACTATTTTCTGATCTATGTTATAATGTTGTTTTCTCATCAAAAACATTCAGTACATAGAGTTGTGTTTGTTTCATTCACACATGTTTAACACATAAACGCCGCATATTTAGTTCTCTTATGTCTTCTGTAGTACTGTCCTTTGTATCATGACCTTCGCTGTCAGTTGTTGTCTAATGTATCTTACTGTTGGTTTGCCGTGTCTGATGAGGAGAGATTGGCGTTTTTGTTTAAATTTAATGTTTTCAAGCTGGCTCAGTTTGTGTTGAAAGCCTGGGACCTCCATAAGAGGACACTTTATGTTTGATGTGTGATCTGTCTGCTTATCTTTTCATGTATCTTATAAGCCTATGCGGGCTGGACACCAACTAAATGATGCATGACACTCAATAAGTAAGAATTTGGCAAGCAGCGCCAAAATATCCATAAATTCAAGTTGTTATATAAACATGGCCTGGTTACAGTATATAAAGTGTGGGTCTTAATATTAGAACAACACTGTCCAATGTAGTGCTGCTTTATGCTTGTTGTTTCCTGTTTCTTGTGTCTGTTGTCTGTCACCGTTGCCGGTATCCTTAACCTTACCATTGTTGGTCTGCTTATGTTTTACTGCAATATGATGAAGCTAAATTATCAAGCTATAACAGTGAGTCTTTGTTCGCATTTGTAAGTGGTTCATATAGTTTAAAGTAAAATGTCTGAAAAATGCAAAAGAAAGCTCATGTTAAATTAGAAGATAAGGTGGGATTAATTAAGTTTTCTTCTTCCCACTCCTTTTTGGACATTTTTTTTTTTTTAGTTTTGTGGTTATTTCTATTTTGATTTCACTAAGGTTATATGTTCCATTGTATAAGAATATAAATGTCTTACTTGCCAAAATAAATACATAAAAAAAAAATTAACAACAACAACAATGCAGAAGAAGAATGCAAAGAACAACAACGCAGAAGAAGAAGTCGAAGACGATGACGACGAAGACGACGACGAAGAAGATGACGAAAAAGACAACGAAGATGACGAAGACTCTCTTAAAAAAAAAAAAAACAACTCCACCTTGTGATGTAATTTGGTAAGAAAGGAAGTGCTCCACTGTGTTCTTAAACTCCATACACCTTCACACAAATCATTTGAATCATTTCAGTCCTGGAATCTCTATTGAGCAAAAGGTAAAAGGTAGCTCTTAACTTGAAACCACGACCACTACATGACATCACAAGGTGGAACAGAGAATTCTGAGCTTTTGAGATGTTATAATAATAAAGAGTTACACAAACATGTATGAATGAAACAAAAAACAACTCCAGGTATGTTTTTGAGGAGGTAACAACATTGTAGCCTCGCTTAAAACTCACAAGAGTAAGTTTCGCATAATATAGGACCTTCTAAAACCTTGACACATCAGTAGCACAATAGACACTTTAAATTCAATCCATATTCTTTCCATATCTGACATTGTGACAAAGCAGCTAGTATGTCAGTAGCTAATAGCGTTTTCTCCCTTTATCTGAGCCTCTTGTTGTGAGTGCCTCTGCAGTTGTAATTAAATTCGTTCCATTGAAGCACTCCTCCACATATCTACGTACACGATCTGTGCGTACCTTAAGATACCTTTGCAAAACAGCACAAGAAAAAAATAATTACCGAGGGGTGTAATGCGTCCAATTAATGTCAATGAGAGCTAATGTGACAAGTTGTTCTGACAGCGACGTTCTCCGTACTTACTCATCTGGAACATGCAGAATTAATTACAGGTGAATGGGTTTGAATTTGAATAGAAAACATTTATTATTTCCAAATGATATGCAGCGAGAGCTAATTATCATTTTGCCTTTGACAGAAATACATGGCCCCTCGTGCAATTAGATCACACAGTCTCAATCTGTGCTAAGCAATACTGGTTCAGCTTGTGGTGGTCACGGTTTAGTCCTGATTTAACTCTGGTATTGCAGGGGTTGCACTGACAGTAGTTGGAGAGGTTCAATATCTATAGGCAAATTCTCAAGCTATGTAAAGTCTGACTAAAGATCCTGGCTCACAGTTTAAAGATTCATTCTCTAGCATTGCGTTGTGGTTGCCCTCTGCTCCTGACACGTCGATGGTGGAAGTAATCGGTTCATCAACCTTGCATAGCAGGGTGGATATTTGTGCACAAACTCCTGAGAAATCATCTTGAGAGACTCCCACTGTTAATCGGGCAGGCAGACCGATCATGTCGCAGCATTGAGGTTTGTGCAGAAGCCAAAGGCAAAGAGCCCACACGAACCAAAACAAATATGGCCACGCTGTCAGCTACTTCAGCCTGCTTTAGCGTCAATACAGACTATTTTGTTTGTGTTTAATTTTTAACCGGTTCATAATTTGAGCAAACAAAAATATAACAACAAATAAAACAGCTAGAATAAAAAGATTGATTTCATTGTTACTGCTGAACAAAATTTTGCAGAAATCTGTAAGAAAATCACTAAACTTGAAGCTTTATAAGATCTCAAAATCTACGCAAAATACTTACTTACTTACTTTACTCTTCAAGTACATTCTTATAGAGGTCTGCACGAGACAACATTTTCAGTCTCGCTCCCGCAAAGAATTGTAATTCTCAGTCCTGCTTCCACTCGCATCTGCGATATTTTGTCCCGCTTCTGCTCACAAGTCCCACAAGATGGGGATGTTCGCTATCTTAACCTCTATCAAACATGGAGATTGTGCGTGCGATTAGACCACATACGCAAATTTAGTCATACATCATTTGTATATTTTACTTTACACTCATTTAGTTTGCGGGACTGTAGTTTATCATCCCACCCGCCCTCTCCCACATTGTGCAGTCTTGCTCCCACCCGCACCCGTAATGAGCTTTCAAAAATCATCCCACGCCGCACTGTTTTGTGCCGGGAGTGCAGGGCTCTACATTGTTTTACGTACTTTTACTTTTAGTTGAATCAAAACAAACATGGCAATGGCAACAGCTGTACTTCAGCCTGCTTTAGCATCAATACAGACTATTTTGTTTGTAAAAAAAAGTGCAGAATTTAAGCTCTTTGTGCATTTGTGGACAGGGAAGTTGTCTGCTTTTCTCTCCACTGGACATAACAAAAAATCAGACCAATCAGATTCAAATAATCTTCATGATGTACCTTGTTTTCCGAATGTCTTTCCAGATTCACCCCTTAACTGCCTGGATCTACATGTTGAGCTACACTGAGACTTTTGTTTGAGCTTTTATATCTTTATCTGTGATTATAACATAGATCAGAAAATAGTTTAATATGCACCCTTTAAACTCTCTTTCATCTCTGATTTGGCCATTGTATGGTTGTGTCATCTTCCATATATTTTACTATCCAGAGTTTAGACTGCATTTTTGCGAATACCCAGCTTGCCTTTGTCTTTGTCCCAAACTTGTTTTCACATTTCAACTGTCGAATTCCTTGGCCTGGTTATGTCACCGCAAAGATATTAGAGAACGAAACTACGAGATGAGACCAAAAGCAGGGCAGCCACAGTGCATGTTTTAGACCGGGACGGCGGTGCGCATTCTAAACAAACTGAAAAACTGATTTAGATTGAACGCACTCCAAGAAATAAAGCTCAATCATCCTTCACATTTATAAATATTAAATGACAAAATGGCCGCCAGTCAGGAGTGACCAGGGAGAGGCTAAACTTGTGGCAGTGACGGATAGGTAGGCGCCGGTCCTTCCTACTCCGATATCAGTCATTATTGCCGGGTCAGTCTTCTCAGGGTTACACATTATTTATTATTTCTTCTGTAGAGAGTTCAGCTAGGTAATATTTATGAACCAATGTGGGCGAACTTTGACTTTGTGTGGTCTGCGCTGCGTTTGACCCCAACGCATTTATGGCCAGTGGCTTTTTGACCCCAAGCGAATGCACGGACTCCCAAGGACTCCCCAACGATCAGCTGATGGAGAATTTATGCGCTGGAGTTGCGATATGTCTTAAGCCAGATGCCCTTTCAATGTCCTCATCCATCCGAACCAATAAAAACCAGTCACCTGTGTTAAATAGAGTGAGTGATAGGGAGAAATATGTGCTTGTCTGCTGCTGTGATGGCTGGAAGATTGCTGTGTTCTTAGATTTATTTGTATTATGCAGTGATGGAAAACATTCTGCTCCAACTTGTGATGTCATGTGGTGATACTGGAAGTTCTTCACTGTGTTTTCAAACTCCATACACCTTCACTGGAATCATTTGGATGATTTTTAGCCCAGGAATAGTCAAACCTTTACTAAACAAAAGGTAAAAAGTAGCTGTTAACTTGTAAAATACCACTTTATGACATCAAAAGGTGGAACAGATCATTTTGGGCTTTGGAGATGTAGATTGACTAATAATTAAGGATTACTCAAACATATGAATGAAACAAAACTCAAATCCAGGTATGTTTTTAATGAGGTAGCAGCATTATAATTGCAATATGAAAGAGTTGGTTTTGTGTAATATAGGATACTTTTTTACTATTACTTCTCTACATTTGAGAGCAAGTATTTTTGGACTGGACTGCAAAGTAAAAGTATTTGTTATTAGGGATGTAACAATAACCGAAATATCGTGATATCGTATCATCAAAAGTCTCTCAATAATGTCGTGGGCTGTCACAATATATCGAATTGCAAGTTTCTTTGCATAAATTTACATTTTTATAGAAGCAACAGCTTATAAACATAGGGAACTACATATCCCATGATTCATTTCAGTGCAGACAACATGAAAAAAAAAATATATTTTTTTGAATTCTTGGGATTATGACAGTAATAATTCACACCAAAATCTTGTCAATGTATTTTAAAAGCAAAAAAAGTGTCTACAATTATATCAGTCTCTCCAAAATATCGCAATAAATATTGTACCGTGAGATGCATTTTGTGATAATATCGTACTGAGAGATTTGAATATTGTTACATCCCTATTTGTTATTGTTGTTTGCTCCCGGCTGAAAAGGCTGAGGGTTTATTTTTAACACGTTCATAATTTGAGCAAACAAAAATATAACAACAAATATAAACAGCTAGAATAAAAACATTGATTCCATTGTTTTCATCAAACAAAATTTATCAGAAATCTGTAAGAAAATCGCTAAACTTGAAACTTTATAAGCTCTTGAAATTTACGGAAAATACTTTTACTTTTTACTCTTCAAGTACATTCTTAAACAGGTACTTTAATATGTTTAATTCAGTAGACTTCATGTGATACTTCATGTGATACTTAATTCAGTAGACTTCATTGCTCTTTGTTGGCATCTGTACTATACTTGTACTTGAAAAACAAAACAAAGTAATTCTTCCACACTGGTATTATGTGATTGTACAGAGCATTGTGCAGGGGGGATGAAGGAGGTTTATTTGAGGAGACTGGCCTTTGTAAAGAGCAGAGTAACCTAAAAACCAGAATAGCTCCTTTAAGTCTTGAAAGTCGAGGGGGTGTGAGTGGACACAAGGTCTTTGAGGAGTCTGTAACTTTAGAAAGTGCGCTCGGTTCAAAGCAGTAAATGCGCTGACTCTTTATCTACAACAATGTATTTAGTGTTTTTGTCCAGGATGGCAGAGGTGGTGGTGGCGTATTTACAGCTGTAATGTTTTTAGCCTTCTGAATACTTTACTATTGAAAATAAAACTTGTGTATTTGTTTTCCAAGTAGTGATATGCATTAAATTTGACCGATCTAGATGCCAGACCTCTTCTTGGCTCAGTGGTTATAGGGTGCTTGTACCTGAAGATTGACTTTCCAAACCTTCTTGAATTTCTTTGGGGTGTTTAATAAAATTTTATTCATTCTGGTATCGATACTGCTCTAGATAAATGCATTTCTATTAACATGTACTGCTAAAACTAATTATTATTTGATCACAGGCTCCTGAAAATGTGGTTTTTAAATTCATTTTGTGCTTTTTCTTTTGAGTTTTCAGACAGTGTTAAAACATTTCTGCATTGTGTCACCGTGGTAACTCCAAAATGTTCCACCGTTAATTATACATGTAGAACACCCTCAGTGTAATGTAACTGCAAAGTATCAATACTATGCAAATACAATCTTAATCTAATGTAGTGCAAGTGAATCAGATCATTTCTATGCCGTATTTTTCAGACTATAAGGCGCACTTAAAATCCTTTAATGTTCTCAAAGATCAACAGTGCGCCTTATAATCCGACCTCGAACCGTGTTTATGTGGTACACGGCGCTCAAATATCTGTCAAAATGTTTTAGTACGACTTTGGTAAACTACGAAGCCGCACCACTTGATGGATTGTTGGAGCATAACGGCTATCGTAGTCTGTTTTTTGGAGTCCGACAGAAGCTGACCACATCAGTGCACAAGGAGTGAGCTGTTTTTTTTCAACGCTTATAGTTTATGCAAATTAGCCATGTGGTTTTTATGTTTTGTTTCTGTAAAACGTAAACAAATGTCGCCAAAGCCGCATTAAACACATTATTACTCAATATATATTTGAGTCCTCCTTGTAGGAAATAAAAAAACAAACTTAAATTATCCACCCACATTCACATTCATAATACACATTCACCAAGACACGGAGGCAACACCGGACGAGTTATGTCTCGATCTGCCAATGGATCGTGGATGCCTGGGCAAAGGGATCAGTCGAAAGTGTCGTCCATTTTTTTCGCTTAATGCGCCTCATAATCGGGTGCTCCTTGTAGTTCGAAAAATACGGTAATTAACTGAACTCTAGAACTGTGTAACAACAAAGATCTGTATTTCAACAATATTAATTTTAGCTGCCACCATCTATATTAAATATTATTCTCAAATAAGTATCTAGTTTTGATACTTTTATTATCGATTAGCATGTGGTGTTCTACTGTATACTTTTGACAACCCTGATATATACTATAATTTAATAATAACATATACAAAACTTTTTTGGCAAGAGTTGAACCCATGGGCGCTGACTGACTTGACCTTGTCTACTTCTACATATGAGACACAAACACTAGATGCTATTTCAATGAATTTCTTTCTTAGAATCGACACTAAATGTTAAAACCCGACTTGCAACTTGCAAATAGCTATCAGCTCTCTTCAACAACAAATCTCCAAGATCGTAAACGTTCATTGTTCAAAAATGAAAACTTCAGCTGGGGTGACGGCGTCTGATTTATTTCCCAAACTACCTTACGCATTTTATTTGTGTGATTTTGCGAGCATATGTCTGTATCCTCAAGGCAATTACCCCAAGTGTTCAAAATGGCTTCCGAGAACGTGTTTGAATCTTTATATCCTTGTAAAAAAAACTCTCTTATAGCAGATGGAGAAGTTTTATTGAGCTGCAATCATGGGTGAAATCATGTAAGATATTAGGACTTTTGATAATTTACTCTATAAATACGAGAGGTGATGGAGAACTGAGATGAGTGGCTTCGAAAAATATAGAGGCACCATTTATCAAATATGACCTGCTGTGGAACAAAATGGCGGTTAAAGCAACTAGCAATGACAGCCAACTGCAGACTCATCTATCAAGCTGGATTTGGGGACAGGTCTAACCCCGTCACGCCATTGGGCCTTTCTACACATAGCCAGGGACAATTACAGCAAGATTCTCTATACGTTTAGTTGTAACAAATTTAACTTACTGCTAGGGTTATTGCTTTGAGAATTGAGTGATGGAAGACAGATTGGACCATATCACATGATACCAAAACTTGACATGATGTATTGTATATCCACATGCACAGGGTGGACCTCGCTCCAGTCATTCATCATAGTAAAAAAAAAACAGTAAAAGTCGATAAACTATAATACGATTGACTCTGGTCGACAGACACGGT
This sequence comes from Boleophthalmus pectinirostris, assembly GCF_026225935.1. Taxonomy (NCBI): domain Eukaryota; kingdom Metazoa; phylum Chordata; class Actinopteri; order Gobiiformes; family Gobiidae; genus Boleophthalmus; species Boleophthalmus pectinirostris. The sequence goes on from NW_026571018.1 coordinate 13,598,790, forward strand.
GTATGACCTTAGTGCTGTACACGCATGTTGCTAAAACATGACTCATCTAGAAGCAAAGATGGGCAAATACCTCAAAGTATTTTTAACATTTTACAGTAAAACTTGTTTGTATTTCTATAAACATTTGTCCAGTTGACGGAACTGAAATTTCTTTTGCGATGGAACCTACCTGACATTTCTAGACTTTTATTTATATTATTGATTGATCTCAATAATTAATTAGTTTCTGAACTATATTATAATGTTTCCTCATCAAAACATACCTGGAGTTATGATTTGTCTCATTCACACATGTATAACGCACAAACCCGGCATGTGTGGACTGAGTTCTTTGAAAATTAAAACCTCTGTTCCACCCTGTGATGTCATGAGGCAATACATGAAGTGCTCCACTGTTCACCTCCACCTTCAGGAGAATCATTTGCATGAAATTGTCACTCTCTACTGAACTAAAAGTTAAGGTTAACCTGAAAACCATCACTACATGACATCACAAGGTGGAACAGAGCATTTTGAGCTTTGGAGATATAAACAGACTAATAAACCAAGATACTCAAACATGTGTGAATGAAACAAAATACAATTCCAAGTATATTTTTGAGGAGGTTAGAAGGTTATGGCCAAAAGCTCAGGAGAATCCATTCTGTGTAATGTAGGACCTTTAATAAAAATATTTTTACTTTTGAATAAACAATAAATTTGGCTTTATAAGTAAGTTTTCTGGAGGAGGGCCTGTCTGAAAATATAATTACTTTATGTTTTACAGTATGGACTAAACTTCTTTCATTATTAGATTACGAAAAATGCTTGGCTTTGTGAAGACATCTGCTCGCCTCAGTGGAGATTGCAAAGGCTTATGTCATTTAGTGAAACTTAAAAAGTAAAAACAAGGACATCTCCATGGAGAAAATGTTTTGGACTTTTCATCTAAAATCTCACATAGTTTAGAAACTCTTTTTCCCAGTCATGTGTTTAACACAAAATGTTTTCTTCCTAAATCCAAACTCTTGTAAACACCTGCTTTAGTGCCTCAGTGATTGATGCAGAAGTGTTGATTAAAACAGCCAATAATTGTTATCAGCAAACAATTAGAGCTTGATTTGACTAGAATTTAATTTTTATTTATTTTTTGCTCAAAGAATTTTCTGTACGTCATAGAGCAAATAATGTGTCAGTAATGTTGTTGAAAGTATGAAAAATCAGACACTAATTGTGTTGAAGGACATAATCTATTTCTGCAGGGTGTTTGATTGACAGACATTGTAACCAATCAGATCTTATCATTTTCAAGTCTGGCTGACAGCGCTGTGTGTTTTAGTTGTTTTCAGTGCATTTTGCAGAGCTTGTGGGTGAAAGTCTTGTGTGCGTATTAGTGAGTAGTGGTTTAAAAAAGGCACACATACACAGTAACATGTTTGCAGAGTGTTTTGAAGTTGTTTGCAGTAGTAAATTATAGGAAATGTATGTTTAAGGGCCAATTAAATGTTTTTTTATGATGTGTTAAGTGCCAGTTAACGGCCCGCTATTATTGCTTGTTTCTAACGTGTTTGTTTAGCTGTATTTATAGTTAATTATATTTTCTTTTTCTTTGTCTGTATGTTTCAGGACCTCACACACAAACACACACACCCAGACACCGACACAAAGTTCAACATTTTTAATAAAAGTCATAAAACTTCATCATCACAACATCATTTCTCATCATGCATTCTTACAGATGGCAGTACACCCTGGTGGTCACAACAGTTATAAGCCACACAACGAGCTCTCCCCAAAACACTAATCAATATTAAAAAACTACTAACTCCTAAAACTACTAAAAAAATACTCAAGAACAGATACTAAAAAGTCACATTCACGGGGCAGAAATGAACCTTTCTTGAGTAGCTTTACAATGATCCTGATGTGTTTTTTTGTAATCATTGTGGTATCAGAGTCAATATTGAGAATCAAGTTTATTCCTAGTATTGAAATAGAGTTTGAAATTTTAGTATCGTGACTAGGGATGTAACGATATCAATCTCACAGTACGATATTTTTTGCGATATTTTGTGGAAGTTTACAAAATTGTGAATATGCTACTTTTTTTCCTTTTAAAAGCCTTGAACAGACTTTGGTACTGTTATAATGGGAAGAATTAAGATTTAAAAGTAATACGTTATCTCTTCATGTCGTCTGCACTGACAACCCCAAAGGATTATGGTCTATGTAGTTCCCTCTGGTTTTTAGCTTTTGCTGCACCACGGCAAGGCAAGTTTATTTCATACACAAAGTAATTCAACGCACTTTACAGAATAAGAAAGACATTAAAATCACAAAGACAGTAGAATCACCATAATTAGTAATTTAAGCAAGCACTTCTAATTTGATATATTGTGAGATTTTTGACGATACGATATCACGATATTTGGGTTATTATTACATCTCTAATCGTGACAACACCAGGTATAACGAGGTTCTTTATGCGGTTCTCCTCTTCTTCTCAAAACAGTTATTATAGTGGGTGTTTACATTTGTCCAGAGGCATATTTGTGACAGAGTTTGTGGAAAATAGTTATATTTCTAGACACCTGCCGAAAAACATGTCAGAACGAATAAACATGTTGACCAGTGTTATATTGTGTCCACTCAGTCTGTTTGGGCAGGCTGGACACGTCTGCTGTTGTGGGTTTCAGCGCTGCATTAAAGGGCCCCTATGACGCTATTTTCTGATCTATTATAATGTTATTTCCTCATCACAAACATTCCTGGAGTTGTGTTTTGTTTCATTTACACATGTTTAACACACAAATCCTGTATATTTAGGTTGAATGTTGATGTCATGTGGTAATACAAGAAAGGCTACACTGTAGGGCTGCTCAATTATGGAAAAAAATCATTATCACGATTATTTGGGTCGATATCGAAATCACAATTATTCAAATGATTATTTTTTTGTTACATAATGCATCGATTCAGCATTTCTCTCTCAAAAAAACCCAACAACCCCAAAACAAAATACTTTTATTGATAATTTACGCAAAACTTTCAAATTGAAAATAAATATAGGCTACAAATATGTACTTTAGAGCAGTTTTGTGATGTATAAAACAAAAAAAAATTATTAAAAATATACTTTGAACATGAAATAAGGCATAGAAAAACATAACTGTATCCAAAATAAACTATATATCCAGCTGTTCTACAATCTCTATATTTAAAAAGTAAAATAAATATACATATTCATATAAAAATATCCCAAAATAAACTTTGTTAAGCTTTATCATTTCAACTCGATTATATATGTTTGGAGATTGTTTGACACACAAATTGAGATTGCGATTAAAATTCGATTGATTGCACAGCCTTACTACACTGTGTTTTTAAACTCCACACAGCTTCACTAGAATCATTTGGATGATTTCAGCCCTAGAATTGCCAGTCTCTACTGAACTAAAGGGAAAAGGTAGCTGTTAACTCGAAAGCTTTGGAGATGTAGACAGACTAATAATAAAGAGTTACTCAAACATGTGTGAATGAAACAAAACAACTGTGGATATGTTTTTGAGGACAACACAAGAGTTTACTTTGTGTAATATAGGACCTTTAATATTGACTGAACTGAACTGAAATGAGACACAATCTTTTAATCTTTTACACCTTTGGATCAGGGCCTGCTGTGGCTGACCTACTGATACTTTGCAGTACGGATGGGCATAATTAGTTGATTAATCGATAATTGATCATTAATTATCCAAAAATTTTGTCGATCATGTACATTTTTAATCGACAAACCGTATGTGAGGTGCTGTGCGTAGCGTAGTGTAACGCGATAGAAGCACAGAACAGACTCACCATCATGAGCACATCCTCTGTCACAGAAAGAACACTCATATATCCTCCTGGGACCTGAAGAAAAAAGTGTATTGCAATATATATTTTTTGTGATTTTTCTATCTATTTGGAGGTAAAGCATTTTGATTTTGTAACATGTCCTCACTAATGGACGCCGGGGACATTTTGGTGTTAAATCCAACCTAACAAAACAACTTTTTTGATGACAAACATCTCTGACAGACTTCTACACTCACCTCAAAACATTTTTAGACTCCCTTTTACTTTAAAAAAAAAAAATTCTTTTGGACATGATCCATCAATCCATCTATATTCTTCCTCTTATCTGGTGCCGGGTCACTGGGGCATCAGTCTAAGCAGGGACTTCCAGACTTCCTTCACCCTGGACACTTTCTCCAGTTCCTCCGGGGGGACCTCAAGGCATTCCCAGGCCAGCCGGACATGATAGTTCCCTATAATACCCAAGCTTTATTTAGGCAGAGGAACCTAGTCCCCCCATTAAGAGTCGATCTCAAAACACTTAAAAGATAAACTGGTTAAGTCAATGTCCCCTATAAAGGACATAAATGAATGGACTGGGTCTCAGGAGCATATTCCACTGTTCTTTAGTCCGACAGAAGCTGAACTGAATCAGCAGCACAAGAGCTTATAGTTTATGCAAATGAGCCATGCAGTTTTAAGTTTTGTTTCTGTAAAATGTGAACAAATGTGGCAAAGCTGCATTAAGCACATTATAATCTCAAACGGGCTGATGTGGCTCTATAGTGGTTATGGTTTATATGTTGTAAAGCTGACTTTATTTATGCACTAATAGTAATAATAATGATGATAATTTTAACCCTCTCCAGGCAGGCGTTGCAGATTTGTAACAGCTAAAATCCAATTACCTACTTACTCCAAATCCATATTTTATGAGCTTTTTTTTACTCAGGAGCCTTTTTTCCCCATCCATGCTGATAAACGTGGACGATGCAGACTGTGCAAGAATGGCTACAAGCAAATGGCCTGCCAGAAGTGCAAAGTACATTTGTTGTTTACAAAGGATACAAATAGTTTCTTGGAGTACCACATGAAAAAGTGATGTTGTTCTGCCACTTTAAAGCACTGTTACACTGTGCTGTATTTTTTCATTGTTATGAAAAGTGGTATACACATAAAATTAGTGTTCATATCATTTTTAGTCTTCAGTGTTAATTTACCACACCAGACCAATGCTGCAAATCTGCAACATCCCAGAATGCATTGGATGTGAAGGTCTCTCTCAAACAAAAAGTCAGGATTGTATATTACTACCCCACATGATCATTTTCCCAAATATCAGATTTTTTCCTGTTACTAAAATTTAATTTGAGCCTGAGAGGGTTAATATAAAAACATTAATGATTCATCAAAAATAAAACTTTAATTCTCCCAAGTATCGATTAAGAAAATTTTAGCGAATGCCCATCCCTATTTTGCAGTGGTCCTCATGCATCTCCATTGGCGTTATATTCAGCAGTTGCCATAGTAACACAGCGCATATGTTCGCAAACACAGTAAAGTTTTAAAAGAGTCTGAAAACTCAAGAAAAAGTACTACATGGATATAAACAGCACGTTTTCAGGAGCCTGTGATCAATACTGTGGGTTGTGTTGTTGATGCCTCTTGGCCATGACTCCCCTGGAAAAAGAGATCTGTGAGTCTCAGTGGGACTTTCCTGGTTAAGTAAAAGAAAAAAAAAAAAAAGTAGCATTCAAGAGTTTGGTTTTCAACTAAAAGGTGAGAGTGACTAACTGAAAAACAGCTGCAAAGTATTAATAATAAAAGACGGAACATATAAATAGGGGATGGATGAGTAAGTATTTCCACAAGATAAGATGAGACACAGGATTTGCTTCACTAGTATGTGACATTGACATAATGTATTATAAATTATTTGTGTAGTTTGGTTCAAAATTTTTGGCCCCACCATTTTTGATTGACATTATTTCCTATTTTTGCTGTCATTGTAGCACTGCCTTTTGGAACTACAGCTCCTCAAGAAATGTAACTCACCAGCACTTAACTCCTTTTTTTCCATCCTTTCCAAATTTAAACTCACGGAAAAATGTCTCACGGGATAATTTTCCTCTTTTGTGCACAATCTTCTGGTAGTTTTGTCTCAGGAGATCTTATCCCATTCCTGCAGGTCAATATTTAATGTTCAGTATATTAATGACTTAAACACATACAGGTTTTATTAAATACATACAACAGTTAAGGAGGTAACAACATTTTAACTTCGCTTAAATCTCACAAGAATCAATTCTGTGTCGTATCGGACCTTTCAATACAAGTTAAATCAAGTTAAGTTATTCATCTTGTTAGACTCTTTGACAATAGAATATGACATCTAGAACTGTACACTTTATTAAAATCTTTTACAATTAGCTATTATATAAAAATGTTATCAGATCTGAATGTGTAATCTCATTCTGTCCCTTCATTTAAACTCTGAGGTCAAATACATTGGTTTGAGTCAGATAATAATAGCAGAAATATGTATTATAGATTAGAATCTTATCAAATATAGATCCACAATGACTTCATTCATGGGCCTGCTGAGAATTCATATTTAAACCATTTAATTCAGGGGACAGTTTTAGACAATGTTCACAGTGGCCAGTGGAAGTTTGAAAGATTCTTGTTTTCTAAGAGGATGACCATTTTTGACCATTTTGCTTTGTTTGGTTGAAACTTTCAATGTGTGCTTCACATAAACATATTAGCATATTATCTCAAATGCCATGTTTACTTCCTCAGATAGTTTCCATTTTTGGTTTGCAGTCCAAAATATCACATTGATTCACATTAATATCTGTGGCACTGTTGTCTTTTATCATTTTTTTCTTTTCTAATAAGACATACTATTACATTTTTTGAGCAAAGGATGTTTTGTCTCATTTGACTGCGTAAATCTTGCTAGTGTTGAAAAGACTTCATACGCAAGAATCCCCAAGCTATGGCAGTCCTGAATAGGGGTGTGCAAAAATATTGAAATATCGATATATATTGTATTATTTAATGTGATGATATGGTATTGATATCAGGGACTGTATCGATATATGGCCAAGAGTATTATTTGGTGTACAGCTACAGTTTTGTTGCTTTTTTAGAGGAAGGAAACTTGTTTATGCAACACATTTGACATTTTCATTAGCTTATCACAAGAAGTGCCATTATTTAGCCATTATTTTTTATCAAACCATATCGAATCGATTTGAAATATATTGTATCGAATTGAAAGTGCACTGTATTGAGATATTTATCGTATTGTAGCCTATATATCGAGATATGAATCATATCGGTAACTTCTTAATGATACCCAGCCCTCGTCCTGACCGAGCCTACCTCTGGATATGGACATGCTCTTGACAAATTGTCCCAGAGACGTTGACTAATGGGTTGAATACGGATTAAAACTTTCTTTACTGGGACATTAAAGACCTTACCTTAATTTACTAATTTCGATACCACAGCAATATTAAAAATTATCTCTTTTAGGATTAGCAGACAGTATTGTTAAAAAAATACATAATACTTTCTTTATCGTATGGTGTGCAGATGAACTAGTTATTGTCATTAATAATAACAACCAGTATGTTTTATTTTGTTTTGTTTTTTTGGGCCAATACCAAAGCCAACTATTGTCAATATGATTTGCTAGTATTTTTGGGTAGATATGTGGGACAGATTTTTAATACTTTGTCCAAATAATGTAATTTAAATTAAAAACTAATTCAGAGCCCTTTTTACCACAAACCTTTAAGTATAGTCATGATTTGTGCTGTTTGTTTTAAAGTTTTGTGTGTCTTTTTTTTTAAGCAACAGATTGACCAAAACAAAATATTGCTGATATGATAAAAAGTCCAAATATCGGCCCATAATATCTGATATTTCGATACATTTGACAACAACATAAGTTACATGAATACATATATTCCCCTGCGTACTGCAAAACCACCTCTTTCCAGTTCTTTCTACTTTTCAGCTCTCTTCCACAGCCTTTCATTATCACCCATCAGAAACCCTGCTTTTACCATATACTACCTCTCGTATGCCAGCTCTCCCTGCACCTCGTGAATCCGCACACTTGAACTGCCTTTATACCCCTCTCCCCCGGGGCTTCGAGCTGAGGGGACAAGAATAGTTTATATTTGTCTTCTCTTTGGCTTCTGATAAGGATATTAAACCCATCCCCGAGGCTCTTTCTTCCTGCGCACGGGGCAAATGGAAGGCGCCTCTCCGCATTCTTAGCTCCATAATACCATCAGCCTCAAATGCCATCTTTCCCAGGCAATTTCCAGAGCATTAAATAAGCTGTGCACTGTATTTACTGTGTTACCAATTCACGCGGAAACTTCTCACTAGTTAACGAAATCAAACGGAGTGAAAATATGTCATGACTGATTAATTTTTGAAAGTGCATCGCAGTTTCACATGGACTTTCCAAATGGGAGGCGTTATGCGTTTAAAGGTCACTGGCTCTTGTGATTTTATAGCCATGTTATAATGTTATTATCACATCAAAAACATTCCTGGAGTTGTGTTTTGTGCGTTTCTAGGTTTCTAGGTTCCTTTTTTGTGTGTGTGTGTGTGTGTGTTTCTAGGATATACTGCATTATTATTCTCTTTCACCTTGTTCTACCTTGTGATAAGAATGTTTTGTATCGTCAAAGTTCTCATAATAATACCGTGGACTGTCACAATATATCAAATCACAAGTCTCTTTTTCTTAAATTAAGAGTTATGGTGCAGCAATATCTAAAAAAAACAACAACAAAAAACAGAGGGAACTACATAGACCATGATCCTTTGCTCCATTTCAGTGTAGACTACAAGAAGAAATAAAAATTCTAAGCACTTTTAAGTCTTAGTGCTTTGGATTAAGTCTTGTCAAGGCATTTTAGCAGGAAAAAACATTATTAACAGTTATTAACAGTCATGAATATTAACAGTTTTGTTTGCCTCTACAAAATATCGCAATATTATCGTACCGTGAGATTTGGATATTGTTACATTGTGAGCTTCCCCACCATATAGTAAGCTTTCCCATGATATCACAATAAATGCCGTACCGTGAGTTTCATACTGTGATAATATCGTATCGTCAGACTTGGATATCATTACATCCCTACCTTGTGATGTCATGAAATGCTAGTTTTCAAATTCACAGCAACATTTTGCCTTTTGTTTAGTAAAGTTTAACAATTCTAGATGTGTGGCATTTAGAAACACAGTGGCGCACTTCCTGTATTACCACATGACATCACAAGGTGCAACAGTGTGTTTTCTGTTTGAGAGGACTGCAGGGATTTGTGTGTTAAACATGAGTGAATATTCAGGGTTCCTACTGGAAATCCTGGAAAAGTCATGGAAATTGAAAATGTAATTTTCGAGGCCTGGAAAAGTCATAGAATTTTGTAAATTCAATGAAAGTTTTGGAAAAGTCATGGAATTTTAGTTTCTCTTTCACACAACTATATCTTTTTGTTTCGTTATCATTAAGTTATTATGGTTATTTCTGAACGTATAGTATGTGTTTTTTGTTTAAAAGAGATGACAATAAATAGTATTTTGAATGTTAAAAAAATTATAAAACCAAACCATAAAGTGAGTGGAAAGGGCTAACATTTCATTTTTAGCCTTAAAAGTATGATCAGTTACACATGTTGGTGCCATAAAATCATGGAAAATTCACTTTATGTCATGAAAAAGTCATGGAAAATTTTAGAAATTTTGTCAGTGAAAAAGAATGAGAACTTTGAATATTATTTAATTAAAATTTCATTTAATTTTATATAGTGACAGTACTATGGCAATATTGCTATTAGTATTACTATACTACGAGCACAACTCCAAGTATGTTTGTGACGAGGAAACATTATAACATAGATCAGAAAATAGCGCAATATGGGCCCTTTTTACACTGAATAAATTTCACATGAAGTCTCCAAATGGAAGGCTTTATGCGTTCAAATACATGGGGGAGATGGTTTGATCCCCCACAGGACCCGAGCTACCACTGTGAGGAAATGGGACAGTGTGATAATGAATATTGAATGAGCAGATCTTCTCAGAGAAATCGTCCCCGTTGACCGATTCCCAGGCTCGCTCCAATCGTCTGCGTGGTTATGGTGAGTTAATTAAGATCTAGTGTGAGGGACGAGCGGAGGCGAGCTGTGCAAAAGCTCCTCCATCACTGACTGTGTGCGGATCAGATCAGCTCAGGGCCTCCAGGTGCAGCATAAGGGCAAAGAAAAGAGAGTGGGAATGTGTTGACTTCTGTACCTGATTTCAGAGCATGGCTGTGTCTGAATGTACATAGTCTTCCATACTATTCCCCCACAATGCATTGCAAGAAACAGAATGCGACAGGTTTTTAAAGGTTTTCACATTACACAAAAGTGATTCTTGTGATTTTGAAGCCATATTATAATTTGTTACATCCTCAAAAACCTACCTGGAGTTGTGTTGTTTCATTCACACATGTTTGAGTAACCCTTTATTATTACATCTCCAAATCTTAAAATGATCTTTCCACCGCTCTTTCCACCTTGTGATGTCACGTAGTGGTAGTTTTCAAGTTAACAGCTACCTTTTACCTTTAGTTCAACAGAGATTGGCAGTTCCAGGACTGTAATCATTAGGCCTGGGTATAACTAAGAAGCTGCCAGTACGATACATACGTTGATACATAGGCCATGATATGATACGTTTTTTGATACAGTGAGCTTTCTATTCAATACAATTCGATATAGTTCGGTATAAACCAAAGGCTGTATCTTTGCTGTGATATTAAAAGTCTTTATTAAATCACTATGTTTGTGCATTAATTTATAAAATGCCCATTTTACTCAAAACAGTGAGTATGTCTAATGTACCACATAAACAAGTTTCCTTTCTCAAAACATGCAACACAGTTGTAGCTCTCTCACAAAATAATTTTCTAAAATATACCAAAAAAAAACACCCTTGGCAATATATCGATACAGCAGCCCACAGTATCAATACAGTATCATGAAATTAAGTGATACAATATATCGATAATTCAGTATTTTTTCACACCCCTAGATAACTTGATTAAAAAAAGAAAAAAGTGTGCGATTAGAGTTAGGGTTGGGTATCATTAAGAAGTTATCTTGATACGATACATATCTCCATATAGTGAGCTTTCGGTGCGATTCGATATATTTTAGATTGATTCGATACAGTTCAATAAAAACAAAGACTAAATCATGTCTGTGATACTAAAAGTCTTTGTTAAACCACTTTTTGTGCAAAGTTCATATGAAACACAAACATTTTAATCGTCAAAACAGTGAAAATGTCAAATGTGGTGCATAAACAAGTTTCCTTCCTCTAAACAAGCACCAAAACTGTAGCTCTCTAACAAAATAATTTAGTAAAATACATAAAAAAATACTCTTGGCGATATATCGATACAGCAGCCCACGATATCGATACTGTATCATCACATTAAATGGTACAATATATCGATATTTCAATATTTTTGCACATCCCTAGTCATCATCCAAATGATTCTAGCAAAACACAGTGGAGCACTTTGTGTATTACCACATGACAGTTTTGTTTTGTTTCGTTTACACCCTCTGTTCCACTTTGTGATGGCTCAAAGCTCACAAGAGTCAGTTTTGGTGTAATATAAAACCTTTAAAAGTCCTAACACTTTGCTTTAATACATGGACTGTATTTTAACATTGCCTCTCTGTGTTCTTGTGGTCTCTGTCCTGCCTTTGTGTAGTGTGCAGGACAAACTGCCTTCGGGGCAATAAAGGTTTTTATTTATGAGAAACAAAGTAAGAACAACTGTGGCGCCCCCTTGTGTCCAATTAGGCATGTTGTTGGATGAGAACCATGTGGAAGTAAGTACCAGGACAATCACAAGTTGTTTTTTTCTGTGCAACATTGAGAAGGGACATAGTGGTACAAGGCCTTTAAAGTAATCCAAAAATCACAAGGTGGAGATTTCAGTTTGAGAGAAGAACTCAGCCTAAATATGCAGGATTTGAATGAAACAAAACACAACTCCAGGTATTTTTTTTAATGAGGAAACAACATCATAACATGCTCTAGATCAGAAAATAGCATAACATGGGCCCTTTAAAGTTGCTGTATTCGTTTAGTGGCTGGACTTCCCCAATGACATTGCAAAGTGATGATGTCCTTTGTTGTACAGCACTTAGCCCTTATTAGATTTAGTATGCGTGAGATTCAGGGGGGTAGAAGGAGATGTGAGGTGATCGATAAAGTAAATGTCACACTGTGGAACATTCCAGGCAAAATGACAACATATCCATGGAAACAAGCAGGTGATGGAACTCCAGAAAAGCTTTAAACGGCCCATATTACTATTTTCTGATCCATGTTATAGTGTTGTTTCCTCATCACAAACATACCTGGAGTAGTGTTTTGTTCCATTCACACATGTTTAAAACACAAATCCTGCATATTTAGGCTGTGTTAGACCTTATGATGTCATGTGGTATATAGGAAGTGGTCTACTGTGTTTCTAAAGTTTTTTTTATCCGAAGTGCCTTTTGTTCACTGACGTGTTTTTGGGGTTTAAAAACGCAAAAATCTGAAACCACCCTCCAGAGTGGAAAAGTTGAATACGCTCCACCGTAGCGTTTGCGTCTACACTGCCCAAGACGCAAAACTCTGGTCAGATCTGCTCACGTTGCGTACACGTCTACGTCACCACCTAGCGCCACCACCTATCCGCCTGGCATGCATACCTTATCGAATTCCACACACTTTTGCGTCACCGTATGATGCAGATTTTCTCCTGAACACGCTCGTCTAAACGTGGAATAAAAAGAGAAGACGCAATGCCACTTTTGCTTCTTCTGTCAGACCGTCATCATATAAACGTAGCCTAAAAAGGAAAGCACTATGTAACTTTTTGGTCCTTCATCTGCTTGTTTCCATGAATATGTCATTGCTCTGCCTGGAATGTTCCACAGTATGACATTAAACAACTCTAGATAACCAGGCATTCTGACTGTGTGCAGGTTTGCCTTTACACAGATCTGACTTGTAACTTCATCTGGTTTGGTCTTTATGAAGATAGAAAGTTTTAATACCATAGTGTGAAATATTCCAGACAAAGCAATAGCAAAAACCTCTAAGACCAAAAAAGAAAAAAATAAGATAATCCAATTCAGCACAAACCAGTGGAGAGCGTGGAGTTTAGATGGAGCATGTTTTCTACTTGCGCCACTGTTTCTGTGAAGCTGCTTTTATCAGGGGAAATTCTCACTCCTCCAAGGCTTCTGCGACCAAAAGTGATAAGAAAAATGAGCCCGATTACACCTCATATTTCTTCTCAATGCCAACGTTTTCTCCCCTTTGCCAGTTGTAATTGTGCCCTCCAGACTTTTCGCGACAATGAGAGCACGGGATTCGTTGGCGAGAGAAAACAGACCCGGTGAAACCAAAAGGCCCCAATGAGATGTACAATGTGGTGCTCATAGGGAAGAATTCAGCAGTTATTGGACTGAACTAATTAAAGGTCCTATATTACACAAAATTGACTTTTATGAGCTTTAAGCCATGTTATAATGTTATTACCTCATCAAAAACATGTGGAGCTGTGTTTTGTTTCATTCGCACATGTCTGAGTAATCCTTTATTATTTGTTTGTCTACATTTCCAAAGCTCAAAATGCCCTGTTGCACCTTGTGATGTCATGCAGTGGTAGTTTTCAAGTTAAAAAGTACCATTTACCATAATTTCAATAGATATTGGCAATTCCAGGGCTGAAATTATCCAAATGATTCTAGTGGTGGACTGTTTGAGAGAAGAACTCAGCCTAAATATGTAGTTTTTTGTGTTAAACATGTGTATATGAAATAAAATGGAGTAATCTGGACCTTTAAAATATGAAAATGGTGTAAAAGGTAGAACTATGATCATGGCTCTTACTCAGTCTTGTATTCTGTGTGTTGCTAAATCCGGTAATTGTTGTGAGGGATTATGGGTATTATTTACAAAGCCTGAAGGTATGCCAACAATGTTTTTATTTCTTGTAAAAGCTAGTTGTTTGAATGAGAGCTAAAATACAGCTGAATTTTTCCATTCTTCACATGATTTAAAGGTTCATTGTGTCTGTCAAATGCTTTTCTCCACGGAGATGTTATTGCTTTGTCTGGAATCTTTCACAGTATGGTATTAAAAAACCTTTCTTTTTTCATGGAAACCATACCAGACCAAGTTACAGGTCAGATCTGTGGAGAGGCAATCCCGCTCACATTTAGTATGTATGTTTTCTTGGTATTTTTGAGTTATAAAACCACCTGTAATTGAATAAATATAAGGTACGTCTGGCCAGAGTATATCTAACAAAATCCCAACGCGCAGTCAGATTTGTCTAGGAGAGATACTTTACCAACTCTGTAGGATGAGCCCCAACTTAAGTATACTCGTTAAACACAGAATGCAGTCCTAAAAAGTCTGTGCCATTCTTAGTCTTCTCCCCTCCGTCTGTACTCTGCAGCAGGTAGGCACTCTGGGCTAGGTAGCGTATTTAAGAAGACAAAGAATAGACCTCTGAGAGTAGGAATGGGTCAATCCTGGATGAGCCTCCACTTGTTACGGCCCTGGCTCAAAGGGCAGCAACAAAAAAGGGGGACACGGCATCGGAGAAGTTGGGTATTTATTATAAAAGCATGGTGGTATTGGTCGTGGAGTCGTGGTGGCGTGGCAAGCCCTGGGGGATGGAACAGAGCAGGAGCCGGAGGAGAGAAGGATAGAGCGACATGCGGCTTTTATACTCCCATGGCGCAGGCTGGCAGGGCAGGAGGGCGCACACCTGGAGAGGGAGAGAGGAGAGCGGCAGGGTGCAGACACACAGCCTGGGCCGTGACATGTCACACTGCGGAACATTCCAGACAGAGCAGTGTCATATCCATAGAAACAAGCAGGTAGTATAACCGGCTCTTGAGTCATCCGTGTTCTGTCTACATCTAATTATTAAGCTTTGTATTGTTCAATAGTCAGGAAGTGCACATTAGCATGCTAGTTGTTGTTAACATTACTGTGATGGAAAAACATTGTGAAAAGTGCTTATAAAGTCATCGCAGTGAATAATTAAGATGCTTGGAGTGCATAAAATAAGCGAGGAATAACTTTGGACCACTGTTTGGACCAAGTTCTGATTTATACAAGTAAAAATGAGGTACAGTGTCTCGTATTCTATTACAGCTTCCATGGACCATTGGTGGGAACAAGTTAAGTCTTAGCTGTGTACACCAATGTATAGATAGTGTTGGGTAGTAACGAATTACATGTACTGCCGTTACGTAATCAGAGTACAAATTATGAGTAACTGTATTCAGTTACAGTTACTCTTTAAATGAGTGGTAATTGGATTACAGTTACTTTGCTGAAATAAGTGGATTACAAGGCGATATTTTCCTGTTTTCACATTTTGTGCTACATCCTATTTATTTATTTTTTATTTCGGTAATTCCACTCATTGCTGGAAACCCAAACAGAACGCGGCAATAAGAGCAACGTAAACGTCATGTTAACGTCAGCGGCGTCAGTCACACAATGGACGAGGTCGAAGAGCCAGTAGAACAGAGGCAGCAGTGCACAGGTAAAAACACATTCGTGTCTTGGAAATTATTCTCCCGACGTGAGATATAAAAAAAATAAAAAATATATATAAAAAATATATTTAAAAAATTAATAAAAAATATAAAATTGCCTACAACTTAAATGTCAAACCGGAGCTACTGGCACTGGTGAAAACAAACTCCATAGACTCATGATATCTGCACTACTGTCCTATAGTGACCTGCGACACGAGGGGACATGCACACAAACACACACAAACACACACAAACACACACCTTCATCTTCGTCATCGACTTGAGAACATGTGGACCACCATCATTCTCCCGCATGCCACGTGTGGACCGTGTTTTCTCTCGTACGCTGTGTAGACCGCGCTTCCTCTTGTGCACCTCTAAACCAGAACTAACACCAAGACTAAAACCAGGACTAACCCAGTCCAGGACTAAACCAGGACTAAACCAGGATAAAACCAGAACTAAACCAGAACTAAACCAGGTCTAAAATCAGGACTAAACCAGGACTGAACCAGGTCTAAACCAGAACTAATCCAGGACTAAACCAGGACTTAAACCAGGTCTAAAATCAGGACTAAACCAGGACTGAACCAGGTCTAAACCAGAACTAAACCAGGACTAAACCAGGACTAAAACCAGGTCTAAAATCAGGACTAAACCAGGACTAAAACCAGGTCTAAACAATGATACCTAACAGTAGGTTGGACATAATTTAAGGTGATCTCATATAAAAACAATTTCTCTATCAATAATATTTTTAATATGGTTAAGGAAAGACTGGGCTTTTTATTTTCTTTTAGCAGACAAAATTTATGTTAAAATTTCCTGGTCTTTGCTTTCTCTACAGTAAACAGTCGCTTATTCATGGAGACTTGGGCTCAACAGACAATTTGAAGAGAACAAACAAGAATTTTCAGGATGTGGTTTCTACATTCATGTAGTTTTAAAAGGCATGACAATATCAAGTAATCCAAAGTAATCAGATTACATTACTCACTTTAAGTAATTTAATGGATTACGTTACAAACTACATTTCGGGGTATGTAATCTGTAATCTGTAGGGGAATACATTTTAAAAGTAACCTTCCCAACACTGTGTATAGATGCATGTGTGAATATTCCGCTGATGTTAAGTGCTGTATAGTGTAGATGTAGAAGATCCTAAAAGTTGAACAGGAAGAAATCTAGACTCAACTCAGCACAGTACCCGAGAGATTAGAACTCTCATCAAATTTATTAGCTGAAAATCCTCCAAGTAAGTCCTGACCAAGTCAAGCAGGAAATGTGAGGATGACAGGCTGTTTTTTCTAAAATACAAAATTAATAGAAAACCCGTAAAGAGTCAAACACACAAAAACTCAAACCAAAACTATTGCCCTTAACCATGAATCTGCAGCCATGTACAGCTTTGAATACACTTCCTAAACCATAGAAAATGCATTATGATTTTGCAGTAGTGCCATAGAATAGTTCTTCATAGATATTTTACAATGGAATAATGTCTCAGCTCATTGTGACTTAGTGTTGAAGGAAAAGTTGTGAATTTTAATTGGCATAAAACAACGTTGTTCTTGTTAAAATGACACTAGCTTTGTGCTTTTCATCACACATTTGAGTTTTTCAAGTTGAATGTCTCCATGTGTCCTCCTTTTGTCATCGTTAGTACATTTGGAAATATGCATCCTCGTTTTTGAATAATAGATTTTACCCCTGTTTATTTCAAGTTTATGTGCCTTAAAGTTGCACTGTGTAACTTTTTTGGTGGAGAACTTGTCTCCATGGAAATTGTATTGCTTTGCTTTGAATGTTGCATAGTATGACATTAAACTTAAGTCTTCCATTTAATACAATTATGTCTGTTTTTATTGTTTATAAGCTCAACGAAAAACATGCATTCAAACTGTAAGCAGGTAACATCTCCACAGATCTGAGCTGTAACTAGGCCTGTTACCATGGAAATATATATTTTTTATGTCATACTGTGGAACATACCAGGCAAAGCAATAACATCTCCATTAAGACAAGATTGTAGCAGACCCTTCACCTCAAAAGTTACACAGTGCACCTTTAATATCAATGAAATGATTCAAAAAACTTTTACAAAGGTGAAGGTGAGAGAATACTTGAAATTAAATGCGGTGAAGTAATGCATAATGTTTCCTGTTATAGCCTCAACTCATAACGAAAAAGTAATTCTCCCATGAAATCTATGACTTTGTAACTTGGCACAAACGAACGTACTTTTTAAACAAAGTTGTTGGCGTCCTGCAGGGTTGGCTGGGGCTGTGTATGTCCTGTCCCGTTCTCTCCCAGAGGGCTTCAGGAGGAGCCCCGTGAGGCAGGTACACAGGGCCCCGATCAGATACTCACCTGAGCACGCACCACTGAACACACCGCTGTGCTGATCAAGGACAGCCCCGATCTCAAGGCAATAGTTTGGACAATTTTAGCCTGGTGATTTTAATGTTTGATGGAACTTGTGCTAATGTTACAGATCAGTTGCTTTGGCTCAGTTTGCTATTAAAGATATTGTCTGTTTGCAGCTGTTACCCTGGTATTACCCCTGGGCAAGTCCAGAATGATTTCAAACAATCTTTTTATATATATATATTAGTGATTCAGCAATCAGCGGTCAGCTTTTTTTGTGACCTGCTCTGCCCGACCGAGTAAAAATTCCAACCTGATACCCTGGCCTTAAGAAATGTTGAAATGGGTCCTAACCCTAGTGTCGTAGTACTGGAGACCGGTCTTGGTCTCGAGACCGGCCCAAGATTGTTTCATGGTCTTGGTCTCGTCTCGAACTCGAGTGCATTTGGGCTCGGTCTTGTCTCAAAATCAGTTAAAGAAAGTGACTCCATTTAAGAACTTGAAAAAACAGGTTTAAAAATCCTACTTTCCCACTTTTCACTTTGAAGCAGTTTGCACAAAATGCCAGTGGAAGTTCTCTTAAAGAAAAGGTTCTCAATCTGTGGTTGAGGGTCCAGAAAAGGGATACAGAGTGTTTAAGTGCAGTACAGTTTGCTTGGCTTATTTTAAGAACATATAAACATTAATTAGATCAACTGGAGATAGATCTATAAAAAAATGCGGTCTTGATTTGGTCTTGATGGGTCTTGGTCTTGTTCTTGTCTCGGTCTTCACCTTTAAATGTCTCAGTCTTGTCTCGGTCTTGACCCTCAGAGGTCTTGGTTTTGTCTCAGTCTCGGGACACTGTGGTCTCGGACGGGTCTTGGTCTTGACTACACTACCTGACCCTGACCACTGCCACTTTAGGACCTGTTTGAAACTGCTTACACACTCACAGACAAAGTGCTGATAGACGTTTATAGAATTTGGAACTAAAGCAGCTGGATCATGCAGGAGAGAGTGCCTAACCTGACGCAGCATAAGGGCAATGTGAGTGTCTCTGTCCAAGTGTGGAGCTCTGTCTTTGAATGCGTTTATAAGCCCGTGTGATCAATAGCCCCATATGACCCGTGACCTGCCTTGTTCAATCTGGAGCCGTGTTTGTGTAGTTCCAGTGTGTAGCTATAAAACTTGATAGCGTGGCTCCTCCATGCGCACAGAACGCCATACAAGTTTTTTCTCTTCTCTTCCTTTTTATATTTGTCGTCTTTGTACACTTGAAACATTCAAATACAAAAGTCATGTGACCTTGTTTGTTAATCAGAGCTACAGAGCAAAGGTCTTAGTTAGTCTTACAGCAAAGGTTATGGGGTTGACCTGAGTATCACTAATATAATTACTAGTATAGGTGGATATGAGCCTGGTCTCCACTTTCTCCAATGCAACAAACATGGCTGAGCAGTCAGTGACACATCTAAAATAAAGGAGCTCATTGGTCACCCATTTAGAACAAAGTCTAATTTCTCTCTCCTCAGATTAAGTTTAGTGCCTCGCTCATTGATTCTGCATAGATCTGCGATGTTTTTCAATCCCCTTGTGGTATTTTTGCCTCTTTTCCTCATAATCAGACATATTTGTTTTGATACGAACAAACCCTTCCTGTTCCTGATTGGCTATTTCACCTGTCAATCACGTCCATCTGAACTCGCAGAGATTCACTTGTGAACAGACTTGTATTTTTGTAAAGTGTTGGCGAAGCGTGCATTTTGGATACTTACAATTCTTAGAAAATGCTGACCAGGGTTTCAAAACATGTAATTGTAGAGTTGTAATTGTTGAAAAGTAATAACACTAAAATCAAAAAAATCCTGCTGCTTGCTGTGATGAAACGCCACTATAAAGAATTTTGCTCTCTAATAAATTAAATTCTTTGGTTTGGTATAAATCATTTTTGGGGGACAAATTTGCTGTTTGATAAATAAACAGACAACATCAAAATATTTAATTAAACTTTTCAGTCTTCATCAGAACATCTTTATTGGAAAATCTTTCATACTTTTTTCCTCACTTGAACCATAAAAATTCACTTCAATTTCAAATCCCGCCCGGTTGTGAATCATTTGAACTGTAAATGGACTGGTCCCTGGAAACTCATTTATTACTTTCTGATTGGCTCCCGTCTGTTTGAAAATGGCATGATGAATGATCTGAAATTGTGAATCTCTTTTTTTAAATCGACTAATACACCACACGCTTTACCCTCACCGCCTCTAACCGCCGCCCATAAGTCAGTGTCAAATCAGATCGGAGCGTGCCATGGATTCGAGGTATTAGTTCCATTTCAGTAATATTTGAATAGAAATGTGATTCAGATGCATTCACCTTGAAGTGAACAGAATCCATCTCACAGCTGACGTGAAAAAGACATTAGGATGAGATACCCCCCTCCTCTCCTCCCTCTTTTCACACGGGACACTGTTATTCTCGGCATCTGAATTGTTTATAAGCTTTGGGTTGAAGACGGTTTATATTAGCATACATACAAATGGACAATTAAATGTTGATGAACCTCGAATCAGGGCAGGGCTTAGATGGCAGCCATTTTGATTACAAACGAATGCTGGTTAAAATAGTTTATACCACGATCCGTGAGAATGACGAACAGCTAACTGCATACTTAATACTGCATAACACACAAGTAGTTCGGCAAAGGTTAAATCACATTTTATATCACTGCTCTCTTCCCACCGCCGTGATATCACCATAGCAACCGGTAAATATATGCTCAACTTCTGTGGATAGAACGTAAGGATTGTTTCATTTAAAACACTCAAATAACTAATATTTGAGACTTTTAGAGACAGTAAACAGGCTTTTCAGATTCACAGGTGTGACATTTCAGTTTGTGGCCATGGTATACTTGTATTATATTACATTTGAGTGTGTGTACAATCCCTTAGTCATCCAGGTAAAATCCATGGCAAAAGAAGAAATTAAATTTGTTAACTGGACAAAAGTTTATTTTGGCCGAATACGTTTTACAGCTTATCCAAGATTCTTCTTCAGTTCTGGTCAAAATGCTGATGGACACTGCCTTATATCTGCCTGAAGGGTGGAGCTAACTACAATGAAACTATTCTGAAACTAGCCCACCTACCAGTTTCTGTTTTAAAGACTACTTTAAGACAGAAACTGGTCCACCCAAAGGACAAAACACAAAGCCACAAAGAAAGAAAAGTGGTCTGAAGACTGCAGTGAGCGCTACATTGGAGAAACAAAACAGCCACTTCACAAGAGGATGTACCAACACAAACGAGAGGGCAGGATAGTGAGGTCCAGATCTTAGCCAGAGAATAGAATTGGTTTGAGGTTTGAGAGAGGAGTTAAAGAAGCTATTTTTGTTAAGAAAGACAGTCCTTCCTTAAACATAAATGGAGGACTTAGACATAATCTATCTCCTATTTACAACTCCATCCTCAAACCTAAATCAAAACAAACAAAGAAAACAATAAGTATACTTAGGTCAGGCCCTGAAAGATTCTGCTAATGTGACCCCACACTCACTTCAATAGGCCTAGTTAACAAACAGAAACTGTAAACAAGTAGGTGTGTTAGTTTCAGAGTAGTTTCATTGTAGTTAGCTCCTCCCTGCAGGCAGATAAAAGGAAGTGTTCACCAGCATTTTAATCAGAATTGAAGAAGCAGCTTGGATGAGCTGTGAAATGTATTGGACCAAATAAACTTTTGTCCAGTTGACAAATTGATTTTCTTCTTTTGCCATTTGAGTTTTTCTGATCTAATTGGAATAGGACTGATATTACAATTGTTCTGTTAGATTTAATTTACTTTTAACTAAGGTAAGGTACACCCCCTGCAATTTGACCCATCCTTCAATGCTGCTGGGATCTGTCACGAGCATCCATGTCCAGATCTTGTGCTAGGCGTCCTCAGGGTTGATGGGAGTTAGAAGCAGGCACATATAAGGGGTAATCTCTAATTAAACTAAAAATAAAAATAATAAACAGTGACTTCTCTCATTGCACTATGTAACTTTTCTGGTACACTTCCTGCACCTGGTTGTGTCTATGGAGAGATGTTAGGGAGATTGCTTACCATGGAATGTACCGCAGTATGGCGTTAAACATAACACCTCTCCATAAATTGGACCTGTAAATTGGCGCATGTCTCCATGTAAATTGTAAAAGTGCAACCCTCCATTCAGAAAGTTACACAGTGCACCTTTAAAAATTGTATGGTTGCCATTCTGTGTCTCTCCAACTACGACCAATCACAAACAAACATGTGGAGCTCATTGGACTTTTGTTCTGTGAACGCTCAAGGCCAGCTGACAGTTGAAACTATTATGAGTCTTACTGCACAAGCTGAAACGATTGTTTCTCTTTTCTGCAACTTTCTATAATGGATTGTGCTCTTCAACATAAATACTGTACAAGGTAGTTCTGGTCAGAGCCTAGCAACAAGATCACGAGGAGTACTGTGGCACCCACTGCTCCTGACGAGGTGCCCCAGCAGCACTGAAGAATGGGTCAAATCCAGATTGCAAATTTCCCTATGTGGACAATAAAGTGTTCAAGTGTACCTTAACCTTGCATTTACCTTACAAAATACATCAAAAACAGAATGGAAGTACTGCAAACAGCATTCAGACCACTGCACACCACCAACAGCCCAACAAAACACTTTATTTGTATAATGCTAATAAATCATTTTAGTAAGAAGATAAGACGGATGTTCTTAATCTAAAGCCATTAATATTGACCATCATAGTTTATAATTGACCTATTAATTAAAGATGAAAAGGCAAAATCATCTAGTTAAGGTAGCCTGACTCAAGATCTGAAGATGGGTCCCTGGGCACTTGTGGCATTGAAGGTTGATTAGTGGTCATAATGTTTTGCTAAATCCTATAGGGCCTAGAAAAATGCATAGTCTCTTTTCCAATTTAAAGTATATGCTACCAGACTACCAGAAAGTACTCCCTATACTGAAATGGCAGCCAGAAAGAGAATGCAACAAAACACGAAGCAGTTTTTACTAATTACATCTGCATTTAAATGAGGCGTATTATAACTATTTTAACTCTCTTCTGTTTGTTAAAGGGATGTGTTAATCGTTTACCGATGATGATGCTAGCATTTCTAAATACTGCCTCATTCCCCTCTCCATTACTCTTATGTCTCTGCCCCCAAAAACTTATCAGCCATCTTTCCTCTAGGCTGCAATAACTTCGCCATCTGAACCCTTATTACCAGCGCAGTACGCATTGTGTTTCATTCTATCTTTATCAATGAAAACAAGACTGAGGCTACAAAGCAACCAGAGCATCCCAAGTTTAAAAGGACACCGTAGCTTTTGTATTTCCTACGCCGCTGGCCATGTTAGCGAGACCACAGTCTTCCAAATTGACACGTTATGCTATATTGTACTAGGGCTTATGTTTGGCCATGATGTGACCGCTGTGTTGCCCATAAGACTGTATAAAGAAGTGGACTGAGGGAGTGTGACGTCAATCATAGTGCTCAGCTCCAGTCAAATGAAGCTCATCGAGGCAGGGAGTGAATTTAGGGCTTTCAAATTGGTACCATACTTTTCGGACTATAAGGCGCATTTAAAATCTTTAAATTTTCTCAAAATTTGACAGTACGCCTTATAATCTGGTGCGCCTAAGTATGAATTCTGGTTGTGCTTACTGACCTCGAACTGATTTTATGTGGTAAATGGTGCTAAAAAAATCTGTCAGAATGTTTTAGTACGACTGGTAAACTACGAAGCCGCACCATTTGATGGATTGTCGGAGCATTACAGCTACCATAGTCCAGAGCATAGTGGAGTAAGTATGTATATCACGTCATTGTATATTTGAGTCCTCCTCGTAGGAAATGAAAAATGAACTTAAATTATCAACCCACATTCACATTCATAATAGTCCGTATAGGGCTAAGTCACAGAAATGGGAAACGGCTATCAGTTTTTTTCATTATTCATTTAACCCAAAATCAAAAACTGAAAAAATGAATCGTTACCTGTTTTTTTTTTTTTTTCATTTTGGTTTTGGAGACAAATAATGAAGAAAACAGTTATTTTTTCATTTTCTTATTTTTGGTTTTATATTGAAACACGAATGAACAAATGATACACAGATTTAACAAGACTGGTAAAGAAGGAAATATGGACTGCAGTTTAAAAACACACTTCCTGTATTATCACATGACATCACTCGATGGAACAGAGTGTTTTCTGTTTAAGAGAAGAATTCAACCTAAATATGCAGGGGTTTTGTGTTAAACATGAACAAAACAAAGCACAACTCCAGTTATGTTTGTGATGAAGAAACAATATTATACCACAGAAAGTACTGTGATACCAGCTCTTTAAACATAACATTGTATTGATAGGGTGCTATAACGAAACTGAGAGAAAGTCCTCAAAATGTCGCCGATAAAGACGAAACCCATCTAGTAAAGTCTCTGGTCAAAAAAAAAGAAAAGAAATGATAACAGTTTTTTTCTCTTTGTAGTGTAGATTTGCCACTAAACGTATAGCCAGAGTCCTTGTTGACGTCTTTCGTATTTCTCACTCTCATAAAAACCTGATGCTTTAATGCGCAAGGATTTAGCTGTGACCTTCAAGCAGCTTTTATGTCCATTACTTGTAGTCAATAGAGGTGCTAAAAACTCCGGGAATATTGACGGATATTCTCGTGGAAAATATAAAAAAATAAAAGTTATCTAACGTGGTCCATGACAGCTTTCATAACCAGACGGGCAGAGGTCAACCCAGAAGGCGATGGTAATGTGTCATCGGCTTTCTGTTGCAAAGAAGTTAAGAGACTGCAAAATGTGGAAAATGTATAATAAAAATGACATACAAATATGTTGGGTTGTTAAAGTTAAACAGTGTAACTTTTCAGGAGGGTCTGTGTTGCACTTGTTTTTATGAATATTATTTTGCTAAGATACCTGTAAAAGAGAAGTAAAACTAACTTACTTATACACCGTGGTAATGTTTAAAGGTCCTGTATTACATAAAATTTACTCTTGTGAGCTTTTAGCCATGTTGTAATGCTCTTAACCTCCTCATAAACATACCTCAAAAACTCAAAATGCTCTGTTCCACCTTGTGATGTCATGTAGTTGCAGAGGTGGGACCAAGTTGTTGTTTTGCAAGTCTCAAGTAAGTCTCAAGTCTTTGACCTCAAGTCCCAAGTGAAAGGAAGGCAAGTCTAAGTCGAGTCTGAGTCCCTGGCTCATCAGTCCAAGTCAAGATCAAGTCGTCTGCTTTGAACTTCAAGTCGTTTCAAGTCTTGAAACCATCAGAACAGAAAGAATTAAGATTTGAAAGCATCATGTTCTATGTAGTTCCCTCTGTTTTACTGTATTGTACTGTATTGCACTGTGTATTACTGTAGTACATTTGAGGATACCACATCACAGTACTTCAGTTCCATCCAAAGTAACAAACAGAAGTGGGAGGGACATGTTCCAGTTTGTTCCTGTAAAATGCAGCGCCATATTTATCAACTGTAAAGGAAAAAATATTTTCTAAAAACGTATTTTTTTTTACGAGAAGCATCCAGTCTTCTCAAGTCACAGGCCTCAAGTCCGAGTCAAGTCCTGAGTCACTGACCTTCAAGTCCAAGTTGAGTCCCAAGTCTTAGTCCATTTTATTAAGTCAAGTCTCAAGTCCTAAAAATACTGACTCAAGTCCAAGTCCCCACCTCTGTGTAGTGGTAGTTCTCAAGTTAAATTACCTTTTACCTTTTGTTTAGTAGAGATTGTGAACTACATGGCTGAAATCATCCAAATACTCCAAGTTATGTTATTACAGCTTGTTAAATAGTACATTATGTGACAGGTACAAATTAAATGGAGTGTAAATTAGACATTATTTTTAAATGAAAAAAACTAACAAAAAAAAACTGTAAATTGTACCTGCCATCTGCTCCATCCCAATTAAATTAAGACGTGTTGCTGTGTTTAAAAATAAATGTTTTCATGAAACATAATGCATAGCAGTTCCAGTTCATGCCATCCAATTGTCTTTCTCACTCACACATTTATGTATATATTTTGCATTAATAGTATTATAATATTTAGTTTGCCAATTTATATTCCAGTTTTTTTTGTAAATTCTTCTAGACCCACTTAAAAATGTGAACATTGAACATAATGCTATTAGTAAAGGTCCTATATTATATAAAATTGACTCTTATTAAGCCATGTATTAATGATGTTACGTCCTCAAAACATGCTTGAAGTTGTGTTTTTTTACTTTCACATGTTTAAGTAATCCTTTATTATTAGTCAGTTTACATCTCCAAAGCTCAAAATGCTCTGTTCCGCCTTGTGATGTCATGAAGCTGTAGTTTTCAAGTCAACAGATACCTTTTACTTTTAGTTCAGTAGAGATGAGCAATTCTAGGGCTGAAATCATCCAACTGACTTTAGTGAAGGTATATGGAGTTTAAAAACACACTGGAGCACTTCCTGTATTACCACATAACAAGAACTTGGCATATATGTACAGAGTTCGTGAGTTAAACATGTATAAATTAAACAAAACACATCTCTGGTCATGCTTTTGATAGATGAGGAAACAACATTATAACATAGATCAGACAATTGTGCAATATGGGCCCCTTAAAACGTAAATTGCGAATCACATTACATATTTTTCTCAAATCACTCAGCCCTACTTTCTTGCACCTATAATGTCCGTACATCTTTTGAACTGCGACTGCTCCAAAATGCCTCGTCAGCTTCTGCTTTCATATTCCTGCTAGAATGTCGCGCAGAGGTCAGTTTCAAACCTTCTTATTACATTGGCCTAGTGGGATCGCGGAATATTACACCTATTGATAACAGTGGATGTCTGAACATTCACACCATTTAAAAGGGTGCCAGCCTCTTCAATAATTCATGCCCTGGTACCATGCATATATTGAATGACTTTGGAAGAGATCATGGCGCATTAGCAAAAGCAGAGAGCTGTCAGGGCCAAAGGATCAGGTTTGACAAAGACCTATGTAACTGCTGGGACGCAAATGAGAAGAGGACTACATTTAGAAGGTGCTGCTCCTCACCCATGTGACCTTTTGTTCCATTGGTGGCAGTTGTGATGGTGCTATAACTGTCTGAAAAAGTGGAAACTCAAGCTGTAGCGTAGTGACCAGAGATGAAAATTACAATAATAAACTGATGTCTATACTGTATAAGCCTGGTTGTGCTCCTCATTTTGTCCTTGTTTGAATCCAATTTGAGTCCTAATTTAGATTTGTTTTGGTCATGTTCTAGTCTTGGTATAGTCTGTTTAGTTCCAGATTTAGTCCAAGTTTAGAACCACCTTAGATCTGTGTTGAGTAGGGATGTAACAATAACCAAAATATTGTGATATCGTATTGTCAAAGTTCTCACCATAATATCGTGGACCATCACAATATATCGAATTACAAGTCTCTTTGCTTAAATTAAGAGTTATGGTGCAACAATAGCTAAAAAAAGACAGACAAAACTACACAGACCATGATCCTTTGCTCCATTTCAGTGTAGACTACAAGAAGAAATAACAGTTCTAAGCATTTTTAAGTCTTAGTTCTTTGGGTTAAGTCTTGTCAAGTATTTTAAGAGGAAAAAAGTAGTAACAGTTTTAGCTTTTTCCACAAAATATTGCAATAAATATCGTACCGTGAGGTTCATACCGTGATGATATTGTTTCGTGAGACTTGGATATCGTTACACCCCCAGTGTTGACATGTGCAAGTGAATACAACCTTAAAGTGGAACAAAACACTAAATCTGCTATTGCTTGTTTAACTGTACATATGATGTTTTAATAGCATTATCTCATGTTACTTGTAGTTTTTTTTTGTAGCAATTTTAGTTCAAACTCGGTAAATTTGCTGAAAAACTGAGTGTGTGTTGTCTCCAGTGGCCTCTGCAGTTTCAAGTAGTTGGTGATATCATACATGGCTGTCCTTATTATAGCCAGGTATTTCTGATTACAAAGATGTGGCTGCAGGGGCGGAGTTTGAAGTGTGGATACCCCCAAACCCCTCTCCTCCTCCCCTTCATTCTCTTTTTTTAGTCCTCCAGGTACTGCTCAGTTTAGCAGCTCTGTTTGTTTAGTTCCAATTTAAAGCCACTGTACTTCGTCACATATAGTTGTTTCCATATGGTTTTTATTCAACAGCTTTTCCAATAAAATTATCTGTTCCTCGAAGTTGCGTTCTTATGGCTCACATCCATTACGCATCTGCTTTCTGTCCATTTATTTCCACCACAAATAGCTACTTTTGCAATATACGGTACAAGTTTTTATTTTTTTTATTTTATTTATTTATTTTCCCGACTGCTACACAGAAAGAACAAAACAGCAATTGCTCCTTTTCTGCATCATCAGGGCTTTCGGTTGTAACCTAAGAAGCAACAATAAATCTTCCAAAAATGCTGATAAGAGACCATTTTAAAAACGCTGTTGTGATTTTTGCTATCTTAAAAACATGAAAAACAGAGCAAATTTATTTTAAACAATAAATACCCTTTTACACAAACTTGATTCTTATGAGGTTTGAGCCAGGTTATAATGTTAACCTCCTCAAAAACATACCTAGAATTGTGTTTTGTTTCATTCACACATGTTTGAGTAATCTTTTATTATTATCTGTTTGCATCTTCAAAGCTTAAAATGCTCTGTTCCACCTTGTGATGTCATGAAGCAGTAGTTTTTACAGCTATTTACCTTTTGCTCAGTTGAAATTGGCAATTTTCGGGGGTTGATATCATCCAAATAATTCTAGTAAGGGTGTATTGGACCAAACAGAAAGGCAAAGACATGGTAAAAAAATATGTTTAAATTTAATAAAGTCAAAAAAGATATAATTTAACAAAGGCTCAAATTAGGCAAATTATTAACAAAAAAGTCAGGTCCAACTGTGGTAACTTAAATCAAACTGAACAGAACAAAACTAACCCAACCAGACAAAGAACAGGGGGGTTTAAATACCTATGGACCAACTAAAGCTGAACACAAGAGGGAGGAAATACACTAAATAATTAACTAAAACTACTAACTTAATCAAAGCAGCAAGAAGGCAACTAATTATAATACAAAAAATAATAAGTGATAATAAAGTGACCTTAAAGCAAACTAAACAAACTAACTTAGTAACTAAATAGTGCTCCCTCCCCTCTTGTTGAGTCATGATGGTCTCTCCCAAGGGTCCTTCGTCCGGTACTCAAAAACAAAAAAGAAGTGTAAATAAATCAGATTTATATTAACTAAAATGTGTGCACTCAAATCAGAATACAAGTCTAAATAAAATTGTAAAATTATGTGTAATGCAATTAATGTAATGTAAATGAAATGAAATGAAATTATACTGACACTATGGAGTGGTGGCAGAAGTATCCACCACAGAGGCTGTATGGAGTTTAAAAATCATCCTAAATATTCAGAGTTTGTGTGTTAAACATGTGCGAGTGAAACAAAACACAACTTTGGGCAACATCATAAGCTAAATCGCAAAATAGTGTAATATGGGTCCCTTTAAGTTACGTACTGAACACATACTACAACATTCATATGCTGAAATAGACGCTGAATTATCATATACCCTATACACTACACTATTTTACAGCTCATGGGAGTAGTTTGTGTGTAATATGAACTTTCTACAACACTGGTTCAATTTATCAGCAAACGTCCTTGGTTTGAAATTGAAATCAGCAGTGAAGTGTGGCCAAAGGAAAAGATTCATCTATAGAAAACTCAAACGTATGCGTCTCTGTCTCAATTACGCCTATGTATTTTTACCACTCATCTTCAGCCTAGTTTAATTCGACTGCAAGCTCTACTTTTTACCAAGCACTAAACCCGTTGGTATGGCCTCTATCAATATAGCTAATTGGATTTTGACAAAGAGAATTTAAAGAAGAAGAAAGTCCAGAATTGTTCAGGAGTCTACCACTATAACTGTGCCACATGAATTTTAAGAGGACATACACTATAAACAGGCTTTACTTTCAATTATGCTATAACGGCGTTACATCTGGGGGTATAGTGGGTGTGAGATATAAAAAATAACAAATATAAAATAGCCTACAACTTAAATGTCAAACTGGAGCTATTGGCAATGGTGAAAACAACCTGCTTAGGCGCATGATATCTTCAGTACTGTCCTATAGTGACCTGAGACATGAGGGGACCAGGACTGATCCCAGGACTGAACCAGGAGGACTGAACCAGGAGGACTAAAACAGGACTAAAACAGGACTAAACCAGGTCTAAACCAGGTCTATGATATCACGAATCGCATACCCCCACTTTAAAAATCCCCACTACACCACTGGTTACATCATTAGCTTAGAGAAATTAGTATTTTGAGTCTGAGATATCATCTACTGTCCTCCATTTGAGGGATCATAAAATTTGTTTTCACCTACTTCCTGTCTATGCCCACTCCTCTGTGCTTCCAATTATTCAAACCAATTCTGACTCTAGGCCATATGTTTAGGGTTACACAAAAACGTCATTGATACTTCATACTTAGCATCGCCCCCCTGGGAATATTGATGACAAACTGGAAGCATTACTCTGTTAAAAGCTCTGTCACTCCAATTAGACTTAATCTGAGCTTTATTTGACACAATTTGACCAGAAAAAAACGGACTGAGTTGGAACTACAACCTGTGATCTGATGTTTCTCTCACACAAAATTGCAGTCACAAGCTTACTAACATTAACCAACAGTTTTTCAGTTCATCGCTCACACCTTTTTGTTGAAAATCAAACACTTAAACAAGACCACGAGTGCTTGTATTGATCACAGACTCCTGAAAATGTGCTGCTTAAATCCATTTAGTAGTACTTCTTGTGTTCTTGAGACTATTTTTAAACTCATGTGAATTGTCACCATGGTAACTGCTGAACATTCCACCAATAGAAATGCATGTAGAACGCCCGTGTGCCATTTATCAACAGTGAAATCGATGAAAATCCACTGTTTGTTGTAGGGAAATGCCATTATGAAGCAGTTTTTTCTCAGTTCTGTTGTTTTGAACAGGAAATCAATTGACTAACTTGTATAAATATTCCAGCTTACGATGAACAAAGTGCATAATGTTGGTCTGAACATGTTGTAGTTCAATACTAAATACCCCCTAAAAAGCTGAATATGACTTTTCCGATGTTGATGTTGATCCAAATTTCACTATTCCCATGTAGACTCCCTGCATATCTTTTGGCAAAGTGTAGAGACCACCTCTTAAAGACTTCATACAGAGAGAACATTGGCCGTGAGCCCAAGGACCCAGTCCACATCTCCTAACTGTGAGACAAGATGTACCTGCGCATTTTACAAGG
The DNA here is from genome assembly GCF_026225935.1 of Boleophthalmus pectinirostris. Lineage (NCBI taxonomy): Eukaryota > Metazoa > Chordata > Actinopteri > Gobiiformes > Gobiidae > Boleophthalmus > Boleophthalmus pectinirostris. The sequence goes on from NW_026571018.1 coordinate 13,629,986, forward strand.
CTAACACTGCCTATTTGGGTTTGCTTAAGTACTGTGCTATAAATAATGACGATGTTTAACAGACTGTAAAAACACAAAATACATTGGAGTGTAACGTGATCAAAAGAGCTTCAGTTAGAGCAGTTCCTCAAGTTAGCTTCACCCCACAGTGTTGACAACATCACTTGAAAGGTGTTCTCACTTTCTAAACCCAGATGGTCATGGTACATTTTATAGCCCAGTCATTTTTAATATTAAATTCAATTGAAGTTTATTTATATAGCACATTTAAAACAACTTCAGCTGACCAAAGTGCTTCACATAAAAGTCAACAAATTACAAGAAACTTCTATTATACAACTAAAGTGAGCTCTGTAGAGTCTAGTCACTAAAACATCAGGTTCAGCATTGGTTAATTTTTCAAAGAACAGTGTAATCAATAGGAAAATCTTGCTCCTGTCCCCTCCGGGCTCTCTGACATTATCACAATCTGATATTTGAAAACCACCAATTACAAGGTTAAGGTTAGAGTGTTCATTAAGCAGTTACTAAACCTGGATCATTCTTTAACTATTTATTCATTAGTCAGTCTTTCTTCATGCTTTATTAAAGGGTCCATATTACTACCACTTCATGACATCACAACTTGGAACACAGAGCATTTTGAGCTTTGCAGATGCAGACGGACTGAAAATAAAAGGTTACTCAAATGTGTGTGAATGAAACAAAACCTAACTCCAGGTATGTTTTTGATAAAGTAATAGAAGTCAATTATAACATGTCTTAAAGCTCACAAAAGTACATTTTGCATAATATTGGACCTTTAAACTATTTGTTTATTGTTCAGTCTTTGTTCATGCTTTATTAAGGCTATTCAAATGTAGTTATTATGTCTTACAGAGCATTTAAAAGCCCTATATTACACAAAATGGACTCTTCTTAGGTTTTACTTATCTTATAATGCCGTTAGCTCATCAAAACATATACCCAGACAGAGTTGTGTTTTGTTTCATTCACATGTTTGAGTAACCCTTTATTATTCCTCTGTCTACTTCTCCAAAGCTCAAAGCTTTGGAGAAGTAGCACATTCTCATATTCCACCGAGTCGCGTCCTTTAGCCCAAAAGAAGCTAAATGAGCTGAGCTGCACAAGAAGTGCGCTGTTTATGCAAATGAGCCATGCACTTAAGTTTCGTTTCTGTAAAATGTAAACACACGTGCACAAAACTGCATTAAACACATTATCGCAAACAGGCTGATGTGGCTCTAGAGTCGTTATGCTTTTTTATATTGTAAAGTTTATTTATGCAGAAGATTTGAATTAATAATCTGCTGCAGTGTAACTTGTACAACAGTGTTTGGAAACGTTGGGTTTGATCTGCAGTGGATTGTGGGAAACCTCAGAGCTCCTTACTCCTGGATAGGAACATGTGTCTGTTAAAATAAGGAACATCCTGAGCTTCCTGTGCTAAATGAGCTCACAGTTATGATTATGGTTTGGATAACAGAGTTAATGCAAAGATGAGCTTGTGTTGAGTTGTTTTATTTATGAATGAAAAGAAGGAAATATGTATTATTTCTTTTATTTTACAGTTAAATTATTATTTATGTAATTAGGTTTTTTTGTCATCTTAAATGTCCCTATATGAACTGCTGACCTCTTACACTTCAATTTAAAAAAAGGACCTTGTGGAATTTGCCAGATTTGTTTTTGCAGTTTTCAGTTTTAGGGGGTTATTTTTTCTTGAACATATATCGAGATATATATCGTATATCGAGATATAGCAAAATATATCGTGATATATTTTTTGATCCATATCGCCCATCCCTATGATATCGTCTCACAATAATATTGTGGACCATCACAATATATCAAATTACAGGTCTCTTTGCTTAAATGAAGAGTTATGGTGCAGAAATAGCCAAAAAAAAAAAGACAAAGGGAACTACGTAGACCATGATCCTTTGCTCCATTTCAGTGCAGACTACAAGAAAAAATAACAGTTCTAAGTACTTTTAAGTCTTAGTTCTTTAAATGAAGTCTTGTCAAGGCATTTCAAGAGGAAAAAGTTGCATGTTAACAGTTTTGTTGCCTCCACAAAATATCACAATAAATGTCGTATTGAGAGATTTGGATATTGTTACATTTTTAATGGTGAGCCTCCCCACCATATCGTGAGCTTTCCCATGATATTGCAATAAATATTGTATCATGAGGTTCATGCCGTGACGATATCGTATCGAGAGACTTGGATATCGTTACACCTCTACCTTTACCTTTAGTTCAGTAGAGATTGGCAAATTCCAGAGTTGAAATTATCTAAATGATTCTAGTGAATGTGTATGGAGTTTAAAAACACAGTGGAGCCCTTTCTGTATTACAGCATAACATCACAAGGTTGAATAAAGTGTTTTAAGTTTGAGAGAAGAACTCAGCCTAAGTATGGAGTGTGAAAGTGTGATTGAAACAACTGAAAGAACTCCAGGCATGTTTGTGATGAGGAACATCCGAAAATAGCGAAAATATGGGCCCTTTAAATTACATTTACAGTAACCGTAAATGTGACTCACAAAGTTAATATTTCTTGTACTCCACTCTCCATTGAAACAGCAGTAGGCAGAGTCAGTGTAAACCTGAGAATGACAGATTGATGTAATATGGAAGCTCTTGCCCAAAGAGCTTGTGTTAACAGCACTCATCACTGAACGTCTGCTCTGACACTGATAAAAGTCTAACATCAGGCAAATTGGAGAGAGGCTCCAGTCGACACAAATCTCGGTTAATTTACATTCCCACACTTGCCGGCAATTTGATTTGATCATAAGGGCTTCCGTACCTCCAGGAAATAATAACCTTTAGAATTGTGCGGAATTTATGTCTCTTTTACCATCCCTCCTTTTCCATTTCCCACTTATTAAGGTCTTGTCGTGTGAGGCTGGATATCATGTGAGTGGTATGACATTTTCTCTGCCTATGGATTTTGTACAGTTGGCTGTAATAAAGTCACGTTGTACAAGAAAGGTGAATTATGATGTTGTTAATGGGGCTTCCATAGGGGACACTCAAGTACCTGTGTTTTTAATGACCCCGGTGGCCTTTGAAAGTCCGTGCGTGAGGGGGCGGTGCTCTTAAATATGTAACAAGAATATCTATCTGTAAAATATATAGTGGTCATTATATTTGGAAGGGGAAAGTAGAAGAACATTTTAAAGGGCTCATTTTTGTGCTATTTTCTGATCTATATTATAAAGTTTTCTCATCACAGACATACCTGGAGTTGTGTTTTGTTTCATTGTTAACACATATTTAACACACAAACCATGCATATTTACAGAGTTCTTCTCTCAAACAGAAAACACTCTCTTCCACCTTGTGATGACGCATGGTAATACAGGAAGTGCTCCACTGTGTTGTTACTCCAAACACTTTCACTGCACTACACACACACTTAATAATTTCAGCCCTGGAATCGCCAATCTTTACGGAACTAAAGGTAAAAGTTAGTTGTTAACGTGAAAACTACCGCTGCCTGACATCACAAGGTGGAACAGAGCATTTTGAGCTTTGGACATGTAGAGAGACTAATAATAAAGGATTACTGAAATGTGTAAATGAAACAAAACACACCTCCAGGTATGTTTGTGATGAGGTAACAACATTATAAGATGACTTAAAGCTCACAAGAGTCAATTCTGTGTAATATATTGGCCTTTGAACAATAAGTTAGTGATTAATATTTAACTAATCACTCAAACTAATAGAGACATTTGTGATCAATGAATTTCTTTGGCAAATTTACCGTATATTTCGGACTATAAAGTGCACTTAAAATCTTTAAATTTTCTCAAAAATTGACATTTTTATAATCCGGTGCGCCTTGCGTATTAATTCTGATTGTGTTTACTGACCTTGAACCAATTTTATGTGGTACACAGCGCTCTAAAATCTGTCTAAATGTTTTAGTATGACTTTGGTAAGCTACAAAGCTACACCGCTTGATGGATCGTCAGAGCATTACAGCTGCCGTAGTCAGGAGCCCTGCAGAGTCGTGTCCTTTAGTCCGACAGGAGCTAATCCCATCAGCAGCACAAGGAGCGATCTGTTTTTTCAGCATTTATAGTTTATGCAAATTAGCCATGTAGCTTTAATTTTGTGTCTGTTAAACTATAAACAAATGTGCGCAAAGCTGCATTAAACACATTATTACTCATTGTATATTTGAGTCCTCCTCATAGGAAATAAAAAAACAAACTTAAATTATCTACCCACATTCACATTCATAATACACATTCACCAAGACAGGGAGGCAACGCCGGGCAAGTTATGCCACAATCTGCCAATGGATTGTGGATGCCTGGGCTAAGGGATCAGTCTCAAGTGTCGTCCGTTTGTTTAGTTTAATGCGCCTTATAATCTGGTGCACCTTATAGACTGAAAATTACGGTAATAAAAAGACGTAATAACAAATGCTTTAAAAAAAAACAACACATATTTCCACCAATGTCAACATGCAGAATTTCCTAAATCAGCAGCCTGTACTGTGTAGCTACTACTCAAATGACAGAAACACTACCTCATGGCGGTTGGCTGAACAAACCACAAAATGGCTCCAGGAAAGGATTTAGTAATTTAAATAATAAAAAGTTAAAATTTATAAACAGGCAGCTGTCTCCGTCGTAAAATGGTAGTTTCCGCTGCGCTGACTCCAATGTGCTATACAGGTCTGGAGAAAACTGTTTGCATCTGGCTAAATTATTTCCTTGGCATTGATTTCCAGTGCTGACTTTGTGTATCTTATTCTAAAAATGACATATTCTTATAGTATGGACATTGTGTTCATATGTCTAAAATGCCTATAGTTTAACATGGAACTGGAGGACAGGTCAGAATTTTATGATGGTATTTTATAGAGGTGTAATGATATCCAAGTGTCACGATGCGATATCGTCGGGGTATGAACCTCAGGGTACGATATTTATATGCTGGGGAGACTCACGATTAGAGATGGAACAATATCCAAAGCTCTTGGTACGATATTTTCACGATATACATCTCATGGTACGATATTTATTGTGATATTTTGTGGATATGCTACTTTTCCTCTTAAAATGCCTTGACAAGACTTAATTCAAAGAACTAAGATTTAAAAGTTCTTAGGACTGTTATTTCTTCATGTAGTTTGCACAGAAATTAAGCAAAGGATCATGGTCTATGTAGTTCCCCATGTAGTTCCCTGTCTTTTTTTTTTTTTAGCTATTGCTGCACCATAACTATTCATTTAAGCAAAGAGACTTGTAATTCGATATATTGTTATGGTCCATGATATTACTGTGAGAACTTTAACTTTAATATCACATTATTTTGGTTATTGTTACATCCTTGGTATTTTACATTTGTTGACCTGGTTAACGATTAATATCTCTATAATTGCTGGATCTATGCACACAAAAAGTTTAATGCCTAAATTTAATCATACTCTGTTATCATAAATAAACAAAGGTCAAATTGTTCTGGTTCAAACCCAATTTAGTCTAGGTTTAGACTTGGTTTGGTTCTTTTTTAGTCCAGGATTAGTTCTGCATGTAGTTTCAGTTTAGTCCCAGTCTGTACATGTTCTGTGTGCAAGTGTGAATGCACCTTCAGCGATGTCATTCTTCTGGGGCACAGGGCACATGTGTGAAAAGCAATCCCTGACTAATAATTGTGTCTTTATTTGTAAATCATACATTTGTATATTTTTTAAAAACAGTAATCTGCCCATAGACTCTCACAGACCCCTGCCCTCTGTCTGAAACAATACATCATCACATTGTACAACAGAAACTCATTTACTGGTAAGACTCTGTGTAACTTGAGTTGCCCCAGACTGACCCTACTGTGGATTAGCTGTATAACATTATCATCATCCTGCAAAACCATGAGAGTTTGTGCACACGACTGCCCTCATTCATGGCTCTGTGTTCAGCCTGACCGTGTTGTTGCCTGGGTATTAGCTGGCTTTGGTCAGAGGCCAGTCTATTGTCTGCTAGCTCTGCCCATCCTTGCATGATATGAATGAAGATTAGCATGGTTTGTTTGAATAAACCACACAGTGCTCCATGTTAGCGCCTCGCACCAGGAAATTATGTGAATGTCACTGCATGTATAAGTAAATGAAAGTGCATATCACAAGTTTTCTTGTTTTAATTATCGCTGGATGGTGGGATTGGAAAGTTTGAAAATGGAGCAGTGTCTTCTAAAATGGAATACATCTACTTATGTCATCAACACTGAAAATCCTATTCAGAATACAATGACTATTCATGCACAAGGGACTTCTTTTTCTAAAGGTTTAAACATGGTTGACATTGTGTTATTTATCAGTGTATCAATCAAAGTCATGCAGTTTAGACACATTTTGGTCCTTGGTACATTTATGCTGCATTCTTACTCCACTCTGGTGTTTCAGTTGATGATCAAATGGTTCATTCCCAAAGTATTTCTTCTGGAAGGCCACATTTGCTGCCATGTTGCAAAAAGCCTGTACCATCTCAAAAGTCCATAGCTAGCTCCTTAGTTATAGAGTTGTTAAGTGATTATGGGCCTGTTTACACAAGAACGCTCGTGGGTAAAAACGGCAAACAATTTTTTCGGAAGTGCCTTTCGTTTAGACAGTGATGGCGTTTTTGGGGCTTAAAAACGCAAAAATCTGAAACCACCCTCCAGAGTGGAAAAACTGAATACTCCCTGCCCTAGCGTTTTCGTCTACACTGCCCAAAACGCAAAACTCTGGTCTGATCTGCTCACGTTGTGTATGCGTTTATGTCACATACAAACAGTACACAGAAACAAACTGTCAAAATGTCAGATGGCATGCATACCCAATCTAATTCCACACAATTTTGCGTCACCGTATGCGCGCAGATTTCCTCCCGAAACCCTTGTCTAAACTTGGAATAAAAAGTGAATGCGATGCCACTTTTGCGTCTTCTGTTCAGACCCTCATCATATAAACGTAGCCTATGACACTTCCCGATCCAGCTGACTGATTTCTACTTGTATTTATTTATTTATTTTTCATTTTGCCTGTCTTGGAACTCTGTGGGTGAAATCACACTCTACAGTCCACTTTTATACAGTCTATGCTTATGTCACATCTGCTGCCCACGAGGAAGTCATGATAAACTTCACCAGCAAGATTTTGTAAAACCTTAAATCTAATTACCATATTTTTCGGACTATAAGTCGCTACAGAATATAAGTCGCAACAGCCAAAAAATGCGTAATGAAGAAGAAAGTAACAGTGGTACAGGAGTACACAAGCCTCGAGTGCCCTCTTGCGGCTGAAAATTTTAACATATAAGCCACACTGGAGTATAAGTTGCAGGACCACCCAAACCATGAAAAAAAGTGTGATTTATAGTCCGAAAAATACGGTATGTTATTTAAGTTTTAGTGAAATTAGTATTCTATCTGATCATGTGCACTTTAAATGAGAGTCGTAGTCCGTAACAGGAACGCTGGACGGTATGGCCAGTGGAAATGACTCTGATTTAAGTTCAATACCTTTTGTTCATTTGGGCATGGTCAGATCAATACCTTTATAGTACATCGGCAGTGCGCTCCAGTCTGCTTCCTCTTTCATCCTCGTCTGGTTTGTCCCATGCACCTTTAATAGAATGGATAGTCGTGTTAGCTGAAGTCTCAGAAGGTTCCCGTTGCTATTGTGTTCTATTGATGTGTCCTTGGGCAAGACACTTCACGCACCTGTGTGAATGTGAATGAGTTAAAGACCTGAAATTTAAAAAGGAAGTTGAAGTGGACTTTTACTGAGGTTGAAGAGTAATATATAATGTTTTGGGCATGGTGAAATAAATATCTTCAGTATTGTGTTGTCCTTTCAATACTAAAGAATGGGCATGATACTTGAAACAGATTCCAATACCACAATGATAAAATACTCTTTCTTTAGGCAGTAGAATGTGATTGTCTTAGATCTATGGAGTCCCTCAGTCGTTCATAGTGGTCCTTGAGTGTACACTAGTCTCTGTGCTCTTATACTAGTTCTGATACATCTCAAGATCATTCTAAAGCTATTCAGGAAAGGTTCATATCTGTCCTGTGAATGTGACTTTTTTTTTAGTATCGATCATATGGCAGACTGTATCCAGTGTTGGGAAGGTTACTTTTAAAATGTATTCCCCTACAGATTACAGATTACATACCCCAAAATGTAGTTTGTAACATAATCCATTAAATTACTTAAAGTGAGTAAAGTAATCTGAATACTTTGGATTACTTGATTTGCTGTAAAGAAGCAAAGATGAGGAAATCTTCACATAAGAAATTTTGTCTGCTAAAAGAAAAAGAAAAAGCCCAGACTTTAGTTAACCGTATTAAAAATATTATTGATAGAAGAGGAGGAGGAGACACGGTCATGGTTTAGTCCTGTTAAATCCTGTTTTAGACCTGGTTTAGTCCTGATTTAGACCTGGTTTAGTCCTGGTTTAGACCTGGTTTTAGACCTGGTTGTAGACCTGGTTTAGTCCTGGTTTAGTCCTGTTTTAGACCTGGTTTAGTCCTGTTTTAGACCTGGTTTATACCTGTTTTATGTCCTGGTTTAGTCCTGGTTTTAGTCCTGGTTTAGTCCTGTTTTAGTCCTTTAGTCCTGGTTTAGTTTAGTCCTAGTTTAGTCCTCTTTTAGTCCTGGTTTCCTGGTTTAGACCTGGTTTTAGACCTGGTTTAGACCTGGTGTAGAACTGGTTTTAGACCTGGTTTATACTAGAGCCCGACTGATACATCGGTTGCCCGATATTATCGGGCTGATATGAAACTTTAGGCATATCGGCTATCGGCCGATATGCCTAATTGGAAAAGCTCTACACAAAACTGCCACCGTTAAAGGGCACATATCACACTATTTTCTATGTTATAATGTTGTCGTCGGGGTTTAAACACTTCACACATCACGACCTTCTGGTTTTGGAGTTTTTTTTTTCATTTAGACTAAAGTCCCGGTTTAGTCCTTTTTCAGTCCTGGTTTAGACCTGGTTCAGTCCTGATTCAGTCCTGCTTTAGACGTGCTTTAGTCCTGCTTGCAACAAAACAATCTGAAGAGCCACTTGGGAGCCAAAAGAACCAGCAGCTTTTAGTGAGCCGAGCTATCGGCCGATATGCTTGCTGATAGGGGCCAATATTTCACGTGGGCATGTTATACCTCGTTATAAAGCTTAGACTCTCTACATTCTGTTCATTTAATCCAATTTACAGACAGATAAATGTCCTAATATGTGGCTCCACATCAGTATTTATCTACGGAGTCATTTGTCTGTGTGTGTCCGTACTGTCCCTGAACACACCACAGAGTCGCGTCACTCACGTGTGTTTGTTTACACCTGCAGACACAGATCCAAACACTGAGATTATATTCTTTTTACGGACAATCGGTTTGAGTCTGGATTAAAAGGACATTTATTAGTGCAGATTTGTGATGTGAGGAGGAGCCTGTGTGAGCGGTGAGTGTTGGAAATATGTCGACTCTGAAGCTAGTTTTTGTCATTTGTTATGGGTTAGCTGCTGTAGCTCCCGCACATAAACAGACTGTTTTCTATTGGTCTGTTCTAAAGTGACTATATTGGCCGTATATTTGCTACTGGACCTGCACTGATATGTAAATGAGCTGTGAATAGACGTGTGAATTATGACATTTGCGCATATAATTAATTACCGCGGCGCGCACGTATTTACGGCTAAAGGCTAATAGCGCTACTTTCTTTACTAGTTATGGGTCCGTCGCGAACGAAATGACTCTTAGAACCGGCTCTTTGAAGGGAACGACGGGAGCCTGATCCATATTGGGAGCCGTGTTTTCTCTTTCTCTCACTTTTTTTCTCTTCACGCCGCGTGCAGATTCGTGGTTTGACAGCGGCAGCGGCTGAAAACGAAACTTTGAGAAATTTGCGTGTACGTAGGATTAAAAAAAAAAAAAAACAAAAAAAACGAGCATATTTGACTGTAGTTTAGCATAAAATAAATAAGTCCCGGTTTAGTCCTTTTTCAGTCCTGGTTTAGACCTGGTTCAGTCCTGATTCAGTCCTGCTTTAGACGTGCTTTAGTCCTGCTTGCGACAAAACAATCTGAAGAGCCACTTGGGAGCCTAAAGAACCAGCAGCTTTTAGTGAGCCGAGCCAAAAGAGCCGGTTCTCTAAAAAGAACTGGAATACCCATCACTAGTGTCTAGAATGTGATGCAAAAATGCCATTAAGCCAACCTACTGTCTGTAAATATGATGTAAAGAGGCAGAATAACAATAAATGTTGCCTAAATAAACCCAATTTAAAATCCACCAGAGCCAAAC